>NW_006399836.1:9652379-9690296 GCF_000299155.1 Elephantulus edwardii
CCCCCGCCCCCCATGAGGTCTCTTCCCTACATGAAGAAGTTCTGTCTCCTGCACCCCCGCATCACCCAATTTTGTGGCTGGCATGCAGTAGATGCACAGTAAACACTCGTTACATGCCGTCGAGTCGCCTCCGATTCATAGCAACCCTCTCTATGTAAAACAGCTCTGAACGCTGCTCTATCTTGAGCCAATTTCATTGTCTCTGACACACCTACCCCCATTACCCCAGTTACTGAGTCAATCTATCTTATTGGCCTCAGAGTTGAGACACTGAGTTCTAGGAAGCCTGGAGGACTTGCAGCACCATCTCAGGCCCTGCCCCATGGCAGGAAGCCTGCCTCCAGTCCATAGTCCTCTGTCACTGCCCATGTCCAGGGCAGGGCTTACGGTGGGGACACCCAAGGCCTAGCCCAACTCTTAAGAGGCCTGAGCTGTTCTGTCAGACTGCATGCCCCGCCTTCTGCAAACGGCAGTGGGGGAGCAGATTGGGTAAGTTCCCCTTCCGCTTCCTCTGCCTCCTGTCCCTCGCCTCGAGGGCTCCCCACACCCCAGGTGCCTGCAGAGCCGCTCAGTGCCTGAGCTGCCAGTGCTGCTACCCGCCAGGCCCCTGACGCCATGCAGGCCATCAAGTGCGTGGTGGTGGGAGACGGGTAGGTACCTGGCTGAGCCTCCTCGCTGCCCCTATCGGGTGTCCTGAGACCCTCCTGCCCAGCGTCCCTGGTGAAGCCCCTTGCCTGCAGGTGTGGGACTCGCTGGGAGGGGCTGCCTCCTTGTCCCGGGGCCCAGCAGGAACATCCCAGGTGGGCTGCCCACAGCTCTCTAGCCCGTCCCCCCACCCCCCCGGAAGCTGCCTGGGTGGAGGGATACAGGACTGAGGGGGGGCCCTGGGACTCCTGGCCTTCACCCTGAGCTGTGTGCAGAATGTAGGCATCCCATGTGGCGGGAGTCTTGGCTTTCAACTTTGTGGGGTACCCACTGGCATCAAGTTGATTCTGACTCACAGAGATACACTCCATTGGGGTTTGAGGCTGTAAATCTTAGCAGCAGTCAGTCGCTAGTGAATTTGAACTGCTGACCTTAACGGATATATTACACATGACACTCCCAGGGCTGCTTGCAGGTGGGGGCTGGGAACCAAACATTTAGGCTCTGATCACTGGCTTGGTCCTGCTGTGCGGCTTTGGGCAAGTCACAGCGCCTCTCTGAACCTCAGCTTAGCTGCTGGGAAAGGGGGACAGCCTGGGCTTCTGAGGTTGATGGTGGTGGGGATCTCCTGAGAACCTGGAGTGCCTGCCTGGTGCAAAAATGTTGCCCGCCTCCGCCACCCTCCCACGCGTGTTAGTGCCCCTCAGCCTGCCTGGTCGGGGAGGATGTGTGAGGTATGTGGGCGAGGGGCAGATGGGGGAGGGACACAGTACCCTGACAGATTAGGCAAAAGTGAAGGGAGAGAGGAGGGAGGGTGATTGTGGGGGAGGGACATAGGGGCCAGGCAGGAGGGTCCTTCATAGTGGGCAACTCTCAGTGACCCCAGGTTGTCATGCTCCCTTCTGGGCCTCAGTTTCTTCATCTGTAAATCCAACATAAGGAGCCCTGGTGGTCCAGCGGGGAAGCACTTGGCTGCTAACTGAAAGATCGGCAGTTCAAATCCACCATCCTGCTCTGCGGAAAAAAGATGTGCAAATGTGTTTCTAAAGCGCGATTTACAGCCATGGAAGACCATGGCGCAGTCCTTCTCTGTCCTGCGAGGTCACTATGAGTCAGAAGGGACTTGACCGTGACGGCTTTTGGAAATCCATCTGCCCATCATGGGTGCCTGCCAGCCCTATGTCTTAGGATCAGACCAGAGGTGTCTCCTGGCGTTTTCCATAAGCGGTTGGGCGTATTCTAGTGGAACAGGGCTCTCTCGTACAAACCTCCTTTCAAAGAGGGACAACTGAAGCCACAGAGACTTGGCTCCTTCCTGAGCTGGGTCCCCGGTGGGGCTGGGCTTGGTTGGCCGTGCCCCGCTGGGGTCCGGCAGGTTAACACGCATCCTCAGCTGATGGTGAGCCATGGCCAGATCTGCTCACCGCCCAGGCCCTGCCCCTCAACACTTCTGCTTTGTGTGTGGTCTGTGCGCAGGAGAGCGGAAGGCAAGCGCATCCAGCGTTACCTTGGTGGCAAGCCATCCTGTGTTACCTTGGTGGCAGAGACCAGGGAGGCAGCAGTGGGGACAGGGGGCACGCAGCCTCCTCAGACAGGAAGTGAGGACATGGAGCGGGGAAGGCCCAGGGCTGCCCCTGCGCCTTCTGGCTTCCTGGCTCCCCTCCCAGCAGACAGCATGAATGACCATCCTAATTCAGTTAGTGCTTGCTTTGTGCCAGGCGTGGAGCTTGGCACACCTCTTCTATCTGACCTTCCCATCAACCTGAATATCAGGCCCATTTGACAGATGGGAAAACTGACACTCAGAGAAGTTAAGACATATGACCTAGAGCCCATGGGATGTGAATTCTGGTTCCCTGACTCTAGAACCTGGTGCTCTTAACAGCTAAACTTCATAGAGAGGTGGGAGGAAAAGAGAAGGGGACCGTATGCAGGGAGCAAAAAGCCCAGGTTGTTGGCATTAAACCATTTCTTATGACCACTAACATGTCTTAGGCGAGAACTTTGCCGTGGATAACACGCGGAATTCTTTATCTGCATCATCCAGGTTCATTCTCAGCACACCCCTAGAAGGATGGACCTGCATTAGTGTCTGAATAGGGAAACGGAGGCAGTGGGTTATGTGACTTGCCTCAGGATATGCCACTGGCCAGTGGTTGGTCTGGGATCTGGTCCCCAGAATGGTGACAGGCCAGCTCCTGCCTCCTCATTGCCTGGAGAAGCTGTTTAAATGCAGATTTGCCAAAACAACTATGAAATATCATCTCACGCTAGTATGAATAGCAAACTTTAACAGAACAGCTAACATCAAATGCTGGTGAGGTTGTGGAGAAACTAGAACCACCCTTATTCACTGTTGGTGAGAGTGTAAAATGGTGCGATCACCATGGAAGGCTGTTTGGCGCTTTCTCAAAAAGATGCAAATAAAAATACCATTTGACCCAGAAATTCCACTACTGGGAATTTACCCTAAAGAAAGCATAACTGCCACTCAAGCAGAAATATGCACACCCATGTTTATTGTGGTTTTGTTCGCAATAGCAAAGAGCTGGAAACAACCCAAGTGCCCAGCAGCAAACAAATGGATGGAGAAGCTGTGGAATATTCACACAATGGAATACTATGCAGCATTGAAAAACAAAGAACTCATGAAATATTATGCAAAATGGATGACCCTGGAGGACATTATGCTGAGTGAAATATCTGTCATAAAAGGACAAATATTGCATAGGGCCACTGTTGTAAAACGGGACTGACTTCAGGGTTGAGGGAAGACAGAAAAGGAGGGGAGGAATAATGTTTTGGCATTGAAACAGATGAGGGAGAGAACTATTTAAAAGGGACATATGAATGGGTATTCTTGTCATTACAGAAGTCCAGAGTGAAGGCTGCTTAGTGGAGTGGACTTGGGGAGAGGGACTGCATAACAATGAAAGAGTTTTACTTTTTCTTTTCAAGAAGAAGAGTGAATGGGGAGTAGAGGGTGGGCAGGGAGAAATGTGCAACAATAAATGAATGTCTGGAAACCGTCTCTCCACACTTTCATTACAATTAATAAATTTTAAAAAAATGCAGTTTTGCAGCCCTGGCCCTCACTGGTGGCTCTGGACCTCTGGGTTGGACCTCAGCCTGCAATTTGACAGGTACATCAGTCCCCCTGGGGGCTCTCAGGCTTGAGGCCATGAAGTGCGGAGCTTCTCATGGGAGGCGAGTTCCAGGCTGCGTGTCAGCCTGCTCTGCACCGGCAGGCCTGCACCTGGACAGACACTGAGGTCCACCCTGAGGGGTGGGATGGAGGGCTTGGTAGGCGCTCAGAAATACCACTACATCTGGGTCAGGGCTGATGACCGCTGTCCTCATTTCTGGGGCGGGCTGATGACCACTGTCCTCTGTGCTTCCTGTCTTTCAGAGCAGTGGGCAAGACCTGCCTCCTTATCAGCTACACCACCAATGCCTTCCCTGGAGAGTACATCCCCACCGTGTGAGTGCCGGGCCGGGGCTGCAGGTTGGGTGAGAGCGTGCTGGGCTCGGGGGTCAGCAGGGGAGGGGAGGATTACAGTGCCTGCACCTGGGGCTGTGGGGTGGGCGAGAGAGTCCTGGACTGGAGGTGGTGGGAGCCATTCTGATACAGGAGGGGCCAGAAGGACGTGGAGCCTAGGGAGATGCCCAAGCCATATCCTGGCCCTGACCAAGAAGAGGGCTGCAAGCTGGGAGTGCTGTGGGCTCCTCAGACAAGACAAGGAGAGTGACCTGGAGGATGTGAAAGGGACAGGGTGGCCTTTATAGGGCAGAGTCTCAGACGACTTAGACCTGGGAGGAGAGGGCTGGCAGGACTAGGGCAGGAGGGGAGGTGGGGTGGCGTAGGAGAAATGTGGGAAGGAGTTGGGAGGAGGAGGAAGTAAGTGAAGACCTGGAGACCAGGAGCAGTGACCCCAATGGGCAGCACTGCGTGGCCCTGCCTTGTAGGTGACCGGAGGTGAGGGTGGGTGACATTTTACCTGAATGTAGGAGTCAACCTTGAAGGCAGCGATGAGCCAAGATGCACCAGGCCCCTCACTCACAAACCCGCAGCCCCCTGAGTTGTGGCGTTCGAGGCTGCTTCCTCGCTGCCTTTGCTCTCTGCCTGTTTCAGCTCTCTCTAGTGCCTTGTGGGGGTCTTCCATTTGAGGCCTCTCCTGAGCTCTTCGCTCTGCTTCAGGTGCTTTTCTTTACCAAGTCAATGTGCTTGAGGCTTTCGACTCAGTTCAAATGCCCCCTCCTCCAGGAAGCCTTTCTGGTCTGCCCCCAACAACTCTCCCACTCTCCAGAGTCCTGCAGCTTTTATCTGCTCTCTCCTCTGAGTGTTTTGGGAAAAGTTCAAGCAGAGTGTCCCCTAGAAGCTAGGATGGTAAGACTTCATGTCTGACACCTTGGTCATGTTGTTAGGGCTGTCAAGTCAAGCACGACTCATAGCAACCCTCGGTACAACAGATCTGAACCCTGTCCTGTCCTGCACCGTCCTTATCACCCCCAACACTTCCAAGCCCATTGCTGCAGACACTGTATCAATCAGTCCATCTCATTGAGGGTCTTCCTCTTCTTCACGGACCCTCCGCCTTTCCTAGCATGTTGTCCCTCACCAAATAACAGCCTCTCCTAACAACATGCCCACAGTATGTGAGGTGAAGCTTCACCATCCTTGCCTCCAACGAGCACTCTGGCTGCGCTTTCTCCAAGACATAGCTGTTTAGAGGGGCCCAGCTGGAGAAGGATGTCATGCTTGGACAGGGTCAGGGAATGAGAGGAAGACCCTCAGCGAGATGGACTCACACTGTGATCGTGACAGTGAGCTCAAGCCCAGGAAGAGTGTGAGGATGGCGTCAGATGGGGCACGGTTTCTTTCTGCTGTAGGGTCCCTGTAGTTATAGGTGGCCTGATGGTGCCCACCAGCATCAGATGCTCTGACTAGGAGCCTGTGTAGCTGCCCTTTGGGCCCTGGCACATTGCTTCTTTATATTTAAAACAGGTGCTCAGTGTGTGCGCTTTGAGCTGACCTGCACTGAGCGTCATGGAGAGGTCCAAGGAGCAGTGATCATGGCTCACGTCTGTGCCGGGCCTCCTGCGTGCTGGGCTCTGCACCAGATGCTACCCACATGGGATCTCCTCCACAGCAGCTAAGAGACTTGCTCCCCAGGGCCACCCCAGCCTGGCTGGCTTCAGAGCCAGGCCCAGGGCAAAGCACCACTGAGGTCTTAATTTCTTGCTCTGTGTTATTTGTTATCACGTCAACTCCAACTCCTGGCAACCTCATATGTGACACAATGGGATGATTCTTGGTCTTCATATTTGTTAGTCTGCTTGGGTCCATTGTTGCAGCCATGGAGCATTCTAAGTGTTTCATTGGCTAGTTTTGGAAGTAGACGGCCAGACCTTTCTTCCTAGTCTTAGTCTGGAAGCTCTGCTGAAACCTGTCACCATGACCCTGCTGGTGTTTGAAACACTGGTGCACCAGCTTCTAGTATCATGTTGTTGTTATTACATGCCATCAAATTGACTATGACCCATAGTGACGCTATGAACAATAGCTCTGAACCTTGCCCTATCCTGAGCCAACCTCACGCTCTCTGACACATCTGACCATTTACACAGTCATTGTGTCAATCACCTTATCTGGGGTCTTCTTCTCCTGCACCGGTCCTTCTCCACCCTTCTAAGCATGATGGCCTTCTCTAAGGACTGTTCTGCCCTGCCAGCGTGCCCAAAGTATGTGAGATGGAGCTTCAAAATCCTAGTCTCTGAGGAGAACTAGGTTTTATCCTCCCAGGATTGACCTGTTTATTTTCTTGGCAGTCAATGGTATCACAGTAGTGTGCAAGTTACTACAACACAACATACCAGACAGCGGCTGTCTTGATTTTAAAGGGCTTCATCTTTAGGATTTGGGAGGGCTTCAGGCTTCCATGGGGAGGAGGGGAACAGGCAGAAGCCCTGGTATGAGAAGGACCCACCACCACCAGGGGCTCTGACCCTAATATTCTATCACGCTCCACCCCCAGCCTACCAGAGCTAACCCTTCTGATCCCTGCTGTGGACGGGCTCCCCTGCAGATAGCTCAGTCAGACACACTGTCCTAGACACAGCTGTCTCAGGCACCCTGGCCCAGGCAGGAAGTGTGGCAGGAAGCCTTGAAAACAGACTTCAGCCCCAATTCCTCAGATTCTGCACCTGACCACATTTGCAAAGTGGGGTGGGGGGGTCCCAGAAGGCAGCTTCTGCAGGTCACCATACCCAGGAGGACCTGCCATCTCTTAAGGATATTGGCCGGTGGCCCTGTCCTGAGTGGGCCCAGCAGGCTGGAGGACCCCAGACTAGTCATTTCCTCTCTCTGAGTTGGAGTTTTCCTGTCTACAAGATAAGGGTCAGTCAAGGTCAGCCCTCAAGTGTCTCCCTAAATCACGGAGTCTGCTGAGACATGCTAGAGTCCAGCATTCTTGCCTCTTTGGAGTCCTTGTCCCCTGGTAACTGAACTCCATTGTCCTGGACACGCTTTCAGAGGCTGACAGAGAGGACCCAACAAGGTTTGTCTCCCCAGGACTCTGCAGGGTTGGGGGGATAGTTGCTCTACCTCCTTAACAGTGCAAATCTTTACGTAAGCAGACTGCCACCTCTTTCTCCCGCGGCTTTTGCAGCGGTAAATGCTTAGCTCATAGTGCTACTAGGACTCCTGCCTCTGTGACTCACTCACTGCTCTCCAGCTGATTTGGTGTCCGAGTCTGTACACAGAAAAAGATGTGCATCCGAACCACTGACCTAATGGTTAGCAACCTGACATGTTACATACTACCACTCGGGTTTCTTTACCACTGAGCCCTTGACATTGGTGGGTCTGGAGGGTGGAAGGAGCAGCGGAAGAGGGGGGATGGGAGAAACATGCGCCTGGAGATGAAGGTTGAGCCCGTTAAGAGCTGTGGTGGTGGGTTTGTGGGGCCGAGGGCGGCACTTGCTGCAGGCTGAGATCAGGTAAGCCCGGCAGGAGCCGAACAGGGAGCCAGCATTGGGGGTTAAACAGTTCACAGGCGGGTCTTGAACATGTGACTTTGTAGGTGGAGGAAGACACTGTCCTTGTTGCAGTTGCCAATCATGGGCCAGGACTCAGCAGCTGGGACCCAATCAGGGGCTGGCATCCCCGGAGCCGCCCATTGATTGGCTGGCTCTCTCACTCTTTAGGCTCAATTGTATCCTTGGAGGACACTGAGGCCCAGAGAAGTGATGGGAATTGTTTATCCCAGCTTGTCACCATGGCGCTTACAGCCAGATGATTTCTACCTTAATTCTCAGTTCTGGATTCGCTAGGGCCAGTGCCCCATTTCACAGAGAGTGAAACTGAGGCCTGTAATGTGGCTGGTGCTGAGCTGGGTGGGGGGCTATAGAAACCTGGCAGGGAAGACGCTGCCCCCAGGGTGGCTGTGTCACCGGGACCTCCTCTGCCCACCTCACATCCTTCCAGCCCATGCTCACACAGAAGCCCGAGTGCAGGTGACTATAAGCCACACCCAGCCTATCCCCCACCCCCCACCCCCGTGGCCCCGCTTCAGTTGTAAAATCTACCTCCTATCCTGGCATTCGAGGCTCAGAATGACAGACTCATCCTCTGCTAGCCTCATCGGCCCCACACCCCTTGCCCACTTCCCCTTCTCCGTGTGCACTTCCGGTTGCCCGGGTCTAGTCTCTGCTCAGATGGCACCTTCCCGCCCATTTCACTGCAGCCCATCTTTTGTTTCATCGCCTCGCCCTGTGTGCTGCCCTGCTGCAGGGGAGGCTTGGTGAGGACAGGGCTCTTGTCCCCTCCCGTCCACTCTATCTGGTGCTTGGTGATGCTCAGGCGGCCGTGGCAGGCAGGCAGGCAGACAGACAGGCAGACAGGCAGACAGCAGAGAGGGCGCACCTTGTCCAGCAGTGTAACTATCACGGCCCTTTGCTCTGTTCTGCTGTGAAAGGCCAGGTCACACTGTTCATTTAGGTCAGATCGTCCTGCCCTCAATGTCCACCTTCTCATCACTGGACTGGCAGATCCAGCGTGACCATCCACCGGCAGGAGGAAGCTTGGGTGCTCTCGCTGGGCCTTCCAGGGATCCTGTTGGGCTTCGCTGCCAGCTCTGACGTGCCCTCCATGCCAGCTCCTGCTCCTGGTCCACCTGCAGTTTCTGGCTGTGTGGAGGAACTGTTTCCAGCCTCCCTGCCTTTGCTCATGTTCCCCTTTGTTTCAGAATTCTGTTCCTTGTGTCCTCACCCGGAACACCAGCTACCCTCATGTCTCACCAATGACAATGTATGAGCCCCCTTCTCCAGCAATTTCTCCAGCCAGCCGCCCAGAGCTGTTGTTGTCAGGAGCCACCAAGCTGGCCCCGAACCTGCACACAATAGGAGGGAACCACTCTATGCTTTGAACTGAGTTCCTGAAGTGGATTGCCAGGCTTTTCTTCCTAGTCTTAGTCTAGAGCGCCCCTCAAATCTGCTCAACATCCTAATAATATGCAAAATTATACTGACAGATAGATGGGTGTCGGCTGTGCATGAGGTATGCTGTCCGGGATTTGAACCCAGGACTCCTGTGGGGAAGGTCAAATTCTACCTCTGAACCACCCCTGCCTTTGAAGCTGAGAGGGTCCTTTCCTCAATGCAGCTCTAGCTAAGCATAGTCCCTCCGAGGTTTCCATTGTGCTGGAGACTGAGATGAAGTCCTCCTGCTGTCCTCAGCCTGCCTGACCTGGCCAGTTTACCCTCACAACAAAGCCCCTAACCTCTACTCTGTGCTCTCCGGGGTCCAGCCATGGGAGGTACACCATCATCCCTCATCCCTCCTGAGGGGTGGGCCAGAGTCCAGTTCAGATGAGCTCTCCCTTCCCTCATCCATTTCTGGGTCATGTCTGTGGGGATAGTCCCAGTGTCCTCCTGGGCCACCACCCTGGGGAGTCCAGATTCTGAGTATCATGTCGCCTTAGGCAGGTCAGCTGGAGTCTCTGAGTCACAGGTGCCTTGTATCTACAGGGGGACAGGGAATCCTCTGGCAGGTTATGGACTGGACTGTTAACTGAATGGTTGGTGGTTTGAACCCACCCAAAGATGCCTTGGATGACAGGCCAGGGGATCTGAAAGGTCACGGCCTTGAAAACACTACACAGCAGTTACACACACACACACACACACACACACCCGCGGATCAGAATTCACTTGATACAACTAACATCCTCAGAGGAGCCAGGATGGAGTCTGCTGCGTGGGCCAGCTGGGATGGTCGCTGTGGGAAGGACCTGGAGCCGCACTTGGTGGTTGCTCTTGGTCGGCGACCCATGCGTACCCCGGCTTGAGCTCCACTGAGTGAGTGTCTGTGAAGTAGCCCAGATGCTTCTCACACGGGCTTTTCTGAGTTGAGTAACGGGCTCTAGTCCTTGTGCTATTAACTGACTGTGAGATCTCAGGCAAGTTGCCTCCAGTCTGTGAGCCTCAGTTTCCTTATCTGGAGGATGGGCACAAAGATTGGCCACAACGGTGGGGAATAGTCCTTGGGTTCTGGCTGCCTGTGAGTCTGATGTAGGGGGCTCTGGGAGAGGGCTGGTGGGGGCCTTGAGGGACATGGATCATAAGGACACTCAGCATCTCCTGATAGGGTGACTGTGACATCCTCTGCATCCTGCCCACAGCTCCAGGAGGGCTCTTTTCAGAATGCAGAAAGTGAGGCTCAGAGAACCCGAGTCCCTCACCCAGGATCACACAGCCAGGATACAGCACCCAAAGGGCTCTCTCTGATCCCCTCCTGTCATCCCTGGGTGCTATGTGGGGGTGAACCCAGCTTGGGGTTCATCTGTCTACCCGCCCACAACTCACAGGAGGAGGGGTACTCAAATCTCAGCCTCTGTGTTTAAGCTGAGTGGTCTTAGAAACATTATTTAACATCTCTTGACCTCAGTCTTCTCATCTGTCTAATGGGATGGAGTAACTTGGAGTCTGTATTAGTTTCCTGTGGCTGCTGTAACAAATGACTACAACTGGGTGAGCTAAAGACCGTATTCTCTCACAGTCTGGTGGCTGGAAGCCCGAAAGCAAGGAGTCAGGACTGCTGCCTCTCACTTCCCGTGGGTGCTGCCAATCTGTGGCACTCCTTGCCTTTTAGGTACACGACCCCGACCTCTGCCATCATCATCCTGTAGCTGTTTCCCCACTGGGTCTCCAGTGCCCAAATTTCTCACTTTTTATAAGGACACCAGTAATGAGATTAGGACCTGCTCTAACCCTGTATGACCTCGTTTACACTTGATTACATCTGCAAAGACCTTTCCCATCAAAGCCTCGGTCACAGGTACCTTGTTTCCTTGGCCTCCACTCTGCAAAGCTCTGAAGGTAGTGCATTTCTGCTTTGCACAAATGGAACGTCTGTAGTCACCCTGCGTTGAGTAGGTCTACTGGTGGCTTTTGTCCAGGAGCGTGTGTTCCTTTTCTGTTTCCGGGTCACATTTTGGTAATTCTGGAAACAGTTCAGATTTTTCCATAAAGCTGTTGCATACTTAACAGGCTATGCAGTATAATGTAAGTATAACTTTTAACTTCTCTGGAAACCACTCACTCACTTGAGTTGATTTACCTGCTTTTTTGTGGTGCTCTGGCACTGGGCTTGCATTTGCCTTGTGCTGTGTGCCTGTACCGGGGCTTTGAGCTTCACTATTTTGGGGACACATGTGAATCACCCGGCAACAAAGTCCTTTTGTCCAGGGGACCACGGGATTTCCAGATCCTCAGCAAAACGGCGGGAGCTCTGGTGGTGTAGTCTATAGGAAGTGGCACTGCCAGCCCAGAAGTCACACCTCTCTGCCAGTTTGCATCCACCAGCCACTTAGAGGGAAGAGGACAGGCAGTCTCCTCCTGTGTGATTTGCAGCCTTGGGAACTCACTGGAGGGTCAGCTATGAGTCCATCCCAACTCAGTGTCAATGCATTCAAGAGGTTTTGCTTTGTTGTGTCCGCCCCCCACCGAGATGGCCTGATCCAATGGCTGCACCAGTGGGCGTTCACTGAGCAGACTGGGGGCGGGGGGCACAGGGTCAGACAGCCCTTCTGCTGTACACAGTACTGCTGTGAGTTGGAGCTGATTACACACACACACACACACACACACACACACAGAGAGAGAGAGAGAGAGAGAGAGAGAGAGAGTGTCCTAGGGTCTCCAGCCCTCTTCCCCATCACCATGACCACTGAGGCCCCACGTGACCTAGACGAGACAGGTGACAGACACTTTTGCCTCAAGGAATCTTCGGAGGCTTTTGGGCATCAGAACTCCAGTCTGGACACTATAGGAGAAAGTGACCTGACATCCTACACTGTGCCAGAGGAGTGTTTAGTCAAAACCAAGCACAGTCATGACCACCCCAGGTGTGCCAGAGTAGTACTGTGCCCCGCGGAGTTTTCAAGGGCTACGTTTTAACAAGTAGATTGCCAGGCCTTTCTTCTGAGGCACTTCTGGGTAGGCTCAAACTGCCAACCTTCCATTTAGCAGTGGAATGTATCAACTGTTTACACCGCCCAGGGACTCTGATGACAACACAAGCTCTGCTTTCCCATCAGACCCAGCTCGCGTCTCCCTGGACAGTGCTCCTCCCTGACAGCCCACTGTGTCGAACACCTACTGTACGCTGTGTGCTGTGTGAAGAACACACTGGTCCTCCCTCTTGGGTTTCCACTCCAGGGCACTGAGTGCCCCAGGGAATGCTGGGTTAGGATGGGGTGGGAGCCCTGACCTGGCCTTGAGTGACGGAAAGCTTCCTGGAAGAGATGATGATGCAGGAATGAATAAATCAGCAGTCAGGGAAAGCTTCCTGGAGGAGGTGATGTTGCAGGAATGAGTAAGTCAGCAGTCAGGGAAAGCTTCCTGGAGGAGGTGATATTGCAGGAATGAGTAAGTCAGCAGGACGGGCCTGCAGGAGGGGGCCCAGAGAGGGGGAAGGGAGGGAGGGGTGCTGTAAGAGCTCTGCAGGCAGGAGAGAGCAAGGCCACCTGAGGAACTGAGAGGTGACAGTCACACTTTCCAGGCTGAACAAGCACAGAGAATATTAGAAACAGTAGGCTGAGGGGCAGACTTCCTCTGGAGAGGCCTCTCAGAGTTCATCTAAAGGATTAGTGCTTCTGCAACCTGATGCTAAGCAGCGTATCAGTGAGGGCTTCCTGGAAGAGGTGGCATCTGAAGGGTGTAAATTCAATTTGATCTAGTTCCATTTACACACTGGGCACCGGGCTTCAGATGGCAGAGCTATCCAGAGTTCTGCCAGGAGCCCAGAGCCCATGCTAGGATGGAGACACACTAAATATGTGTTCCATGGTGGCGGTAAAGATGGGGCCAGGGAAGGATCTCCTAAGGAAGGGGAACTGCTGGGCTTTGGAGCAGAAACAGGCAAGGGGGATGGGGTGGGGAGAAAGGAAGGTGTATCTAGAGAGATACAGAAAGGAACAGACCATGGAAAGGTGGCGCAGCCTGGGGACGGAAACCATGTGGTTGAGGTGGGGGTGGGATTGACAAGCAGAGACAGAGGAAGAAAATTCAGGGCTAGAGGCACAGAGCGAACAAACAGCCAGGGAGCCTTGCCCCAGTGACTGGGCTAATGTGTGGAGGAAGGAGTGTGAGGAGGAGCCCGAGGTCCCAGTGGACCAGGCCAGAAGAGCAAGGCCTGTGTGGACGACCCCGTAGTGAGGGAGATGGGGCGGGAGCATGGTCTGTAATTCTCAGGGACACGACTATGGTGACAAGAGTCAGTGAACGCTAGCAGTGACAGACAGAGCTGGCTTCTCATCCAGTCTGGTCACTAGTGAGACGGTGGGCATCCTACCTGCCCAACACCCTTCAGAACGAGGAGCCACGCTGTGTACAGTGGGCTGTTCATGTTCTAACGCTCACTGCAGAGCCTGGGGCCAGCTCGGCCCTCTCAGGGCCCCTGCACATTCTCTTCCCTGCCTATTCCTTATCCCCCTCCTTTTAACATCTTAGATAAACCAGTTGCACGCCCCCCCCCCTTATCACAGGGCTTGCTTTTGGGAGCACCCAAGCCAACAGAGTGGACATTCAATCAACAACTTCTGGGTGACCACCCTAAGCGCCCACAAAGCGTATGGTCAAGCTGATGCTGATCTAGCCCTGGGGTGGGGGGTGGGTGGGACCACCTCTCCGGGCAACAGTTAAGGGTGCGGAAATTACCACGAGGTAATATTTTAATATTTTCCTCTCCTTGTCTACCTGCATTTTGAATTTTGATGTATTGAGTCACTTGTGGAAAAGTAACAGAAAAACCTTCTCTCTGGTGCTGTGCGGCTCTGGGCCAGTGCTTGGCCTTCTCTGGCTCAGCCTCTGCTATCCACGGTTATGGACTGGACCGTGGAGTCTGTGGCTGACCTCTGCTTCTCCTCGCAGGTTTGACAACTATTCGGCCAACGTGATGGTGGACAGCAAGCCGGTGAACCTAGGACTGTGGGATACAGCCGGGCAGGAAGACTATGACCGCCTCAGACCCCTGTCCTACCCCCAGACGGTATGTTGCCCACCTGGGTCCTCGGAGGGCTCGGCTGGTGAACCCCATGTAAGGCCTGGCTCCTCTGGGAAGCTAGCACCACCACCCTCCTGCCATCACTCTGCCCCCCTTCCCAGACCTACTCCCTTTCTGGCTCATGGAGGGAGAGGCTAACCAGGCCCCCAACAGGGAGGCCAGGACAGTGACCTGCTGGAGGACAAGGGAGGGGAGGCAAGTGGGGGCATGTCTGCTTGTAGCTTTGTGGTGATATAATTAGAGGTGTCTGTCTGTCCCTGAGGAGTGGTCAGGGAGGTCTGGGTCTGGTCACTAGACCAGAGGAGTACAATGGTCAGGATCCTCCCAGCTGCCCCTCTTACTGTTAGTTTTGTTGTTATGTATCATCGAGTCAGAACCGACCCATAGCTGACCCTCCATCGGGTTTTCAGAGGCAGTGAATCGCATGGGAGGAGATTGCCCATCTTAGCCTCCATGAATCTGCTAAACTTCATAAGCCTCACTTTCCCCATCTGTGGAATGGGGGCAGTAGCAGTGGCGCAGGCAGAGCCTCATCTGAGGAGTAAGCAGTTAGAATAGGACCTGGCCTACACTAAGTGTGAGATTAAATAAACCCCAGCTTGGGAGAGAGAGGAGGGAGGGAAGCCCTGCTCTGCAGAAGCCTGAACCCCAGCACCCCGCCTGGCTGGCTCCTCAGCCTCCCCTCATGGCACCATTCTGTCCACTCTATCCCCCAGGATGTCTTTCTCATCTGCTTCTCTCTCGTCAGCCCAGCCTCCTATGAAAACGTGCGAGCCAAGGTGAGCTGGGCTTGGTGGGGGTGTTGGAAATATAGGGTGGGTGGGTTTTAGGGGACCCTGAGGGAGGGAGAGACCGTGACTTCAGTCCTGCCCCTACACAGTGAGGGGATGTTGGTGGAGGGGGGTAGTCCAGTGTCAAGCAGGGCTGTGGGGGCACTCAGGAGGGAGCTTTCAGAGGTCCTGGGATAGTTGGGTTTTGCTCCCTGTACTCTGTAACCTGTATCCTCTTTTTCTGAACAATCTTGGGTCCTGTTTGACCCACTGCATTCTGGTTCATTGTCCACACACCCTCCTGTCCACCTCTTCTCTCCACAAACCCTCGAGGTGGCCTCTTATCACCCTCCTGTCCTTCCTCCTCTCCACATGATCTCACGACCCCACCTTCCTGCCCCCTCCTTCCCCTGCACCCCCCTTCTTGTCCCCACCCATCCTCACTCATCCGCTGCCCTCTGCCCAGTGGTTCCCCGAGGTGCGGCACCACTGCCCCAGCACCCCCATCATCCTGGTGGGCACCAAGCTGGACTTGCGGGACGACAAGGACACCATCGAGAAGCTGAAGGAGAAGAAGCTGGCGCCCATCACCTACCCGCAGGGCCTGGCACTGGCCAAGGAGATTGGTACTGGGCTCGGGCGCAGGGGGGCAGCTGGAGGTGGGGACCAGGAGCGCAGGCTCTGGGTGCCAGGATGTGTGGTGCAGACCTGGCTGGGCTGTGTCCTAGCTGTGTGACCCCAGGCAAGTCACTCAACCTCTCTGTGCCTGTTTCCTCATCAGCAAAACCTAGGTCACACTTCCCACCTCAGGGCGTTGTTGGAGAAACGAAGTGAGTTAACATTGGTAAGGAGACGTCACACAGGGAGTACTTGCGGTTAGCTGCCATTATTATTCTTTATTATTGTTCTTATTATTGGGAGCTCTGGTGGCCTAGGGGTAAGAAGCTGCACTGCAATCCCAAAGGCACCCTGTTCTAATCCACCAGCTGCTCTGTTGTAGTAGGATGGGCAATCTCCTCCTGTGCAATTGATTAACTGCCTCTAAAAACCTGCTAGAGGCTCAGCTATGAGTTGGTTCTGACTTGATAGCAAACACCAACGATTATTATTACTGTTGATAAATAGAAATTGAAAGGAAACAGGTATGTTTTAAGCAGAAGCTGGGGTCAGTGGGGAAGGTGCTGTGGTTGTTCAGAGGACAAGCAGAAAGCCAAGCTGAGATCCTCCTGGAAGGCTTCCTGGAGGAGGTGTCTTAGAGCTGGGTTTGAAGGATGAGAGGCCCTTCCTTGTCCCCTTGCTTCTCAGTCCATCTCCTCTTTCAGATCACAGGGTTGGGGAAGTGAAGTGACTTGGTCACACAGCTGGTAGTTGACAATCAGAGCTTGAAGGTGGGACCTCAGTTTTGCTGGCTTGAGGACCCCTTGTGGTGGCTCAGGGATCTGCCCTCTCCCATCTCCTGATCAGGCAGGACCCAGCCCAAGGATGGGAGTGTGTCCAGGTGTCCACGGCCCCAGGCAGGTGTGGCGCCCAGGAGGCCCAGCAGCAGACCCCTACCGCATCTTGAAGTCCTACAGGACCAGAGCCTGGCTCCACGGAGGGCGGCCCCCACCTTCGCTGTCTCTGCCTGCCCCGCCTCCTCCCACCGGAACAGGGAGGGTCCCCCCCCCCCCCCCCCCACCGGAACAGGGAGGGTCCCCCCCCCCCCCCCCGGCCAATTGGAATTGGCTGATGGTCAGTGGGTTTGTTTTTGTTTGGATGGTACTTACCACACTGATTTCTTCCTTACCACCCCCGGACTCATATCTCTTCACAGGAAGAGAAACCGCAGCCACCACCTCCCTCCTTCTCATGACCAGCCTTGTGACACAGCCATCTTCCCAGGGGTTTCGGGCTACCGCTTAAGCTTGGACCCCACTCCATCCTGGGGACCTGGTTCCCGGAAACCCAGCCTTTGATCCCAAACCCCTGGGATTGTACCCCCGCCTTCAGTGTGCATCGAAGGACACCTGCCCTGGACAGACTGTTTGCAGGCTGATCCCTTTTTTAGTATAACGAGCCCTGGTTCCAGCACTCACAGGCTGTGTGGCCTTAAGCTGGTAGCTCCACCTCTCTGGGCCTCAATCTCCCCATCTGCACAACCCTGGGCAGCGCCCACAGGCCCTTCTTCCTCTAGGAGGTGGTGGTTTTGGGGTCTGGCCTTGTACTCCCATCAGCATTTCCCCCACAGCTCTACGCTGGCCTCGGGTGGGCAATGACTTTGAACTATTCTCAGCCCAGGGAACCTGCAAGGCTGATGAAGAGGCCAGGGGCTGCCTCTGTCCCCTGAGCCCCTCCTCTGCCCCAGGGATGCCAACCTAGGGGCTGCTGATGGCCATGGCTGACAGGAATTAAGTATTTCTTGGGCGCCAAGCCTTGTCCATCCTCCCCGCCCTTACAAGGGCGGGACTCTAGTTCCTCCACTTCGCTGCAGCTAGGTGCTGGACAGCTGGGGCTGACTTAGTGACCCGAGTGCAAGAGAAGGAAGCGCTGTCCAGCCGTGCGCTGTCCTCACAGCCACTGCTTGAGCCACTGCTGCACCCACTGTCCCAGCCCATCTAGTTGACGGACTTCCTCTTTTCGGCTTCTGCCAGGCATGATGCCCTTCTCCAGACACTGGTCCCTCCTGATAACATCTACAGGAGGTGAGTTTAGGCTTGACATCCTGCTTCTAAAGAACACTGTGGCTGCAATTCGTCCAAGGCAGATTTTTTTCATTCTACTGGTAGCCCAGTAATAGCTTGCCTCTGGAAACCCTATGAACCTGGAGAAAGGATTAAAGTTATACAGGTGCCTAGGTCTTTCGTTCATAGGATCGCTATGAGTCGCCTGCAACTCGAGAGCACATAACAGCAACAGCAACAACAACTGGTAGCCCATGGCCTTTTAAGAATTCTTCATCAACTTCAGTATCATTGAAAGGCGTATCTAATCTCTTTGGTCTTCTTTATTCATTGTCTGACTTTCACATGCATATGCACACCTTAGTTCTCAATGTGACATCTTGGCTTTTAAACAAGAGGCCTTTGCAGTGGGTTGACCCAGCGCAGTCCTGGTTTGATGTCTTGCCTGCTGCTTCCATGAACATTGACAGTGAATCCAAGTAAAAATAAAATCCTTGGCAACTTCAGTCTTATCTCTGTAGAGGATAATGTTGCTTATTGGTCCAGTTGTGAGGATTTTTGTTTTCTTTACGCTGAAGTGTAGACCATACTGAAAACTGTGATCTTTAATCTTTTTCGATGCTTCAAGTCCTTTTATTCATAGCTTCAATCAAGCAAGGCCGTGTCATCTGCATGTCAGAGGCTGTTAATTAGCCTTTCTCCATTCTTTGTATTTTATATAGTTTATCTGTATGAGTTACCCAGTATACAGGTGAGTGGTCTAGTGGTAAGTGCTTGTTAACTCGAAGGCATTCAGTTCGAATCCACCCGCTGCTCCACAGGAGAAAGATGGACCGTCTCCTTCTGCTCAGTTACTGCCTCTGAAAACCCGCTGGAGGATCAGCTATGCGTAGGTTCCAACTGGATGGTACACAACAGCAACACACAGATTTAGTTCAGTGAAAAGGAACGCTGTTGCACACACATTCTTCTTGGTTTTTAACCAACCCTCACTTTACAGAAGGGGAAACTGAGGCTCGGGGAGATGTCACATGCTCAAGGTCACACAACCATGATTTGAACTTGGTCACCTGGATCCCTAAATCCAGAAGGTCAGGGTCATCAATTGTCACTGGTCTGCCTCACACTCTTTACTTGGCCCCCTGCCCCCGCCTCAGTCTTCACTTGTCCACATGTCCTAGACAGATGGGGAAATCGAGGCCCAGAGAGGGGTGATTGGCCAATATCCTAGAGTGGGTCAGAGGTTGAGCTGAAGCCAGCCCAGTTCCCAGCTCAAGTCCTTGTTTTGGGTAGTTCTAAGAGGCAAGTGGCATAAAGGGGCAGAGCCAGGGGGAAGGCAGTGGCTGGTGTGAGGGAGGTGGTCACTGGCTCAGGGTCCCTTATAAGTGACGTCCCCCTCAGCACAGAGGCTCTTGTGTTGAGTAGCTCACCAACCTGAGGGGCCCCTGTCCCTACTCTAGCTCCCAGGTCTTTGGGGAGCCTCCACTCTGGTGGGCTCCCCTCCTTCCCTGGCCTGCAATCCTGGCTCCCTCAGCCCCATTCTGTGCCTTTGGGCTGTGGCTTCCCCATGTTGTGGGAAATCACTGTATTTCATCACAGAGCTGCTGGAAGTGTCCAGCTCAGTGTGGTACAGAGCAGGTGGTGTCAGTCCCCTCCTTCCCCTCAGAACAGCAGCTTTATGGGAGGATGTAGAGTTTACTCCCCCTCTCCTTTCCTTCCTCTTGTTTCTGAAATCAGCCCCTAGGCCTCTTGGTAGAAGGGGCTTTGCGGTTCCTTATTTCAGGGAAACTGGATTATAGTGGATTTGGGGAAGTCACACTGGTTCCTTCCAGAGTGTCATGGAACCCAGGAACAACACTGGCTGCTCTGAGATTGGGTCTCAGCCTGTCCTCCACAGCCCGTGTCTCCAACTCTGCCCTGTGATGTCACAAGGTGGATCTGCAAGTCCTCTTCCCCTCCCTGAAGTTCCTCCTGACTTCAGGTAGAAGAGAAACATCCAGCATGTGAACTTGGATGAGTGACTTATCTTCTACCAGCCTCAGTTTTCTCATCTGCAAAATGGGGGTGAGGCTGAGGTTTGGTGAGAGGCTTTTGAGAAGATCTTGAGCTGCTAGGTTCCTAGGTCGTGTAATCGGTTGGCTCTTGGCAACTCATGTAAAGGCTGGTGGTGCAGGACCACAGAAGAAAGGCCTGGCAATCTGCTTCTGTAAAGATCACAGCCAAGAGAACCCTATGAAGTACTCTTCTCTGTAACAAAAGTAGTTGTCATGTTGTTGTTGTTGTTGTTAGGTGCTGTCAGGTTGATTATGATCCATAGAGACCCTCTGAACCAGAGATCTGAACCCCGTTCTGTCCTGTGCCATCCTCACACTTCCTGACACACAGCAGCAGTCACTGTGTCAATCCACCTGGTTGAGGGTCTTCCTCTCCTTCGTCAACCCTATACCTTTCTGAGCATCATGTCCTTCCTCCATGGAATAGCCCCTCCTAGCAACATGACCGAAGTATGTGAGGTGAAGCCTCATCATCCTTGCCTCCAAAGAGCACTCCAGCTGCATCCTCTCCGAGACTTATCTGTTTGTTCTCTTGGCCGTCCATGAGATGCTCAGCGCTCTTCTCCAACACCACAGGTCAAAGACATCAATTCTTTTTCAGCCATCCTTATTCATTTTCCGGCTGCCAGATGCATCGCAAATGATCAGAAAGACCTGGGCTGAATCAGACGCACCTTAGTCTTCAAACAGACATCATTATTTCTCAATAATTTGGAGAGGTACCCAATCGCAGACTTTCCCAGGGCAATGCGTCTCCTTCGTTCCTAATTGCTGGTATCAAGGGTGTTAATTGTGGATCCAAGTAAGATGAAGTTGTTGACAGTTTCAATCTTTTCTCCATCTATCACGATGATGCAGTGGTGAGAATCTTTGTTTTCTTGACATTGAGATGCAATGCATATTGGAGTTGTCCTGACTCCGGATCAAGTGGATTGTAACCCTTTTGGCTGGTTTTGGTGTTGGGTCCTGAGCGCCTTAGGCTCCTGCACCTCCAGAGAACACAGAGGCACGAGTGTAGCTGTTTTCTAGAAATGTGAGGTGTCACTGAGAGGTTGGGTCAGGGTAGCTTGAGCACTCTTCATCCCAGGGAAGTATAAAAGTTAAGTGTAAAAGACATACCCTCCCCAGATCAGAAGCTCGGATGGTGGATGGTCTGCTAGGTCTCACCCTCTGCCCTTGAACTCCACTCCCCTGTAAAGAGTTACTTTAAGCTGGAGGACACTGAGGCACAGAGAGGGAAAGGCCCTGCTCAGGGGGTCCAGCTCCCAGATGGACTGTGATCCCCCAGCCTGGCATCCTGCTGTGTGACCTGGAAGAGGTTTGGAGGGAGAACCCGTTCACTGACTGCCCCTCTCCTGTTACCCCACCCCCAGACTCAGTGAAGTACCTGGAGTGCTCTGCCCTCACCCAGCGGGGCCTGAAAACGGTCTTTGATGAGGCGATCCGGGCCGTTCTGTGCCCTCAGCCCACGCGGACGCAAAAACGGGCCTGCAGCATCCTCTAGGGGTAAGAGCACACCCCCTGCACATGCTCCAAACAGGCATGTCTGACTGAGGGGGTGCAGGCACCCAGACACTGACAAGAGACTGCAGCCCTATTGGTGATTGGCCAGAACAGGGGTTGGGGGGAGGTATCCAGGTGGCGCCTGGTCAGCCTTCTGGTCACCTGCCTGAGGCACTCTCACCCTTTGGAGCCCATTTCCTGGAAGGTAGGCTCAAGGCTTAAGGAAAGGTTGTGAATTTGCTGGAGAGGTATGGGGTACACCCACTCTGCCCATCCTCGTGCAAGAGGGAAGACTTCAAGGGAAGAAAAGGGGAGCACTGTATGGTCCCTCACCCCAATAGCTTGGAGATGTGACAGCCACATATGTGGGGAAGGGGGAGCCAGAGCCATGAGACTCCTGGGACAGAGAAGGAGGGCAGGCTGGAGTAACCCAAGAAGACTTCCTGGATGTGGAGCACTGGGTTGGGAGGATGTGTTACATGGGGAGGAGCAGGGCTGGCGGGTAAGGCAGCACTTGGAGGTGGGTGAACCCTGGACCTGGAAAGCCATGACTGGGCCATGGTTGCGCTTGCCCCCAAATCCTCAGTTCTGCCTGTCTCCCTACCAGGTTCCACCCCACCCTCTCAGCCACGGTCCAACCCACCAGGACGCCTACCCAAAGCCAGATGGTGCCCTGGCTGGCCTCGCTGTTCCTTCCCTCGGCAGCCAGCTGCAGAGCTTGATTGATGTCTTCGTGCTGAAGGCTGGTATGAACATCCAGCACTGGATGCCGACCCCTCCTGCTCCCGCCTTCCCCAGAGAAAGAAGACGAGGCCCAGGACCCCAAATGCCACCCCTGTCACCTCAGCCACAACAAGCAGCCTCATGGGGCAGCATCTGCCCACTCACTTCAGTCCCACCCAACGCTGAACCCCTTCTGGAAATTTGGATCCACATGGCTCCCGGCTTCCACTTGCATACCTCCAGAGACAGAGTGCTCACTCCCTCCTACAACCCTCTGCTCCAAGGTCGCCAATCTTGCTTGTTTGAAAGTTACTACTTCCACTGAGCTAAATTGAAGGTTTCAGAGGTTTGTTCCTCTGGTCTTGGGGCCTCTCCTTTAATTTGTGTGTGTGTGTGTGTGAGCAATATAAACCAAATAAAATTCTCTAAATATCTATGAGTAACCCATTGCAGCTGGGTTCAGCCGACACAGCCATTTCTGCTCTAGTCTCAGGACCCTGAGCTGATTTATCACAAATCTTCAAACTTTCATACCCTGCCAGGAAGGACTTTTTTGCTATTGCAAATGCAAAACCCATTTCAACCTGCTGAGGAGAAAATAAATTTATTGACTGAAGTTTGGATTTATGACTTCAGATGTATCTTGATCAAGGGGCTCACATGGTGTAATCAGGAATTATTTCCCAGTATTTCCTGGCTCTCCCTTCTTCTATGGCAGATTACTTTCAGTCTTCACTTTGAAATTCAAGGTCAGAAAAATAATCATCACTCCTACTAAATCTCTGATTGGGCGAGCTTAGGTCTTGAGCCTATCCTTCAACCAATCATATTTGCCCAGGGGATTCTGTGCTCCGATTGGCTAGGTCTGGACTGCGTGCCAGAAGCAAGCCTCAGAAGTCATTCCATCAAAATGTTGTGTTTTAAGGAAGAGGTTGGTTCCCTTATGGAAGCCAAATTCTTGCTGAAATAAGTAAATATAGATAGTGGGCAGCCCCAAACTCCACTCTTTATTATGGGATGTCACAGAAAGTATCTCCACAGAGTAAGACAATAAGATCGGTCCCAGCAGGCACTCAGCAAATGCCAGTTTCTTTAAAGGCGGGATGGGGTTCTTGAGGGCAGTGTTGTTGTTGTGAACCAATGAGTCGGGATTGACCCATAGCTGACTCTCAGTTTATAATCGTTTTCCTGATTAGCTCTTTAGTCCTCTACGTAATCTCAGCAATACTAACTACTAAACGAACACATACCAGCACTATAGACGTTTTCATAGGCTGTAATCATATGGGATGAGAATGCCCATTCTACTTCCGTGGAGCAGCTGGCAGATTTGAACCAGGTGCCTTTGGGATTGCAATGCAGATTCTTACCACTAGGCCACCAGAGTTCTCCTGTGGGCTTTAAAATTAGGCATCTAGTGGAGTGGCTGGAGGATTTGAACCAGAGACCTTTCAATTAGCAGCTGAGCGCCTTAAACACTGTGCCACCAGAGCGCTTCAAAATGGAAAAAAAAAAAAGAAATACCACAAACCCCTCAGAATTCATTGCTGTGAGTCAGAACCGATTGAGCGCTGACTTACAAGCAGAGACTGTCATCACACAATGAATCACAATCAAATTGCTCACCTTTCTTGCACGGAGGCCGGTGGATTCGTACCTGGGAAGCGAGCTGTGCGGCTCCCTGCAGATTATGCCAGAGCGCCCCCTCCAGGTCGGCTCTTGCTGCTGCTGCGCACCGTCAAGTCAGGACCCCATGCACAGCCTTCCTGAGGCCGTAAATGGGATGGGAGGAGAATGCCCATCCTTCTGCAGAGCAGCTGGTGGATTCGAAGTGCGTGCCTGTGGGTTGGCAACGCAATTCCTTCCCACTCGGCCACCAGACCTCCCCAGATCCAGTATCAGCTAATTCACAGACAAATCCCAGGCTTCTCACTCCTAAAAAACAAACAAAAAAAACCCTAACTAACTCACTCCATTCTACTTAAACTTTTCATTCATTCACTCAACGCCTGTCTGTGGAACATCTGCTCTATACCAAGCACTGTTCCCAATGGGAGAACCTTTGAGTGGTGCCCAAGAGTCCCTGCTTTCAGGAACTGACTCTCTAGAGAGCTAAATTAAAGGGGGGGGGAATGTACGTAGAACCCCAAGGTTCCAGACATCAAAATGAATCTCTACATCCTGGTCCCCCCAAACTCCCAGGCCCCATGTTCACAGCTGCTCTTACTCAAGTTCCCAGGCAGGGCCTCCAGCTGACCCTCTGCCCCAGCCTCCCTCACCCCTCAGGGTGGTGGGGAAATCCCTTAACTTTTTTTAGTTTAACCTCAGGCAAAGTGGCTGTGTTTTTAAAGTTACTTCTCCTCCGAAACAGAAAGAAAAACGTTACAACCCACATACATTACACAAACACAGACATGGGTGGGTCAGATCCCACCTTTCAACCAGGCTGGAGTTTTAAAGCACCTCGGCACCCATTCCAGGCAACCAGAGTCCCCTGACAGCCTCTGGAACCTCCATCCACCCGGGCCTCCATCCTGGAAGGCAAGTGTTACACCACAATCTCAGGATGCATTCTAGACCCTTCCAGGGATGCCCCAGCCCTGCTCACACTGCCGCCTCCCTCTCTCCGCCTCCATCACACCTCCACTCTCATTTCCTCAATTTCACACTTCTTTCACTTCAAGGCCTTTGTACATACTGGAAGCTCAAACATTTTCTCCTTCTGCCACCGCCCCCAAACCTCTCTCCATGCTCAGGCATGAAGAGAGAGCTTGGTTTCAGGGAAATGGCTCATCTGCTTCTAGAGGCTGCCAAACCCCTGCGAGTCTCGGGTCAGACCACGGAGACAGGCGTTTAAGGAAGCTGACAAATGCAGCGTTAGAGAGTACAGCAGGCCATCAGTTCAAGTCCCGAGGTGAAAAGCCAGGTGCAGGATTGGGCAGAAAGCTCACTAGCTTTGCCCAGAGGCTGTTCCTAATTCAGTGCAGGCCACACACCTGAGGGGATGTCCCCTACTCAGACAAGGTTGATCCTGTCATTACACAATGCCTCTAACCCTACCTCGTCAACATTGCTCTTTTAAAATTCCTCCCTGCTGTCAAATCGACCACCACTCAGCGACTCCATGTCATAGGGACCCTCCCCTGGGTTTTTGAAACTGTACCCTTTAACCGGAAGGGACTGTACGCTGCCTGTCTTTTCCTGTGCCGCGCTGGTGAGTTCAGACCTCTGGAGGGTCAAGGCCTTTGGGCAGCAGCATATTATTCTCTGTGCTACCTCACCAAAGCGTCTTCATCAACGTCAGACAGCAGCAGCTCAGAGGCGGTCGAGTCGGAGCTGACACACAGCTGAGCTCGAGCAGGTTTTCAGAAGCCGTAAATCACACGGGAGGAGAGTGCCCACCTTTCTCGCGTGGAATAGCTGATAGGTAGATTTGAACCAGCTGGCTTTGGATTGGTAGTGCGACTCCTTAGCCAGTAGGGACCAGTGCTCCTCTTAGCATCTTAAAGGGTAGGATTCCTAACACAGCACAATTACACGACACTGAGGCTCGTGGCCGTGTTGACACACAATATTGACTATTACAAGCGTCCTGAGGTTACCTCAGGGGCATGGGCCTTGCTTTTACATCACTAATAGTACTATTGTGGCACAGTGGTTAAGGTGTCAGGCTGCTAGCTGAAGGATAGGTGGTTCAAATCCACCAGCCGCTCCTCAAGAGAAAGACAAGCCATCTCCCCCCCCTGAAGATTTATAGAGACAGAAACCAGGAGGAAGGATGCTAGAATTGGATCTAGCTTGATGGCAGTGGTTTGGGGTTTTAGTTCAATAGGCCCAGTAAACAAAATCACGTTAAACCATATTAACAGCTGCCCACAGAAGATGCTAGTAGTTCATTGGCCAAGGCCCAGGAGGACTTGGGCGTTAGAGCTGAAGCCCAATGCAGGATACTTACTTGTCTTATCTTCTCCTACTTCTCCTGCCCTCCCTGTTAACAGAATCTTAGTTTGTTCTGGACAACAATGTATGCTGGGTAAAAGGCGAGTTTCCCAGCCTGCTTTGCAATTGGAGTTCCAGGATTACACATTTCAGGCAATGAGACTGAAGTGAACATCAGCTGGATAGGAAGGTTTTTTTTATTTCCTTCCATTTAAAAGAGAGAGAGAGAAAGAGAGAGAGAGAGAGAGATGCAGATGGCACTCCCCTTTGGTCCCCTATCCCCGTTTGAATACTGATGTGATGTCTGGAGCTGCAGCAGCTGTCTTGTGACCCTGAAACTTCATTATGCCAAGAATGGGCGAGCGGAAAGATAGAGTGCGCCTGGGCCCCTGATAGCATCTGTTGGCAGTTAACTCGTGGCCTCAGCTGCCTTGTGAAGGGAACAAAACAAGAATGAAACCTGCTGTTCGTTTACACCATCCTGGCTCAGACCTTCCAAGACTAAGTGCTGACAGTATTCACCCCCGAGGACTCCCGGCCAAGTGCTCTTTCTACCACGGCCTTGTGCCCAGCGGCCATGGCAAGTGGGTGGGACACTGGTCTCTGCCCTGCACATTGTCTGAGAACCGGGCAGCCCTTGGTTAGGAGAGAGAAACCCTTAGGAAAACCATGAGCAGACCTGTTTTGAAACAGGAAAGCTGTCGCTTGTGGGCAGGGGGCTGGTGACTCGGTGCTGCTCCCTCACTGGACAACAGCTGGTCCTATAACAACAACAACAACAACAATCACCATCCATAGTCTCATACCTCTTAATGGTCTCATCCTCCTGCCCCCTCCACAGAGCAGCTAGAACGATCCCATTAGAGCATAAATCAGATGAAGTGACTCAGTGATCTTGTTTAGAATGAAAGCTCCCCTCTTACCTAGGAGGGTGGACAGGATGTTTCTGTGGCCTCTCTTCAGAGCTCATCTTACGCCATTCTTCCCCTCCCTTTCATAACTCTGGCTGCAAGAGTGGGTTCTAATGTTCCCATTAAGTTCCAAGCTCTTTTCCACGCCCAGAACCTTTGCTTCAGCTGTTCTCACCGCCTAGAACACTTGTCCTGATGGCTCCTTGACAATCATCTCCCGTACAACCCCAGGCACCTCTCCCTCCTGCTTCTCCCTCTGCCTCTGTTGAAGAAGAGTTCTCATTGTTTGTTGACAGGTGCTTAAACCCTTAACAAGTGCTTCTCTCCCAGGCTGTAAGCTCCAGGAGAGCAGGCATCTTGTCTGTTTGGTTCTACAGCTTAGTATCTGTAGACAATCAAATGGCTCAGAGATGCTCAGAAAATACCTGTTGTTTGTTCAAGTGAATAAGCAGATGTAAGAATGACGATTGGGTATTATTGTCATGACAGGAGGCCAGAATGAAGGCTGCACAGTAGAGTGGACTTGGGGGGAGGGATTGCATAACAATGAAAGAATTTTACTTTTCAAGGAGAAGCTTGAAATAGGGGGGAAGGGGCAGGGAGAAAAGTGCAACAATGAATGACTGGAAACCCTAAGTCTCTGTAAACTTCCATTAAAATTAAGTTTTAAAAAAAAGAATGAACTTTGAGGGGAAAGAGAGAGAAAGTCAGAGAGGGAGTCTTTCCAGTGTCCCAGCTCCACCCAGCCTTCCAGCCCCCCTCACCCAGGCATCAACCATGAGGGAGGGAGCATCATCATCTTGGACGTTCGAGCCCCGACAAGGCCCCCAGATGACTGTGGCCCCCAGATGACATGTGGAACAGAAGAACCACTCAGCCGAATCCAACCCACCCATAGCCACAGGACAATAAGGCGGCTGTTGCTGGGTTTTGGGATGGTTTGTCTTACAAGCCACTGTGTCTGAGACAATGACTGTTCCGGAGCTGTAGTCCTTGCTGATTGATGTCTAACTCATTGACCTCTTACTCTCCATATCGGGGAACATAGTGACCCCTGGGTGCATTTGATTCCATTCAGGTCCTTGGGATGCAGGGATCCCATCATGGAAGGTTCCCCCAGGAGGGAGAAAGAGTCTAGAGTGGCTCTAGGGTACTTCTGAAGAGGACCTCAAGGAAGGTGAAAGGAACACTTAAGCTGTAAAATCCAAAATTCAGTTCAGCCCAGTTCTCACGGACTAGCATGTATTCTGTGCCAAGCTGTACCAGGAGCTAGAGGTGCAGGAAAGACCAAGAGCCAGTCCTCCCTCATTAGGGGCTCAGAGACCAGAGGGACAGACAGATAGACATGTAGATACAGTCCGTTCCACATATCACAGGAGGACCTTCAGTATGGTAAGCTGACTTCCTTTCGGTCACAAGAGCCCTGGGTAAAGATGTTTCCATTCTCTTTCTCTCGATGCAAAGCAACTGTGACAATAAAGAGAACGAGAAACAGAAACATACTCTTATTTTCAAAGAAATCAGGAGACACCTGTGACACCCTCAACCCGCAAGCCCCAGACCACAAGAAGCGAGGGCAAGTGGAGTTGGTAAATGATTTAACAGAGCCCAGGAAAGACACCTCAGAGGGCCTGCTGTTGGGGAGCTGGGAGTGGGGGGGTGGCAGGCAGCTTAGAGACAGGGAGGTCCAACCAAATGGCCTTGTATGAAGAGACCCAGACACCAAGGTTTGCCAGAGGGCAAGCAAGTAGAATGAAAGCAAGGAGTGTTTGGATATCTGTTTAAGGAACAATTGAATCAATAGATTCTCTCCCCAGAATTATGCAGCCAGGCAACTACCGTCCCTAACCAGCAAGAGAAATTGGACTAGAAAACTCTGGGCTCAAAGAACCAGGTATTGAGTAGGTGAGGGTGAGGCCCTAGGCAGATAATTGAGGATGTGGCCGATTCACTTATGTTTAGCAAACACTCAGCCCCTCCATCGCCCCCCTCCGCGTCTGTGGGAGACAGGCACTTCCCCCTCCATTAATCCTGAGCTCGGCCATGTGACAAGCTCTGGTCAATGGGACATTAGCACACACCCCACAGGGAGAGAATTGAGTGTGCTTACTCTTTTGTGCTGAGAAAAGAACATGCCCTGGCCAGCTCATTGATTTACATGGAGAAGAGATGCCCAGCTGAGAGTTTCAAGCTGCCCAGACCTGCAGTTTCAAAAGATTCTGCTTGGTCCAGCCCTGCTTCCATCACCTCCCAGCTGTTTTTTATTTAATTATGCTCCGCCACCCCCATATGTGATGTAACACCAATGTACCATACCTATCTGGTGGTCTAGTGGTAAGGAGTTGCGTTACCAAACCCAAAGACAGATGGTTCAAATCCACCAGCTGCTTTGAGGGAAAGAGATGGAAAATCTTCTATGAATTTTTTTTTTTAAATCAGGATTGGAGGAAGACTCATCAACAACCTACATTATGCAGATGACACAACCTTGCTTACTGAAACTGAAAAAGACCTGAAGTGCTTGCTGCAGAGCCTTCAATATACATTGAAGCTCAACATAAAGAAGACAAAGATTCTTACCACTGGGCCAATTGGCAACACCATGATGGATGGAGAAGAGATTGAGGTTGTTAACAATTACAACTTCCTCAGCTCCACAATTAACACTCTTAGCGTTGGCAGTCAGGAAATCAAAAGACAAATTGCATTAGGTAAATCTGCTGTCAGGGACCTCTCCAGGGTATTAAAAGCAATGATGTCAGTCTAGAGACTAAGGTGCACCTGATTTAGGCCATGGTCTTCGCAATTAATTGCTATGAATCAGAGAGCTGGACAGTGACTACGGATGACAGAAGAATAGATGCCTTCAAGTTGTGGTGCTGGAGAAGAGACTTGAATGTAACATGGACCACCAAGAAAACAAATAGGTCTGTCTTAGAGAGGGTGAAACCAAGTTTCTCCTTGGAGGCTAGGATTTTGAAGCTCCACTTCACATACATTGGTCACATGGCCAGGAGAGACTGGTCTTTGGAGAAGGACATCATACTTGGATGGGAGGAGGGACAGCGCAGGAGAGGAAGACCCTGGGTGAGATGGATTGATACAGTAACTGGGGCAATGGGGGTTGGTGTGTGGGAGTCAGTGAGACAGAACAGGGTTCAGAGCTGTTGTACATAGGGTCGCTATGGGTCACAGACGACTCAACGGCACATAACAACAACAACAACATGCAATTTATACCCTCTGGCAATCTGCTGGAGGGTCCGTTATGGGTGAGTTCTGACTCAATAGCCAATAATAACAACAATGCCTGTCTTGGAAGAAACAAGAGAGGGTGTTCTTAGAGGCAAGGTTGGCGAAGCGTTGTCTCACACACTTCACGCCTGTGGTCAGGGGCTCACTCCCTCATTGCCATCGAGTTGGAATCATCTCACAGGTGACTCTCCATCGAGGTACTGAGGCTTTACGTCACCAGGGGGAGACTGTGCATCGTTCCCATGTGGAGCTTCTGGTGGATTCCAAGCACCAAGAGCCTGCCTGGGTGGTACAAGTTCGAGTCCCTATCAACTAGGGAGTGTTCCCATCCAAGCTTTCTCAGGAGGGGCTGGTCCCCGGACAAGGACACTGTGCTTGGAAAGGTGAAGTATAAGAGAGAGGAGGGAGAACCTTAATGAGATGGATTGTCATAGAGACCTGAACACACCATGGACCGCCAAGAAAACTAATAGGTCTGTCTTGGAGAGGATGAAACCAGTTTCTCCTTGAAGGCTAGGATTTTGAAGCTCTGTCTCACATACTTTGGGCATGTGGCCGGGAGAGACTGGTCCTTGGAGAAGGACATCATGTTTGGGAGGGTGGAGGGACAGTGCAGGAGAGGAAGACCCTGGATGAAATGTCCCAGGAGGTTTAAGCCTAGCAGAGGTTGTGAAGATGGCAAAGGATAGAGCCAGGGCTGGGTTTCAATCTATTGGACATAGGGTTGCTGTGAGTTGGAGTCGGCTCTATGGCACTTAACATAACAACAAAGATGGTGGTTGTAATCCCATTTAGAAATACGTGGCCTAGGGGCAAGGAATTGTACTGCAAGCCCAAAGGCACGGGGTTCAAATCCACCAGCTGCTCCGCAGGAGAAAGATGGGCAGTCTCCTCCCGTACAAGTCAGCTGTGAGTTGGCTCTGACTCAGCAGTATGCAGCAACGTGTTAGAAACGGAGGCAGCATTCATGTGAGGTGTATTAGGAGTCAATCTCTTGTGATATAAGAGATGAAACAGGCAGACAAGGCAAAAGAGGGATGGAGAGATGCCAAATCACATGAAGATCACCCAGGAGCAGAAGACTGAAGAGACAGGGACCTTCCTCCAAGCCCAACAGAGAGAAAAACCCAGGGTCCCTGAACTGAGCTCTGTCTTCTAAAGTGTGATCAAATCCAGTTCTGTCAGCCACACACCTGTGGGATTTCTGCTATAGCAGCTCTGTTGTTGTTAAGTGCCGTCGAGTCGCAGGCGACTCATAGCGACCCTATGAAGGAGAGTCCTCAACGCTTGGGTGTCTCTCATCCTCTCTCCAGGTTCACAGGGTTTCTGGAGGCAAGCTATTATGGAAGTGGATGCCACTCCTCCTTCCAAGCTTGTTTTAATTGGGGAGCTCCACCCCACTCTCTTTCCCCATTGGGTAACCAGCCATTAACACATTTGACACATCAGTGTCACAGTGTTCAGCTTCACAGCAACCACAATTTACCACTGTACGGCAACTTGTACACCAGGGCTATTGTGACCTAGAGGAATGTCTGAACAAAAACAATGAAAGACTGGCCCAAGGGCTGCAGATTAAAAGTCACCCACCTTCGGCTTGGTAGCATCACCTTCTGTCCACTGGGCCAGCAGATCTCTCTCTATGTTGATGTTATTGTTGTTAGGTGCCATCGAGTTGCAGGTGACTCATAGTGACCCTATGAAGGAGAGTCCTCTATGCTTGGGTGTCTCTCATCCTTTCTCCAGGTTCATAGGGTTTCCAGAGGCAAGCTATTACCAAAGTGGATGCCACTCCTCCTTCTAAGCTTGTTTTAATCGGGGAGCTCCACCCACTCTCTGTCCACATTGGGTAACCAACCATTAACGCATTTGACACACAGCACTCTAGATAACTAAAATATCAGCTGACCCAAACACATATGAGTCAAAGAAGTACTTTTTGTTGTGTACTGTAGAGATGTCAAGTGTTAAACATATTATTGTTGAGTGATATGGAGATGTTTAAAGTGCTAAGAAGCAAGATGCCAATTTAAAGAGTACAGTGTGCCTGAGCCAAGCCAGGGTATTGTCAACCACCGCTCAGAGTTGGATAATGAAAGAGTAAGACTGAAGAATTGGCAGCATGAGACTGGATGGTGAAGATATTGAGATTGTTCACAGCTTTAGTTTGCTTGGCTCCATAGTCAACACTCTTGGCACCAGCAGCCAGGAAAACAAAAAACAAATTGCAATGGGAGAGTTTGCAGTTAGGGACCTCTCTGGGGTACTGAAGAGCAATGGTTTCATTCTGGAGACTAAGGTGCACCTGATACAGGCCATGGTCTTTGCAATCAATTGCTATGCATCAGAGAGCTGGACAATGACTAGGGATGATAGAAGGAGAATTGATGCCTTTGGGCTGTGGTCCTGGAGAAGAGTATTAAGTGTACTATGGACTGCTAAGAAAACAGATTCATCCTGTAGAGGGTTAAACCAGGCTGCTCCTTGGAGGCAAGGATTCTGGGGCTTCATCTGACATACTTTGGACATGTTGTAAGGAGGGACCAGTCCTTGGAGAAGGACATCATGCTTGGAAGGGTGGAGAGACAGCACAGGAGGAGAAGACCATCTATGAGGTGGAGTAATTTGGTGACTGGGGTAATGGGGGTGGGTGTGTTTGAGACAGTGAGATTGGCACAGGACAGAGGAGGGTTTAGGGCTGTTGTACATGGGGTCGCTATGAGTTGCAGGTGACTTGACGGCACATAACAACAACAAACAACAAGACTGAAGAAGAGTTGATGTTGTAAACATGGTGTTGGCAGAGCACTAAATGTTCCTTGGAGTGCCAAAGGAACCAACACATCTATCTTTGAGGAAGTGTCACTAGAGTGCTCCTTAGAGGCAAGGAGATTGTAGGCATTTTATCAGGAGGGACTAGCTCTTGGGAAAAGACATCATGTTGTGAATGGAAGACCCTCAACAAAATGGATTGACACAGTGGTTGCAACAATGAACTGGAGCATAATGCATGAGACAGCAAGATTCACAGGTCTCGTTCCTAGCGTCACCATGAGGCGAATTGTAGTTGACTCAACGGCACCTAATCACGTTTGTGTTTATGCTTAAGTGTTATACAACAGTCTCAGGTGGATTGTGGTTGTTGTGTGCCATCAAGTCAAGTTCACCTCACAGCAACCCTGTGAACAACAGATGTGAACCCTGTCCTATCCTGCACCGTCCTCATCATCTCTGACACACCAAGCCTGTTGCTGCCATCACTGTTATCTCATCAAGGGTCCTTCTGTCTTTCACTGACCCTCCACCTTTCCAAGCATGACATTCCTTTCTAAAGAATAGCCCCTCTTACAACATGCCCAAAGTATGTGAGACAAAGCTTCACCATCCTTGTCTCTACGGGGACACTCTGGCCACAGTTTCTCCAAGACCTCTGTGTCTGTTCTTTTAGCAGTCCATGGGACATTCAGTATTCTTCTCCAACACCACAGCTCAAAGGCATTGACCGTTAGAAGGGGTTGAATGAGAGTCTGAAAACTGAGTAGGGAGACCTGTCCTGGTCCAGTTCAGGAGTGCAAGCACCCAAACCTCCTGAAAGCAACCTCAGACAAGAAACTAGGTCTGATCACCTCAGAGAATAGGCTTATAGATGCTGCCATCTGGTGTTCTCAATAAAGATAAAGGTGTTTGTCAGAGATGGCACTATTGTGGCAGCCCTGCTCTCCTGCAGGGGAGCTGCCAGTCACATTTTAAAGCCTCATTCTAAAATATGAGTTGGTAACAAACTCGAGAAAAGTTCTAGCATGAGAGTTGTTGTTAGGTAATGTCTACTTGCCAATTGTTGTTGTTGATTGCCATCAAATTGAGGACGACTCATAGTGACTCTATGAACAGAAGACCTGATGCCTTCCCATGACTAACACCCTTTCTCCAAGTTCATAGACTTTCCAGAGGCATGTAGTTTAGGAAGTGAATACCACTCCTGCTTCCAACCTGCTTTACAACTGGGAGCTCCATAAAACACTGTCCACAATGGGCAACCATTATGGTATTTGATACCCCAATGGCACAAGGTTCAGCATCACAGCAAACCCAGGTTACTTCATATAGTACATTGACAAAGAGTGATGTGCAAAGCAGAAGAGTGTTCCTCCAGATGTAACAGCACTAGTCTCATTTAGCAGTGGTTAAGTGTTGTCAAGTCGAATATGACTCAGAGTAAGCTTTGCACAAAAGACCTAAACTCTGTTTTATAATTAACATCATTTCTGCACATTTATTGAGTTTAGAAAGTTTGTAGAGTTTCCAGAGGCATCTGGTTTAGGAAGTGGTCTCTGTCTTTACTGTGATCAACTGTGAAATGAAAATGTACCATTTAAATCACATCTACTGCAACCTAATTTGTTCTCCTTAAATCCAGTAGAGAATCTCAGTGCCCTATAGCCCATGAATTATTTTTCTCTTAAAATAAAACCAGTAATGTGAACTTTCTGGGGATAGAATGTCTCTCCAATCTTCAAGAATACTTGATTTTTTAATTGTATTTTGAAATTTTGTCTGTCAGTCAGTTCTCTGGTTTGATCATCTAGATGGCTTTGGACAGCTCATTTATCTTTTACAGACTTTAGTTTCTTCATCTACAAATGAGAAAACTAAATTGATTTCAAAGGTCCCTTCCAGATTTAAGGGTCTTTGATTCCAACTAGTATATATATATATAGTTGGGATCGAAGACCCTTAAATCTGGAAGGGACCGCAGAGCAGATTATCCGAAAGGCAGGGCTCTATGAGGAGAAGCGTGGCGTGAGGATTGGTGGACGATCTATCAACAATCTGCGTTATGCATGCTTCCCAACATGAATCAATCTGGAAGCTCATCCGCACTCTGTACATAATGGGTAACCATTACGGTATTTGACACGAATATGGCACAGGGCTCAGCATCACGGTAACTCCAGGTTGTTCAGCACAGCAAATAGACAAATGATTGCTGTGTCTTTTAAAGAATATTCAATTTAAAATTAACAAATACAGCCTGAGGGCCGCAGACCCAATGACCCTCCAGGATTTAAAAGCCATACACTCTAGCAGGCCTCCACCCTTAGTCTAAGGCTCAAGGGCCACCCACTTTTGGAGGGGGGGAAAGAACAGTAACACACAACAAACATGACCCCAGAAACTTCCCTTACGTGATGGCCATCAGGAGGAGACCACCATGGAGATGCCTACATTCTGATATTCTCTGCTTTCAGCTAGGACCGATTTGACACCAACAATGATATCCCTGGTGCCACGGCCTCTTCTAAACTCAACCTGAATTTCTGGCAGTTTTAAGGGTTTTAACTGTGGTGGTTTTAACGGTTTATTGTTCAGAATTATTTCCTCAGCCATTGTCGGTCTTTGTGGATTGGCAGGAATATGTGAATAGGGCATGTTATCACATCCACAAGGGGATTGGCTAGTCTCGCCATTAAACTGAGTGGATCCATCAGCAGAATTTGAGAATCTCACCACCAGCAAAGAAGCAGGCATGCAGTGGACGCCCTTTAAGCTGAATTTCTCATACCACCTAGACCTACAGCAGCAGCAGCAGCAGTGGCCAAAGCAAAGAACTGGAGACCCAACATAAGACAGAGCTGACCTTGGGACTACTACCCCACAGAGGATCCACAGCGTAGAGCCTTTGCTCAAGTTTGTTGGAAGAGTAGGGAGGGCGTGGGGAGGGAGCCATAATTGGCAGGGCTGAGAGCTTTGTAACACTGGCCTGAAGCCATCACAAGGCTGAATGCTGAGGTGCCTGTGAGCACATATCAGCAGCTGTCCTGACTGAGTGGTAGTATTCTGTTCCTAACCTGAATTACAACCTTTTCACTTCCCTAGTATGGTTGTGTGGGGTCTGTTGAGGTATCACAATGGATTTTTGGACCTAGTAAAACAGTAAGATTTGTGTTGGGATGAGTTAGAAAGAGGTGCAAGAGTGTGGGGGACATGTCTAACTTCTTGGGAACTGGATTTTTAAAAAAATTATATTGATTTTCATACAAAATTCATATACACTGTGTTTCACATTTTCCTTCATTCACATTGTGGTTCATACAGTCAGGGAATTGGTTTTGTGTTGTGGATGTTGTTGAGAGGGACAGTTCCCCTTTGTGAAATTGGTAAAGTTCAGATATGGCTGTTCCCTCACAGCCTTTGCTCTTTTATTTATGAAAGTACTGTTTTGGTTTTGGATGAATATCAGCAATATTTTGCTTGCATGTGACACCCATGATATTGTTTGGTAATTTCCACATTCTGTTGGATCACCTTTCTTAGGAATGGGAACAAACATGGATCTCTTCCAGTCAGTTGGCCAAGCAGCTGGGCTCCAAATTTTCCGACATAGACTAGTGAGCACATCCAGGGCTGCATCTGTGAGTTGAAACCTGTCGACTGGTATCCTGTTCATTCCTGGGGGCTTATTATTTTTGCCAATGCCTTCAGTGAACCTTGAACTTTTCCCTTCATTACCATTGACCCTTGTTCATATGGTGCTTCCTCAAATTTTTCAGTGTCAATCAAATCTTTGTTGGTGTAGTGACTCTGTGTGTTCTTTTTCTTTTGATGCTTCCTCGATCATCCAAGATTTTGTCCATCTCATCTTTCAGTATTGCATCTCAAGGCTTGGAATTGTTTTTCAGTTCCTCCTCATACAGTCTAGCCTTGTTATGTGCCGTCGAGTCGCTTGCGACTCATAGCGACCCTATGTACAACAGCCCTAAACTCTGCTCTATCCTGTGCCAATCACACTGTCTCTGACACTCCCATCTCGATTATCCCAGGCACTGAATCAATCCACCTCATAGAGGGCCTTCCCCTCCTGCACTGTCCCTCCACCCTCCCAAGCATGATGTCCTTCTCCAAAGACCGGTCTTGTGCAAATCATTCCCCAGTACAATGAACTGAGAGATAGGTTTTGTACACCTAACAGCAAACCATAAAGACAACCAGACATACAAATATCATGGTGCAGCACAGGATTCTCTAACTCCAGCAGAGGCATGTGACATTTAACTGCACAGATCATAAACTATGGCTAACATTGAGAAGAACAGAAGCCCTAGAACACTTAATTTGCTCATATGAAACTTATACCTAGACAAAGAAGCTGTTGTCTGAAAAGAGCAAAGTAACGCTGCACGGTTTAAAATCAGGAAAGATGTGCACCAGGGTTGTATCCTTTCTTGGTAACTATTCAATCCGTATGTTGAGCAAATAATTTGTGAAACTAGACTCTACGAAAAAGACTGTGCCATTTGGAGGACGAATCAACAACCTGCATTGCTCATATGACACAAACTTACTCACTTAAAGTGAAGAGGATTTGGAACATTGCTTTAGAAGATCAAAGACTCAAGCCTTCGGTATGGATTGTGTATCAACATCAAGAAGACAAAAATCATCACTACTGGACCAATAAGCAACATCATGATGAATGGAGAAAAGATTGAAATTATCAATTATTTAATCTTAGTTGGATCCACAATCAACACACTTGTTACCAGAATCAAGAGATCAGGAGTCATATTACATTGGTAAGTCCTCTGCTATGGACCTCTCTAAATTATTGAGAAACAATGATGTCAGTTTGAAGATTAAGGTGTGCCTGATTCAGGCCATGGTCTTGTCAACCACATGCGATGCATCTGAGAGCTGGATGATTAAGGCAGTCAGAAGAATTGAGGCCTTTGATCTATGGTGTTGGAGTTGTTGTTGTTGTTATATGGCATTGAGTTTCTTGTGACCCTATGTACAACAGACCTGAAACCTGCTCTATCTTGTGCCAACTTTATTGTCTCTGACACACCTGCTCTCATTAACCCAGTCACTGTATGAATCCATCTCATTTTTGGT
>NW_006399836.1:9691111-9719933 GCF_000299155.1 Elephantulus edwardii
ATATTATTCAAAATGGGTGACCCTGGAAGACTTTATGCTGAGTGAAATATCTCAGTCACAAAAGGACAAATACTGCATAATACCACTGTTATAAAACAGGACCGACATCTGGTTTGGGGAGGAATCGAAAAAAAGATGGGATAAATAATGTACATTGCATTCAAACAGATGAGGGAAAGAACTGTTTAAAAGAGACATATGATTAGGTATTATTTACATGACAAGAGTCTAGAATAAGAGCTGCATTGTAAAGTGGACTGGGGCAGGGGAGATTGTATAACAGTGAAAGAATTTTTTTTTCTTTTCAAAGAGAAAAGTGAACTGGGAGGGAGGGGTGGGGAGGGAGGAAAATGTACAGCAATGAATGGAAATCCAAGTTTTCTATATTCTTTCATTAAAATATCAATAAAAAATGTTTTACACACACACAAAAAGATAAAGGATGTTGTTTCTCCACTTTAAAAAAAACACACAGCAACAGTTGACTATGACTCATAGTGACCCCATGACTCACAGAGCTAAGCCCTATTCTGCCTCTTACGAGCTTGTATTCAAGCCCATTGTGGTGGTCATTGCATCAATCCACCTCATTGAAGGTCTTACTCTTTCTTGCTGACCCTCTGTCTTTCCCAGCATAATTTCTCTCTCCAATGACTGATTCCTCTTGAAAATATGCCCAAAACAAATGAGAAGAAATGTCCTCATTCTTGCCTCTACAATGTACTCTGCTTGCACTTCCTCCAAGACATATTTGTTCTTTTGGCAGCTTGTGGTACATTCAATACTCTTCACCAATGCCACAATTCAAAGGCATCGATTCTCCTTTGGTCTTCTGTACTCATTGTCCAACTTTCCAAATGCATAAGAAACAATTGAAAATACCATGTATTGTATCAGGAATATGTTAGTCTTTAAAATGACATCCTTGCTCTTGATAGATTACCCCAATGTAACACAACTTTTGATTTTTTTTCACTATCATAGTAGCAAGATATACAATTAAATAACATCGACTAACAATATAATGCTATTGTTATTGTTACATGCTGTTGAATTGACTGTGAGTCATAGCATCGCTATGAACAGCAGATCTGAATCTTACCCTGCCCTGCCCACCCTCACTGTCTCAGACACATTTGAGTCCGTTGTTACAGTCACTGTTATCAGTCCATCTTGTCGGGGACCTGCCTCTCTCAAACTGACTCTTCACCTTTCCAAATATAATGTTCTTCTCTGAGGACTAGCCCCTCTTAATAATATGCCAAAACTATTCAGGGAGCAGAAGAAAATAAAGAAAAAGAATTTCTATTTTCTTTTTTGAGAGATAAGGAAACATTTTATGCCCATAAATAATTGAGGGATGAAAAGAGGAAAGAAAAAAAAAGAACTAGAAAAGGGCTATTAGGAATGAAAAGCAACAAAAAGGAATAGATGGGTTAGAAGATTAAAAATAGTGTTAAAAAATAGCAATCAGCAACATATGCACATCTCTCCTAGAAGTGGAACATGAAAGATAAAAGTGGACAAGAAGAAAATAAAAAATATTATTGATATAGGAGGCCCAGTAATAGGAGTTCCAGGAGGAACAATAGAAAAATCTTAACCAGAACAGAAGAATGCAAATCTTCAGGTTAAATAACCCCTGAATGCCCAAAACGATGAATAGAAAAAAAATTGCAACCAAAGCACATCACTGTTAAATTTCATAAATTCCAGGATAGTTAATAACATCCCAAAAACTTCCAAAAAAAATTCTCCACATAAACCAGTTACCTAAAGCTACATGAAATGTATTGGGGATAGGAATAGTACTCAATTTCTAGACTGATGCTTTTGCTCTCTGAATCAAAGTGATTCTCATGCTGGAATTCTATACCCAGCCAAGCTATCAACAAGTGGGGGAGAAGATGCCATTTAAAAACGTGTGCTTCTTTGGAGATACCACTAAAGATGCACACCTTGAAAAGGGGCAAGTAACTATCAGAGAGGAAAAAATAGGGTTCAAGAAACAGGATCTAGCACAGAAAAAAGGCTGGAGGGAGTCTTTAAATGACAGTGGACAGAGAATCCCATGATGTTAGTTAGTTGGTCCAGACTGGAGGAATTCAATGTTGTGGAGTTGCCTGCAGCTCAACATGACCCTATGTACAACAGCTCTGAACCCTGCTCTGTCCTGAGTCAATTTCACTGTCTCCGACACACCTACTCCTGTTACACCAGTTACTGAATCAATCCCTCTCATACAAGGTCTTCCTTTCTTGCACTGTCCCTCCACCCTTCCAAGCATTATGTCCTTCTGCAAGGACTGGTCCCTCCTGGTAACATGCCCAAAGTATGTGAGATGGAGCTTCAAAAGTCAGTAGGGGGAAAAAAGAAGAAGAAGGAAAAAAAGTCACTAGAAAAGATCACTGAAGTTGGAGTTTGGAAATTCCACTATGTGATTTTTACCAAGCTGTAAGTATGTATGGAAATAGTAGGTGCAAGAAAATGAAGATATTCAAAGAAAATTAAGCAAATGAGAAAAGGAGGGAATTATTAACTCCTCACTGAGCAGGAAATAATATTTACATGGCATCAGTGTAGTAATGAAAACACTGAATATGCATTTAACCAAAAATTGTTATACTGAGGGGATAGGAGAAAAAAATGAGAGAACACACACACACACACACACACACACACACACATTGAAAATTCTCATTTCCTTCAATAGACAATCACTAGAAAAAGGAGGGAACTGGAAATTCAAGAAGTAGAAGTATAAACACGGTACTTCGATAGATAGAGACACATAAGGAAGGTGACATTAGGGACTAGGGGTAGGCCAGGGCTGAAATTTGTTTTGTTGTTACAAATCTTTTTGGTTCTCTTGGCTTCCTAGTTTTATTTGCCAACAGTACTTTGATAAAATTAAGTGTTATTAAAATTAATTTCATTATAGATTATAGGAACCCACAGAAGGGAGCACCAGAGAATTGGGTGAACAGGGGTGGGAGAACTCTTAAACCTGCTGAAAGTGAATAAAAGGGCATGAGGCATTGCTTGTGCAAAGGGCCCAGGGCACGTGTAAGGTTCAGCCTAAAGTCAAGACGTTTTTAAATGCAGGAGGATTCATGGACAAAGTTGGTGAAGGCAGGCTAGGATAAGGACTGTGGCTTCTATTCTTAGGTGACAGGTGGGCAATGGAGGGTTTCAAGCAGGTGGCTGGCATGCTGCACTCTCTGCTGAATTGAGAACAGAGATGGGGACCAAGAAGAGGGAGATAGTGGTTCAGTCCAGTAGGGAGACTGGGCATGGAGAGCAGAGGGCGCAGGAGAGATGGGAGATAGTTCAAAGCAGAGGCAAGGAGTTGGTGCTGGAAGGAAGGAGCTGTCTTTCTTTGATCTGACTTTGGACATGTGACCAGGAGAGACCTGTCCTTGGAGAAAGACATCAAGCTTGGAAGGGTGGACGGACAGTGCAGGAGAGGAAGAACCAGGATGAAAGGATGGGCACAGTAATTGGGTAATTGGCTGCTTTGGAGACTGGCTCAGGATAGCACAGGTTTTAGAGCTTCTGTGCACAGGGTCGCTATGATTGAAGTCAACTTCAGAGAACATAACAACGATCTTGGGCCATAGTGCAAAGTGAGGCTCTTCCTACCTGAGAAAGGAGATGAGGAACTCTGGGAGGGCCACGGGAGAGAGGACAGGCCACAAATCCCCCAAGTCTGAGGACCAGCTTCCAGGAGACTCATGTTTGAAGCTCTCTCAAAGCCCACCTTGAGCTCACTTCCTTGTGCACCAGATGGGAGGCAGGGTCTTCCTGGAGTGCAAGCTCAGAGGAGGATTCTGTGAGCCTGGCGGCACCCAGAGCATTGTCCCTGGAAGAACTGGATTTTCAGTTCTCTGAGGTCCTGCTGTCTGCTTGGTATGGAACTTGGGGACCCTGATTCTAGCACTGGTCCACTATGGAAAGGGCTGAGACAAGCACCTGCCACAGCATCTGCCACATCACTCACTCAGTCTCATTGCAGGAAAATCTGAACTGACTCACAGCTCACCTCCAGTGGGTTGCCTGAGGCTGTAAATCACACAGGAGAAGATTGACCATTTTTCTCAGGTGGGACCACTGGTGAATTTGAACCACCAGAGAGGATTAGCCACACAGCTCCCCACGTACTAGGCCAACAAACACCCCATCTGTGCTCACTGAAGGCAGTTTCTTTTTTCGCTGCCTCCTCCTGTGTGACTCCCTTTCCCTGGCAGGGAGCAGCTGCTCAGCCTGGGGGTTAAGAGCACTTCTCTGACTGTTAAGCTTCTCCACTCAAGAGATATGTGCTGAGGTAAAGTCAGTCCCGACTCTGAGCCCTGCTTCCTTATCTGAGATGCTTTGATTTGGGAAAAGCAGTGACTCACGGTGAGTGCTAATAAGAAAGAACTGTGCTCACTAATGAATCTTTCCTACTCTTGGTACTTAGCTTTCAGTCAATCCTAATTCCTAGCAAACCCATGTGGGTTGTGAGCGGAACTGTTCCGGGGGGTTTTCTTGACCGTAATCGTAACAGAAGGGGAGCCCCTGATGGGCAGGTGGTAAGGAATTGTCCTCCAACCCAAAGGCACATGGTTTGAGTCCACCAGTTAGTTGCTCCATAGGAGAAAGATGGGCAATCTCCTCCCATGTGGTTTACAGGCTTGGAAAACCCACTGGAGGGTCAGCTGTGAGTTGATTCTGACTTGACAGCACACAACATCAACAATCTTAGCAGAAGCAATTCACTTGGCCTGTCTTCCGTGGAGCCAATGAATGGATTTGAACGAGCAAGCTTTGGAACTGCGGTGGATCATGAACTGTGTGTGCCATCCAGGGCTTTTGGGGGATCCTTTGTAGTTGCTCTTGGTGGGCCCCATTGGATTGGAGTGTGGCTTGTGGTGACCCCACGTGTGTGGAGTGAAACAACTCCCCATTTTTCTGGGCTGCAGTCTTTACAGAAGCAAACCACAGGTGATCTATCTCCCCAGGAGTCACTGAGTGACTTTCTATACTTAAAAACAAATAAGCCCTTTGCTGTCACATTGATTCCGAGTGCTAGTGACCCTATGGGGCAAAGAAGAGCTGCCCCACCAGGGCTGCAGAGAAGAACTACCCCACTAGGGCTTCCAAGGCTGTAACAGGTTTTTTAAAAAACCTTTTATTGTGCTTTGAGGAAAACATTACAGAGCAAATTGGTTTCCAGCCAACAGCTGATACACATTATGTTTTATGACATTTAGCACAATTTCCAAGTTGTAGCAGCACTTTCCCCACTTCCTCCTTGTGTCTCCCATTTTCATTTGTCCTTTTGTCCTATCCCTTCCTGCCTTCTGAGCTTTATCCCCGAGCAGATGCCACCCTTCTTATATGTTCTATGAAATATTTTCCTCCCTGGTGTTATTGATTACCTAATGTGGTATGATTTATAGAGACCTTATGAACAATGGCTCTCAACCTTGTTCTATCCTGAACCAACCTCATCATCTCTGACACACTTGATCCCATTGTCATAGTCATTGCCAGTCCAACTCATCCAGGGTTATCTTCTGTGCTGACCCTTTGTCCTTCTCCAAGGACTGGTCCCTCCTGGCAACATGGGCCAAAGTATATGAGACAGAGTTTCAAAATACTTGCCTCCTGTAAGCAAACTTGTTTCACCCTCTCCGGGAAAGATCTGTTTGTTCTCTTGGCTGTCCATGGTATTTTTGATACTCTTCTCTAGTACCAAAACTCAAAGGCATCAATTCTTCTTTTGTCATCCTTCATCATTGTCCATCTCTTGGATGTATCCCAAGCAATTGAAAAGAGGCTTGGGTCAGGCACACCTTAGTCTCTTGACTGACATCGTTGCTCTTTAGCTCTCTGGGGAGGTCCTTGATAGCAAATTTTCCCAAGGCAATTTGTACTTTGATTTCCTGACTGCTAATGCCAAGGGCTTGCTGCAGCACCTGCTCCAGGTATCTGGTGCATCACAAATTGAACGTTGACCTTTGGATGCCTTAGTCCTTCAGGAAAGAGTTTGAGGATGAGGAGGTTGACCTAGTTAGTTGTAGGACTCATGAGATTATCACAGAAACCACTGTGGGAGACTTCTGGGATGGATTTGAAGATATTCTAAGCATGTATTTAAGATCTGTTAAGAGGGTTGAGGCATTCCTGGTAGTACAAACTGTTCAGCACTAAACTCTTCTTGCCACTAGCCCACCAGAGCTCCCCTAGCACTAAACTCTTAGCTGTAGGTTTGCCATTTGAACCCAACCCGAGGCCCCTCAGAAGACAGGCTTGGTGGTGCTTCTGAAGGTCACAGCCTTGGAAGCCCCTTGGAGCCGTCCTACGCTGGGCCCACCACGTGTGCTTTCTTTGGGGCCAGGGTTCAAGTCCTGATGAAGACTTGCTGAGTGGATAAGCTTGGTGTAACTTGGCTTTTATCTTCCGTCTAGACTAGACTGACTGTAGCTTGTCTTTTCCAAAAGTAGGATAAAGGTGCAATCTAGGGTCCAGTTCTCACGCGGTTACTTGACAACTCACATTCAAAAATAGGAGTACGAATTTGTGTCTAATCTCAGTGGGGTACTGGTTTTGTTGTGAGGGCTACATGGTTAAAACCCTCAGCACAGATAGAGTACCACAAGCAGTAACGTTCTGATTTGAGTTGCTGGCTCTGGGTTCCCTGGCATTATGAGCTGTGGGAACTCAGGAAGTAGTTTTGACTAAATCTGTATGTATCCTGCAGGAGATGGGTGGCCCCTGCTGTCCCTGGACACAGCATTTCCTAGTCTCGGTCTCGGTCTATTTCAGGATGGCCTCAAGCAACTGGGTTTACAAAACATCTGTGAGATTTGATTGTTAATGTGCATTGATGCTGGTCAGTTGAGCTACTTGCTTCTAAAGTACCCCAAAGGAAAACAGTCCAAGTCTTTAGAGGACTAGTTGTTGAAATACATTTATTTTGGGCAAAAGAAAATGTCTGAAATCTCAAAAAGGCCATGTAGCAGTTTAATAAATGTCTAAGAAAAGACAGGACCCTAATACAAATGAATCCATGACTTATTTTTGCTGTTCCTCGCTACCCTTGAATGAATACAAGTAGATCTCTTGACCCTAGAGAAATATGTGATTGGCAATTGTCATGGAAAGGATAATAAAATATTTGCATTCTAAATATATCAGGTTGCTGTTGTTAAGTGCTGTCAAGTCATAGACGACTCAGCGACTCTATGAACTAAAGTCTTGAACATAAAGAACTTTCATCTTTTCTCTAAGTTCATAGAGTTTCCAGAGGCAAGCTGTTTTGGAAGTGGCTGCCGCTCTCTCCTGCTTCCAAGCCTGTTTTAATTTGGAAGCTCCACCAAACACTGTCCACCATGGGTAACCATTATCACATTTGATACATCAGTGTCACAGTTAGGGAGTTTTTACAGAACTAAAGTATAAAAAGGACAAATACTGCATAGTGTCACTGTTGTAAAACATGACTGACATCAGGGTTGGGGGAGACTGAGAAAGATGGGATAAATTATGTATACTGCATTGAAACAGATGAGGGAGAGAACTGTTTAAAAAGGGATATGTGATTAGGTATTATTGTCATGACAGGAGTCCTGAATGAAGGCTGCACAGTGGAGTGGACTTAGAGGAAGGGGTTGTATAACAATGAAATAATTTTTGTTTTACTTTTCAAAGAGAAGAGTGAACTGGGGTGGAGTTTGGGCCGGGAGAAAAGTGCAGCAGTAAATGAATGAAAATAGTGCAACAATGAATGAATGGAAACCCAAAATCTCTGTAAATGTTTATGAAAATTAATAAAATATAGAAAAAAAAAAAAACCGAATTTTTTTCCAAAAAAAGTAAAGTGTATTTGGGAGCGCTAGTGTCCTAATTTGGAATCAAGAATGGAATCCACTTCCGAATGGCTTGCTTCTGGAAACTCTATGAATGTGGAGAAATGATGAAAGTTTTACAACTGCTCAGGTCTTTCGTTCATAGGGTCACTATGAGTCATCTACGACTCAACGGCACTCAACAGAAATAACAACATCCTAATGGTAAGAAGCTGTGCTGCAATCCCAAAGGCACACGGTTCGAATCCACCAGGTACTCTATGAAAGAAGGATGGATACTATCTTCTTGTGCAATTAACTACCTCTGAATACCCACTGGAGGGTTATTGATGGGTCAGTTCTGACTCGATGGTAACAACGGCAACCGTACTGTCCACGGGTGTGGACTGTGGAGTCAAGCAAAATGAAATCATTAACAGCCTCAGACTTTTCTCCATCTACCATGACACTACCTGTTGGCCTCGTGTGGAGGATCTGTGGTGCTCCTGATCACCTTGTCATTGTGCCATCGAGTTGACTATGATTCACAGAGACCTTATGACAACCGTTCTGAACTCTGCCCTATCCTGAGCCAACTCCCCATCTCTGACACACCCAACACCATTACCAGAGTCACTGTGTCAATCCGTTTCATCCAGGGTCTTCCTTTTCTGCACTGACCCTCCCAAGCATGATGTCCTCCTCCAAGGACTGATGCCTCCTGGCTGCATGCCCAAAGGATGTGAGACAGAGCTTAAAAAAAGTCCTTGCCTCCAAAAAGCAAACTGGTCACCTTATGTTTGTTGTTGTTAAGTGCCGTCGAGTCGTAGACGACTCATAGCGACCCTATGAACACAAAACCTGAGCACTTGTATAACTTTCAACATTCTACCCTCCAGCTCACCAATTCCAGCCAACAGCTTCTGTAGAACCAGCTCCTGTAGATGACTTTCAAACTGGCGTCCAGCGCCATACTGCCTACCCTCATGGGTTTTAAACCTGTCTTGAAAGTCTTGGTCACCTTATAGGCCTGTCTATTATTTGGCTGAAAGTTGTCATGGGGGTGATTTTAATTCTGGGCCAGAAGGAAGACTGCAGGCCCCAGTCTTGTGGTCCTGCTAGTCTCCAGCAGACCAGTAAGCCTGGTATTCCTCAGATTTTAAGGTTTGGGGTTTTTTGGTTGGGCTTTTTTGTTTTGTTTTGTTTTTCACTATTTCCTGCCACTTTATGAAAAAACTCAAACTCCCTGCTGTCAAATTAGTTTTGACTCGCAGCCACCCTCCAACAGGCTTCAGATTGTAAATCATAATGGGAGGAGAGCGTGTATCATTCTCTCACGGAGCCCCTGGTGGATCCGGCTGCTGGAGATACAGGGCCTTTGGGGAAGCGGCACCACTCGCTATGGACTGTGCCATCACAGCCCTCTCCCCGCTGTCAGGGACCATCTACTGTGACTCTTCTCAGTCAGTGCTAGTAGCTGGGCGCCACCTAGTTCTTCCAGTCTTCGTGTTGTGGGGACTGAAGTCCTTGTGGTTCATCAATCCGTTGAACAAATTGTTGTTGCTGTTGTTGTTGTTGTTATGTGTCATCAAGTCGCCTGCACCTCATAGAGACCCAGTGTACAACAGCTCTGGAGCCTGCCCTGTCCTGAGCCAGTCTCACTGACTCTGACACACCTACCCCCATTGCCCCAGTCACTGTGTCAGTCCATCTCATCTGGGGTCTTCCTCTCCTGCACTGTCCCTCCCCCCTTCTCCAAGAATTGGTCCCTCCTGGCCACAAGCCCAAAGTATGTGAGACACAGCTTCAAAATCCTAGCCTCCAAAGAGAAACTTGGTTTCACTCTCTCCAAGAAAGACCTGTTTTCTTGACGGTCCATGGTATGTTCAAGACTCTTCTCCAGCACCACAACTCAAAGGCATAACTTCTCTCATCCTTAGTCCAGCTCTCTGATGCATAGCAAGTAATTGCAAAGACCATGGCCTAGATCAGGTGCACCTTACTCTTTAGACTGACATCATTGCTTTTCAGTACTCTGGAAAGGTCCCTGACAGCAGATCTACCTAATGCAATTTGTCTTTTGATTTCCTGACTGCTGGTGCCAAGAGTGTTGATTGTGGAGCTGAGGAAGTTGAAACTAGCAACCTCAATTTCTTCTCCATTTACCATGGTGCTGCCAATTGGCCCAGTGGTGAGAATCTCTGTCTTCTTGATGTTGAGGTTTAATGCATATTGAAGACTGCAGTCCTTGACCTTCTTCAGCAAATGCTTCATTTCCTCTTCAATTTCAGCAAGCAGGATTGTGTCATCTGCATAACGTAGGTTGTTGGTGAGTCTTCCTCCAATCCTGATGCCACATTCCCACTCATACTTTTTATTTTCTCACTCTCTGTTGTTCTAAATGGGAGAATGCTTTTAATGACAGCTTCGGAGCCAGTCTTTAGAAAAAATGTCATGCTTGGAAAGGTAGAGAGCCAGTGTAGAAGGCCCTTGAGAGAACTGTTTAAAAGAGATATATGATTAGGATTTATTGTCATGACAGGAGTCAAGAATGAAAGCTGCACAGTGGAGTGGACTTGGGGGGAGGGATTGCATAACAATAAAAGTGTTTTTCTTTTACTTTTCTAGGAGAAGAGTGAATTGGGGAGAGGGGGTGGGCAGGGAGAAAAGTGCAACGATGAATGAATGGAAACCCTAAGTCTCTGTAAAGAAGAATACCCTCAGGCAATGTGGAGTTAGGCACAGTGGAGAGGGTGGAGATGGTGCAGGTTCAAGCAGGCTTTTGACCTGTTGTACATCTTGTTACTGGCTCGATAGCACCTAACCACGATGTCTTCTTACAAGCTTTTATGTCCTAGTCGCTCTTCACCAAAGTAGAATAGAAAACACTGTCTCTGTGGATCTTATGCCAATTGACCTCGGTGTTTCCTGAGCCTATGGTCCTGAGTGTCTGGGTCCAGCCTCATTCCCCTGACCTGTTTGGTTATGCCTAAGACATTTTCATCATTTTGCCCAAGGCTATACTATTTTACAGTTGTATTTCTTTAAGTTAAGGCTTAAAAGTTATATTGGCTTTTCATGCAATCATTCACAGATACTTTGTTCCATGACCTTAATGAATGCAATTACTTACTTACAGTATCTAATCAACCCCTTCAAGGCTGTCATCTTTATGGAAGGCCTGCTTTTTTCCAAGGAGCAGTTAGTGCATTGAAACCAGCAACCTTTTGCTGAGCATGTGAGCATTTAAACCACTGTGCCACGAGGAGTCCCTAAGGGACCCTCGGGTCTTTCTAATGCTCATGTTACAGGGAGAGTTCAGGAAGTTGGGAGGCCCTGTTCCCTAGGATCTGATGAGGAAACAGAAGTTCAGAGAAGAGAGGTTGATGGTCAAGCGGATACTCAGTTACAAACAGGGGCTCTGTGTCCAAGGTGGTCAGGCCTGTGCTCAGGCCTCAGGACAGAGGGTCTTAGCCCTTGGGCCTTGGGCCTATGGCCCTTGGGCCAAATCCAGCCCACCACCTGCTTCTGTACAGCCTTGAAGCTGAGAATGGTTTCAACAGAATAACTTTTGCCACTGATGTGATGATAAGAAGCAGCTCTTCCACCGTAGGTGAAGCCAGGTGTCTGCTCCCAGATCCCCACTCTTCCTCTTGATAGGCCTGCATTACCAAAATTGGCCTTCAATTATTTTATTATAGGTTGAATTTTGCCAATAAAAATTGTAGACATTGATTTTCTGTCTACATAACTGCCTTGTTTTTTGCTCAGGGCCTTCCAACCCTAAAATAGTTTCTCTTTTCCCTCATCCACCTCTCCTGACTCTGCTGGGAGCCAAGTGCAGGCCCTTTGGTCTGAGGGCTCAGGACTCAGGGCTCGGCCTCCCCTCCCCCTGCTGGTGGCCATGGCCACGGGGCAGCCTGGCCGAGGACTGCAGGCTCCCTTCCCGGTGCTTGTTCCTCAGCTCACTGCCCTCCTCCCATCCCTTCCAAGCCCCGGACATCAGCACCCAGCTGTGGACCCCTGGAACACGTGGGTGCCTGGTGACCTGGGGACCAACCCCTGGCTCTGAGCCCCACTCTTCCGCCAAGGCCAAAGCTGGTGGCTGGAATCTCTGCGGCAACTGGATCAGTCCCCTCCCCCCAACACCCGCTGCCTCCCCTAACCTGCTCCCTCCGCCCCCACCCACCCGCACCTGCTCTCTGGCCCTCGGCCCCTCCTCCTGGCCCCTCCCGCACCCCACTCCTGCTCCCTCCTTCGCTGGCGCTCCATGTCACCATCTGTGGCACAATCCTTCGCTGTCACTCTCCCGGCCACCCCCTCTTTCTCCTTCCTCCTTAGGAGCGCTGGGTCCCTGCCTCTCTCTGCCTCTCGCTCTCTCCTTCTCTCACTCGCTTTTCCCTCTTCCTTCGCTCTGTCACGCATTCCTCATCACTCCTCCTCATTCTAGCCTTCCACCCACTCACTGTCTTCTCTCTCTCTCTCTCCCTCTCTCGCCACCTCCAGCCTACCCCCCTTTTCCTATATTTCTATTGGCTTCCTACAGTCCTCTATCCGCTTTTCTCTCCTTCACCTTGGGAAGCTTCTCTCGCCCCCAGTCTCCCCTTGCCTGCAGACCCCACCTGTGCCCTCAGGATGTGTCCTGAGGATGGGGGGTGATGCGCCGGGCGCTGGTGAGGAGTCGAGAATGGATACCAGATGGGAGAAGCTCTGTGGGCAGATGTGGCTGCTGCGGGCCTAGGAGGGGGTGCACACACTTTAGAAGTGGGGCCCCCTATCCGAAGGGTGCTGTGGGGGCACCTAGAACCTGACAAGAGAGAGGGGGCAGCAGGATGACCACCAACTTGACCAAAAGGAGGGGAGTTCTCACCCCATGGACAGGTAAGGAGGTTGGGGTCCTTAAAAGGGGGGGCAGAGCTTAACCCCTGCCCAGGATGAACTTGGGAGACTGGGGCTGGGAATTGGGAGAGGGTGGGGAGGTCCATGGAGGAAGGAGATGGCGGGTTGTAGGTGTGAGGGCATTAATCCCGGAATGTCCTGCCACCATTCTAGAGACGTGGGGTCCCAGAACAGCAGAAGGGCCACAGTGGATGGAACGAGAAACAACCCACCTCTCAGCCTGCTCATCTCTGATGCCCTGCTTCCTGTGTGCCCCCACTGTGTGGGCACCACTCAGTGCACACTGTGATCCTACAGCTGCCAGGAGGTGAGTATAGATGCCTTCACTTGAATGTGATGAAACGAAGGCTCAGAGAGGGAAAGTGACTTGCCCAAGGTCACACAGCAAGTTGGTAGTCACTCAATGGCAGAGCCCAAGCCCTCAGTCAGGGGCCGGGGAGCATGCTCTGGGGTGGGAGCGGGCCGGTTACAACAGCCAGCACAGTCCAAGCCTCGCTGGGGAAGGCTCTAGGTGCGAGGGTGAACAGAATGCAGAAGGTTAGAGGTCAGCAGCCCTGTCACGTCCAAGACTGTGTGGCCCTTGGTTCCACCAGCCTGAGGCCAGTGTGGTATGGAGGGACTGATGATTTAGGACTAGACAAACCTGGGTTTGAAATTGGTTTCCTACTCACCAGCTGGGTGACCTGCTTACAAACGACTTAAGTTCTCTGAGCCTTGAATTCTTCCTCACCTCCTCCTCTCCAGAACCAGATTTCACAGTTAGTTTCTGGCCTCGCCCACCTCAGAGTTCCACTTGCTGCATCATTTGGTTCTGTTTCATTTGTGATCTGGGTCTGTGCCGGGGGCTGGAGGCTAAATAAAGAAACTAGGGTTCGGGTCCCCCTAGAGGGGGAAGGGGGTGGGCTGGGGGTGCCTGGCATTCCTGCTTCGTTGCTGCTCTCCTTGCCTGGGTTCTGAGCTGTCCCTGAAGGAGCCCGCCCCCAGCTTTTAGGAGGGCTTGTGCCAAAGATAAACCAGACGGGAAGAAAGGTCCCTCCTCCCCAAGGATGAACTAGATCATGCACAGGATTCGAGTTTCTTAAAGAAAAGACAGTGTTGAAATTGCAGGTCTAGCTTACGCTTGGAGAAAGCTATAATTTCTCTGCCTCTGGCACCCAGCCTGCTAAACTTTGACAAGGAACATGGGCCCGGATGGGGGTGGAGGCAGGCGCTGTGCGGCTTCTGGACCTCATGCCTGCGTATGCCGTATGCTGGAGGAAGTGGGGACTGTCCTCAGAGCTGGCCCTCCAGCCTCCCCGGGGGCATCTGTCCCTGAAGCCTGGAAATTAGGTTTGCCTGGCTCACTGTCTCTCCCCAGGGAGCCGCACTGCCTTCCCTCCGCCAGCCCTGGGCTTGATTGGCCGGCCACTGGGGATGCTATAAAAAGGATCAGTGCACAGGTGGCGAGGGGGGTGAGTGACGTAGGGCCCTCCCCACTGAGGACAGCCAGCAGCCGGTAAGGGTCTTAGGTCCCTCAGTTCCGGTCTGGAAGGGTCTGATTCCAGCATTCTGGAATTCTAACAGCAGCTGTTTCATCAAGTCCAAGCCTCCATGACTATGGTTCTATGACCCTGCTCTGAGACTCCACAACTCTGGTCTAGGCCTCCAGGAGGCTATGAGAGACCCTACATGGTACATATGGTTAATGTGCTGCTAACCAAAAGTTTAGTGGTTCAAGTCCACGCAGAAACTGGCAATCTACTTCTGGAAAACCTGTCACTGAAAGTCCTATGGCTTGCAGTCTACCCTGCCGTATGTGGGGTCGCCTGAGCTGGAGAGGCATGCAAGCAAGTGGTCCAGAAGTCCAGGAGCTGGAGTCTATGATTTTAATAGTCTCACAGACCCTGACAACTAGACTCCAGACAGGCTGCCCCGACCAACTGTATCATTTAGGCTGGTACTTTTCCCTGGGCCTGGCCTCAACCTGCCAATCTATGAAATGAAGGTGGGAACGTGCAGCTGCTGTAAAGTCAGAACCGACCCATAGCTGACCCTCCGGGGGGTTTTCAGAGGCTGTTAGTCACACAAGAGGAGATTGTTCATCCGTCTCCCATGGAGCAGCTGGTGGCCTCGAACCACGTGCCTTCAGGATTGCAGCACAAGTTCTTGCCACTAGACCACCAGGGCTCCGCTAATGTGCAGGGCGGTCAAGAAATTAAAAAAAAATTAAAAAAATGAAGAAATGGTCCTCCCAGCTCTGCCCCCTCTTAGCTTCATGGCCTCACCTGCATTACCTGTACTGGTGGGGACAGTGGGGCCACCCCCACAGAACACGTCAGCGGCTTAGCTTTGTGCTGGGAATAGTTGGAGAGTGTAAAGCAGAGCCGGCACGCTGTGAGAATTCCGGGTCCCCTGCCCAGATTTAAAGGAAGAGCAAAGGATTGATGAGTCAATGCTGACTCACGGTGATGCAAGTGCCTCGCGTGCATCAGCCAAGAGCTGTGCTCCATGGGGCTTCTAACGGTGATTTTTAGAGAAACAGACCGCCAGGCCTTTCTTCCTAGGTGCCTCTAGGTGGACTCCAGCCACCCACCTTTCAGTGAGCAGCAGAGGTGAAACCAAACTGCTCCCTGGAGGCAAGGACTTTGAGACTCTGTCTCACATACTTTGGGCACATGACCAGAAGGGACCAGTCTTTGGAGAAGGACATCATGCTTGGAAGGGTGGAGGGACAGTGCAGGAGAGGAAGACCTCAGTATGAAGTGGGTTGACACAGTAACTGGGAAAATGGGGGTCGGTGTGTGTGAGTCAGTGAAACGGACTCAGGACAGGGCAGGCTTCAGGGCTGCTGTACATATATAGGGTCACTATGGGTCATAGTCAACTTGATGGGACACAGAACCAACAATACCAGCCCTCAGGGGCAGCCCCTACTTAGCACTGATGGCTCATAACTTTGGACATGTTTCTAGGAGAGGTTCTTCCTTGGAAAAGGCCATCATACTTGAAAGAGTGGAAGGTCAGGGAAAAAACAAAGACCCTCCTCAAGACATATTGACACGGTGATGGCAGCAGTGGGCTCAAGTGTCTCAGAGATGGTGACAATGGCACAGGACAGGACAGAGTTCAGATCTGTTGCTCACAGAGTCACTATGAGTCCTACTTGACTCGATGACACCTAACGACCACAGCAACAATACACTCTGGTAGCCACATATAAGGAGTTGTGCTTCCCTCTCAAAGGCACATGGTTCGAATCTACTAGCTGCTCCAGGGGAGACAAATGGAGAGTTTTCTCCTGTGTGATTTACAGTCTCTGAAAACGTGCTGGCGGGTGGGTCAGGTATGCGTTCGTTCATACTTGATGGCACATAGCAGCGTAACAGAAATCTCGCAAGTAGATTGTTAACAAATTACACTCTCAGTTTAGGGGCTGGAAGTCCCAGTTCAGGCCGCTGGTCCCAGGGGAATGCTTTCTCTCTGGCTCGGGAGGAAGGTCCTTGTCTCCTCTCAGCCTCTGTGGGTGGGAAGCTCCTTGAAAATCCACGTGTGTTTTGGCATCAGTGTTAACTGAGGCCAGGCCACCTCTATTGTTGCTGTTGCTCTCCGCTCAGGGAAGCTAACAAGGGGCAGCAGTGAGGGATAGATTGACGAGGGAGAGATTGGGGGACACTCTCTCCTCACACAGCGCCAGCCTCAGAGAGGGTGCTCTCTTGGGGGAGCCATTGGGGGTGCTGCTGGCATGCATTTTCAAGAGGAGGTGTCAGCCAAAGGGGGTTTTGCTATGGCAGCCCAGCAAGCCCACCCTGCTCCAGAGGTCTGATTGGTGTTGGGGCATCCGCTCTGTTCCTTCAAAGTGTTGTCCTGAGAGGGCCGTGAAGACCAACCAGCCAGACCAGCTGAACTTTCAGAGTGGCGCCAGCAGGAGGTGGCAAAGGGAAGCCGTCTCTGCTGAAAGCATTTCTTGCTCTGGGTCTTCTGCCCTGTAGGCCAACTGTGTGCTTGGTGCTGAGGGACTAGGAGAGGGGTCCATGGGAAGAAGGGCTGGGGTGGAAGGTCAAGGTTGGAGGAGGCTCCAGCTCTCAACCTTGGCTCTGAGAGGCCCCCTGAGACCAGGAAGACCTGTTGAGGGAGGTGAGCACATTCTGGTCGCCTTGCTCACCGGGGCCCAGAATTCTTCCATCAGCAACTTAATTCTTTTAGGTTGTCTACTTTAGCTTCTCTTTTGATCTGTTTGAAGCAGAATATTATGCAGAATATTTATGCAGAATGTGTGTGTAAGTGACAGGTGGGCAAGGTCAGGGGTTGAGGGATAAAGAGTTGAAAGCTGCATAACAGAGAGCCAGCCAATTTATACCATCCACGAGGATGATACAAAGAAGGCTTACCACAGGGTTGCTGAGTCCCATGGAGCCCCTAGGGTAAGCTCCTACTCATGCCTCAAGACCCGACTGAAGTGTCCTCTTCTCTGAGGAACCCTCCCCTCTGGTCTGAGTGGCGGCAGCTATGCTTGTGTGTGTCCCAGCAGCAGCACCTGTCAAGTGTATTGCTAACCATTGCATTACACGTCAGTCTTTGGGGACAAGGAGCATCAGCTGTGCATCCTGTCAACCATTCCTGTGCAGGGCCTCTGTGTTCCATAAAAAGGGAGACAGAAGGAGTCCAGAATGAAGGCTGCACAGTGGAGTGGACACGGGGGCAAGGATTGCATAACAATGAAAGAGTTTTACTTTTCAAGGAGAGGAGTGAATCGGGGGTGGGGGGGGCTGGGCAGGGAGAAAAAGTGCAACAATGAATAACTGGAAATTCTAAGTCTCTGTAAACTTTCATTAAAATTAACAAAAATTTAAAAAAGAGGGGACAGAGGCATGCGCTAGCATGAGGGGGTTCCCAAGGGCTCTGACTCTCATGGAGGGACACCCCTGAACTTGTGTTTCTTAATCCCATTCGGAATCTGAGGACTCAGGTGAAAGCATTGAACTCTGCCAAGAAAAGACACAGACACCTCAACTTTCATCTGGGGTTCTCAGAGTCCCTGGAGTTCATCTGGAAACCTGAGTTCAAGGTTAAGGACCTGCGAAGTGAAGCAGTGATTTTCACATTTGAGCAAAAGACCCACCAGTGTGCCATGCAGACTATTAAAAGGCTCTCTGCTGGTGAGGGCATCATGTGTAGAAATGCTGAGTACTGTTTCATGAAACAGCACGGCTCCATTGAGTTGCAGTGGAAAAAAGCATTCCTTACTGGGCTTGGGGTCAAAAAGGTTTGAAAACCACAGGTATAGAGGAAAGGTTTATGTCATCATAGCTGGATTAAGGATCCACCCATTCCTTTATTTAATGCACACTTGCAGACAGAGAGAGATACCCTGGGGGACAGGCCAGCACTGACACCTGCCTTTTAGAGCCAGAATATGGAATATAGAGACTATGGATCCCACATTCCACTTGACATCCTGCCTAAGTGACAGAAAGTGTGTCACTTTATCTTTTTTTTTAGACTTCATATTTTATTTTATCTCAGTTTATTTTTCCTTTCTTTTTTTAAATTTTTTTTTTCATTTTTTAAATTCATTTTAATGAATGTTTACAGAGACTTTGGATTTCCATTCATTCATTGTTGTATTTTTCTCCCTGCCCACCCCTCCCACCCCCAGTTCGCTTTTCTCTTTGAGAAGTAAAAGAAAAATTCTTTCATTGGTATACAATCTCCCCACCCCCCACCCGAGTATACTCCATTATGCAGTCTTCATTCTGGTCTCTTGTCATGACCATAATAATTCATTTTAATGAAAGTTTACAGAGACTTAGGGCTTCCAGTCTTTCATTGTTGCACTTTGCTCCGTGCCCACCCCTCCCCCCCACTTTATCTTTCTGAGGCTCAGTTTCTCCTCCAAGAAACGGAAGTAGCACCACCTACCACTTACCTAGCTGGCCTGGGCAGTGGGAGAGAAGGTACACAACAGGGGGTGAGCTGGCTACAGCAGGCCTCCGGGCTCAGTGCTATGGGAGGGGCGGCAGTGAGAACCACCTGTGCCATGACTGCCTTCTCCTCCTTCTCCCAGGACAGTAACTGACTGCTGACCCTCTTCCCTCCTCCCCCACGATGGACATCCCTGGCTACTCTTCAGCGGTGCCCGCCACCTCGGAACCCGGGAACACTTCCTCGGCCTGGTCCCTGGATGCCACCCTGGGAAACAGGTCTGGGGCCCCCAGCCCCGCTGGGTCAGCTGTCAGGGGCATTCTGATCCCCCTGGTCTACCTGTTGGTGTGCGTGGTGGGTCTGCTGGGCAACTCGCTGGTCATCTATGTGGTCCTGCGGCACACGGCGAGCCCGTCGGTGACCAACGTCTACATCCTCAACCTGGCGCTGGCCGACGAGCTCTTCATGCTGGGGCTGCCCTTCCTGGCGGCCCAGAATGCCCTGTCCTACTGGCCCTTCGGCTCCCTCATGTGCCGCCTGGTCATGGCCGTGGACGGCATTAACCAGTTCACCAGCATCTTCTGCCTCACCGTCATGAGCGTGGACCGCTACCTGGCCGTGGTGCACCCGACGCGCTCGGCCCGGTGGCGCACGGCGCCGGTGGCCCGAGCGGTCAGCGTGGCCGTCTGGGTGGCCTCGGCGGTGGTCGTCCTGCCCGTGGTGGTCTTCTCGGGCGTGCCCCGGGGGATGAGCACCTGCCACATGCAGTGGCCCGAGCCCGCGGCCGCCTGGCAGGCCGGCTTCATCATCTACACGGCGGCCCTGGGCTTCTTCGGGCCGCTGCTGGTCATCTGCCTCTGCTACCTGCTCATCGTGGTCAAGGTGCGCTCGGCCGGCCGCCGCGTGTGGGCGCCCTCGTGCCAGCGGCGCCGCAGCTCGGAGCGCAGGGTCACGCGCATGGTGGTGGCCGTCGTGGTGCTCTTCGTCCTCTGCTGGATGCCCTTCTACGTGCTAAACATCGTCAACGTGGTGTGCCAGCTGCCCGAGGAGCCCGCCTTCTTTGGCCTCTACTTCCTCGTGGTGGCACTGCCCTATGCCAACAGCTGCGCCAACCCCATCCTCTACGGCTTCCTCTCCTACCGCTTCAAGCAGGGCTTCCGCCGGGTGCTGCTGCGGCCTTCGCGCCGCGTGCGCAACCAGGAGCCCGCACCGGGGCCTCCGGAGAAGACGGAGGAGGAGGAGGAGGAGGATGGCGAGGGGGAGGGCGACGACGAGGACAGTGGGAAGGGCAGGGGTCAGGGGGTGCGCACGCAGGCGAATGGCGAGGTCAGCCAGATCGCCCAGGCTGGGCCCAGCGGGCAGCAGCGGCCTCCGAGCTGCACCATGGGGAAGGAGCAGCAGTTCCTACCCCAGGAGCCCTGTGCGGGGAACAAATCCAGTGCACTGCACATTAGCTACCTGTAAGGCCCCCCAGAGAGGGCCAGGGCGTCCTGTGGAGGGGCGGGAGGCTGCTAGCATGCCTGGAGCCTGCTGTCCGAGGGGCTGGCCACCCACCAGCGATGCTCCCAGGCCTGGGTTCTGATCCCCGTACAGCAGGGCTTGTCCGGTGAGTGTAGGAGGGTAGTCTTCCCTCTGGGCTTTGCTTCTCCTCTGTAACTCAGGGAGAGAGCATTAGCGCAGTGAGATCTGACAGGTTAGCAGATGAAGGGGCTTCCTCACTGGGCTGGTGACAGGGACAGTACACCTTGTCCTTTCCCAACTTTCGGGGACGTGAGGCATGCTGGGAGATCAAGGTCTGGAGTGCTTGGACTCCGAGTCAGGGACACAGAGCTGGGCTGCCCGGTAGAAGGGAGGAGAAGGTAGAAGGGACGAGGGGATGGTGCATCATGACCACCAGCTCAGCTGTGCCCACAGGCAGTGTGGCCTGTGCCAGCTAGCCTCTTCTCATCTGGGGATTCACCCCTGGACAAGCTGAACCCTCCAGGCCTCTGCCCTGGACACTCAGTGCGGGAACCAGAGGGGCATTTTCCCGGGAGGCTAATTGAGATGCAGTGACTGCAGCAATGTGCGTGTGTCAGAGATGATGAGGATGGCACAGGATAGGACAAGCTTTATGCCTGTTCATGGGATCATTATGGGTCGTCTCGGACTCCACAGCACCTAACAACAACAACAATAGAGCCGAGCTCCCAGCTCTTTGCTGCAAGGGCCATTCTGAGGCTTCGCTCTGGTGGTTTTGTATTCCTTTACTTGTATGAACGTGGGCCACACAAAGTCTAGTTCAGCCCCTACTGGGGAAGCTGCCCAGCCCCCAAAGCAGCTCACTTCCAGTCCTGAAGCTGGGGCTCAGGTGACCCAGATCCAAGAGCTCCAGGCACTTCCTCTGAGGAGGGGCCAGCCCAGCGCCCCTCACTCTCGCTGTGATCTACTGCCCCTTCTCCCAGAGGCAGAAAGCCCCCCTCCACCCTCTGGCAGGCATGCTTGGAGAGGCAAGGTGTCTAAAGGGCACCGTGAGGAGGAGGAAATGGAAAAGGAGGAGGAAGGCGGGTGAGGGAGAGAGATCTTCTCTGACCTTGGAGCTGACCTTGGTCCTCTGGACTGAGCCCAGCCACGCGCACGTCTGTGGAACAGGGACATTGTGATGCCTGGCTGAGCAGTCCCAGGGAGAGGATGCAATCAGTCCAGAGAGGAGAAGCAGCAGCTCTGAAACACGCAGGGCTGGCCCCTTGAGGTTCTTGGAGGTGGAGGTCCTTGGGGCGGACCTGAGAAGCCAATCCTGAGGCCAGGAGGAGGGGCTAGCTTCCTATAGAGGGACAAACGAATCCTCCACCCTCCATGCCCAAGGCTGTGGGGCCAGAAGCCCAGGGAAGACAGGGAGAGACCACTGCCTGAAGCTGGTCCAGCACTGGCCGAATTCTCTCCCTGCAGAGTCACAGGGCTGGCCCCGGGGTTGGGGTGGGGGCTCCAGCTGAACAGCCTCCCCTCCCCATTAGAACTCTCGCAGGGGTTCCTCAGGGAAAGTATGTGATCTGAAAGCTGGGAGAGCTGGTCCTCAGCCCACCTTACCTCGTGAGCCTTGGCTAACTTTGACCCCTTGGCCTCAGTTTCCCCATTTTAAGGTAGAAGGTTCACAGCCAAGTTCACTTGGGGCTGGGCTGAAAGCACTGAAGGATAAAGTGGAGGTGCCTTGCCCCTAGTCCTGGTCTTCACCCCACCCCCCACCCTCCTTCATCAAGTGCGTCTCTGCCTCCGGCTCCCAGGAGTAAGACATGAGCTAAAGAGAGTTGTGGACAGAGGGGCTAGGGCTGAGGGGGAGGGAGAAGACACCCAACATTCTGGCATTCCCTGCTGGCCCTCACCACTCCCCTCTCTTCCCCACACCTGGGCCAGGTGGGCAGTGATCCTCCAGGATGGCCGGGGAAGCTCTCACTGCTTCTGCTCCTGGCTCTTATCAATAAAGATGGCGATACATGAACTGCAGTGTGGCTGGGCCCTTTGTCTGCAGGATCTGTGAGTTTGACAGGCTGTGGACATGCAGAATCTCCTGGAAGGTAGGTGTACATGCACCTACTTTTATCTATCTGGTTTTTGTTTTGTTTTTTTAATCTATCTTAGCTCTGGGCACACTAGCCTCTTCCTGTGGGCTTCCAGGGCCCAGCTTCTCTTGGCCACAGGCAAGATGCCCTGGCAGCCCCTCGGCCCACCTCCTCCTTACAGATCTTACTTAAAAACCAAAACAAGTACTGCAATCCCGAAGGTGCACAGTTCAAATCCACCAGATGCTCCGCGGTAGAAGGAGGGGCAATCTCCTCCTTGTGCCAATCATCTGATTTGAGGTACACAACAAGAAAAAACAAAACCAAACCAATCTCCTGTTCCCATAGCAAATCTCATGGCAGGAAGCTGATTGGCTCTACTTGAGTCATGTTGTTGCCTTTTAGACCAATCACCAAAGGAACAGGTGCTGTGGTTGGCCCTGGTAGGCTATCTTTCCAGTCAGGGGAAAGGGAAACACTGTGATGGACAGGCTGGCTCAACCAATAGAATGTAGAGTAGGGAGTGGAGGAGGCGGGCCAGGTGGGATCATGTGGTCGGAGAGACTACTGCACTCTGTTCACTGGGTGTGTTTGCTTTTGCAGGTGTGTATGTGTGTGTGTGTGTGTGTGTGTGTGTGTGTGTGGTTTGTGTGAGAATGATGTGCAGGACATCTTGGCAAGGTCCATGCATGCAGGGATGTTTGTTCGGGACATTAAGGTGTGGTTGGCAGGGGTGCCTGAGGAGCGTAGAGGGATTTCTGGGGACCATGTGTTGAGTGGAATGGCTGTGGTTTCTTTCCACCACACTCTTATCAGAGCCTATGTGCGATCTCATGCGCGGGGATGTCCCACTATCTGTGTTCCCAAACACTAGCGCTCTAGGCCCGTCATATGAGCATTTTGCATAAATGAATGAAAAGAAGACCATTGAGTGACAGCTCAGGGGCACAGGCTGCACGGCAACTCTCGCCTTCTTGTATCAGGCCGTGGAGAAGAACTGAGCTGGACTAGCTGATTTCATGAACAGAATCATTCCCGGATTTTTTGACAGCAAACTGAGACGGAGAAACTGAGTAATGAGCTCAGGGTTACACATAATTCAGAGAGGATTCAAACCTAGGCAATCTGATCTCAGGCTCTGTGCTCTTAACCACCATGCCACACTCCCATGCCTTTCTAGTTCTCACTGAGACTGTGCAGATGAGTTTGTGGGGTTTGGGGATGAAGCAGGAGGAACAGGCGAGCCGGTATGAGGTTCAAGGCTGGAGCCTGGTTTACATGGCCTGGAGGGGCTGCTGGGAGAACTAGAGCAGGGAGATGACCCACTAGTCCTCTTCTGCAGTTATCCTTGCTACTCAGACCCAAGGCTTTGCCTTGAACTTGTCTCTCATAAGTGGTTGCCAAGCAACAGCCCATGGTCACGGGGCTCTAGACCAGGACTTCATGCATCAGCATCAGTAGCAGCGAGAAGAGCTGGGTGGGAATCTCAGAGTTTGGGGAGACATCCAAGCCTTGGGCTCCTCCTTAGCTGGAAGGGAGGCCACAGGGAGAGTGACAGCCTGGGCTCCAAAAGGACCCCAGACACCAAAGAAGCCCTCGAGGGGAGGTCAGCCGGGCCGAGGTCAGATGTGACGGCTGCATCCTCCTGGGCTGCATCCCTGGATTGCACTGGTCCACGGTCCTGAGCTAACCTCCGGGCCCTTCCTGTCATCAGTGAGCTGTAGGAGAGATTAATTTCCTGAAAGTCATGCACAGGGTTTCAGGTGGTCCTCCAGAGGGCTATGAGTTGGAGCTGACTTGGCAGCACCTAATGTTGCTAGGAGGGACTGTTCCTTGGACTCACAAGAAAACAAAGATTCTTACCACTGAGCTGATAGGCAACACAACAATGGATGGAGAAGAGATTAAATCTATCAACAGCTTCATCTTGCTTGGATCCACAGTTAACACCCTTGGTTCCAGCAGTCAGAAAATAAAGAGACCCACTGCACTGGGAAAATCTGCAGTTAAGGACCTCTCCAAAAGCTTGAGGAGTAATGATGTCACTTTGAGGATTTAAGTGTGTCTGATTCAGGCCAAAATCTTTCCGATCACTTGACATGAGAGCTGGACAGTGAATAAGGGTGACAGAAGAATTGACGCCTTTGAGCTGTGGTGTTGGAGAAGAGCACTGAACATTCCATGGACGGCCAAGAGAACAAACAGATATGTCATGGGGAGGGTGCAGCTGGAGTGCTCTTTGGAGGCAAGAAAGATGACGTTTTTCCTTATATACTTTGAGCATGTTGCTAGGAGGGTCTATTCCTTGGAGAAGGACATGATGCTGGGAAGGATGGAGTGTCAATGAAGGAGAGGAAGACCCTCAACCAGGTGGATTGACACGGTGACTGCTGCAATGGTCTCTAGTGTGTCAGAAAGTGTGAGGATGGCACAGGACAGGACAGGGCTCAGATCTTTTGTTCATAGGTCTCTGTGAGTCATACTTGAGTCTATGGCACCTAACAACAACAGCTTGGAATGGAACATCCTTCTTGGAAAAATAGACCATCAATGCGAGGTGGAGTGACTGACAATGGGCTCAGGTGTGTCAGGAATGATGACGGTACAGAATAGGACAGGGCTCAGGTTTGTTGTTCATAGGGTTACTATAGTCATACTCTATTTGATGGCCTAGTGGCAAGAAGTTGTGCTGCAATACCAAAGGGATGCGGTTCGAATTCACCAGATGCTCAGCGGGAGAAGGATGGACAGTCTCCTCCTGTGATATTAGTGGCCTCTAAAAACCTTCTGGAGGGTCAGTTATGGGTCAGTTCTCACTGGATGGCACACAATGAAAACAAGCCATGGAACCCAAAGTCAGAAGACCTGAGTTGCACCCACTGCACCCAGAACCTGCTGTGTGATTTAGACCATATCCTTCACATTTCTGGTCAGAGCTAACTTAGTGCCACCCTGACCTGTGTGCCTGGCCTTGGTTGACGGCTGGATTGCTGTGGAGAACAGAGACAGTTCCTGAGCTCTGCGTGCCCACAGGTAGCATCAGATGAAGGCTTCCTGAATTGAGGGGAAGGTACCACGTGGTCTGGGAGAGAATCTTGGGTGTGTTTGTGGAAACGGAGGTCCTGGGTGGTGCAATTCGCACACCTGCTACTCCTGGAAAGATTTAAGAGGACCGAGTACACACAGAGATGCCACAGAAGAAAGGCTTGGCAAACTGTTCCTGAAGAATCAGGGGTTGGGAACCCTTTGGAGCCCAATTCTCCTCCCAAAACAAGTCCAATTGTGTGTCAACCTAATAACTGGTGGGTGGGTGGGAGATGCCCCACTGAGAGTAGATGGTTGGGCATGAATGTACCTGGCAGGAAGACTGGGTGTGCAACACCCTGGAGGCTGGAGGAACACGGTGAATGGAGTAGAGAAAGATGCAGGTCAGGCAGAATCTGTGCAGCAGACAGGACCTCCTGCAGGTGAAAGCTCCACCTGCAGATCTGAGACTCCGCCCCTCTTCTGCAAGGGGTTCCATTGGATTAACTGGTTCTTTCGTTCCTTCAGGAGTTTACTGGCCTGCTGTCACAGAGGGAGCCCTGGTGGCAGCATGGTTAAGTTCTTGGCTGCTTATTGAAAGGTCGGCAGTTGGAACCCAGCAGCTGCTCCTCAGGAGAGTTGTGGCCCTTCTCCTCTGTAAGGACAACAGCCTTACAAACCCTGTGCGGCAGTTTCTGTCCTGTGGAGTCACTTTGAATTCAAATGAACCAGATGGTAATAGAGTTTTGGGGGTTTGGCCAACTGTAAAAAGCAGAGGACAGAGGAGGACGAGGCCTGCTCTCTGGGGACAGAAGTCACAGCGAAAAGAAGTAATGTGTCATTCTTAAGCGTAGTTTGAACACCAGCTCCTTCAATCACTATCTGTTTGATACTGAGCTGGTTATTGAAGCCCTCTGTTTCCTATTCCCACCCCCCCCCCACCCCCGCCCCATGCTAAGCGTGAAAGCAAAGGTCCTGATGTTGGAAGGTTTAAACATGTACGCAGCTTGGAACAGTGCCTGGTGTAAGTGTGGGTGCCAGATAATTGTCAAAGAAACATTGGAATCAGTCTGTGGCTGAGTGGAAGTCGGCCTCAAAGAGGCTGTCCACAGAGAAGGGAGGAGAGGGAGGCGCTCAGGGTCCAGAGAATGGCACTGATGTCCACCTCAAGGCTGACGACAGTGGCCAGAGGTGATCGTGTGACTTGCTCAGGCCAAGATTCCCAGTTTCCCAGTTCCCCGGCCCCCAAGTCCATTCCCCAAAGCTTAAACGCTGTGTTAAAGGCCTTCCGATCTTTGCAGCCACTACATTATTTTTATTCTTTTTTTACAAGATAAAGGGTTGTGGAAAGCCTGTGGTCCTGAAACAAGTCTATTGTGAGGTTATTTTCCCAACGTTGTAGGCAAAAGAGAGGAAGACCCCCACTGAGATGGATTGAGGCAGGGATGGCGACAGTGGAATCAGGTGTATCTGAGATGATGCATGGTCCAGGATAGGACAGGGTTCAGATCAGTTGTTCATAGGGTCGTTATAGTCATACTCAGTGGCGCCTAACAACAACAACAACAACATTGCACACTTGCTAGATGGCAGTATACTGTACACGGAACTCTCACTTGCACGGGGAGGCGGGGGGAAGTTCCTTCAATTTGCTTTACTGTGATACTCAATTTATTGTGGAACCAAACCTGTGATCTCTCAGAAGTATGCCTGGAAAATGTGTGTGGGACCTCAGTGGACAGAAGCTTGGCTGAGGATGGTGACAGGCGCCATTGCTGCCAGCTTCCTGGTGGCCCCGGAGCCAGGCCAGGCCCCACGGCAGACCCGGGCGCTGTGCACTTGCGGGGGTAATACCTGCCCATGTGTGCAGGGAGGCCAAGGCTCCACCCTCTCACAGGTGCGGAGAAAGGGCCACAGGTACACCCTGCCTTCCCCAGAATACAGACTTTCCAGTCATGACTCACTCCCCTGGAGTTACCAGGAGCCCTCTTCCACCACCTATTTTCCCTGTGACAATTAGGGACACCGAGGTGTCCTGGAGTGACAGGAATATCAGAGTCAGAGGCTGGTGGATTGGCCTCTGCGGAGGAAGGGAGACAACATGGTCATTCAGCTCTGCTAACCGCTTTAATGACCAGAAAATGTGTCAATATTTGTCCTTGGGAACTGCTAGCCCCGCCTCACTCCATCAGCAAGTAGGGGCCCCAGCGCCCCCAGAGCTGGCTCACCTCCCCCTCTGCACAGTGGGGAGCTGGGCCCAGGCCCTGGGACCCCGTCAGTGGAGACGGGGCTCTCTCGTCCCCTCTGGTCACAATAAAAGGCAGTTACCATTGAGAGAGTGAACTGAGCCAACTGTCCCTGTACATAGTGACACCTGAGCTCTGGTTCCCACAGTTAGGCTTGAACCCTAGCCAGCGCCCTCATTTCTCAGCTCTGCGTGCCTTTGGGCCGGCCTCGGACCCTCGCAGGACCTCAGGTTCCTCCTCCGTGGACTGGGCTGCACGCCCGGCCTCACGTCTGCTGGACAGCCGGAGCTGTTTTCCCTGTGTCCGGCAGGGGGCGGGCCCGGGGCTCTCCAGCCTGGGTCTCTCCGGCCTCGCTCCCTCACCACGTGGCGCGCGCCCCGCCTCTCCGAGTGTGCGGGGCCGGCCTGTGTTCGGCCAGACTCGGCTCTGTTCGGCTGGACGTGCCCACACTAGGCTAGTATGGCTTGCTTCAGTGGTATTACCCTGTGCCCCGCTGGATTCGGCTCCTCTCTACTAGTTTGGTTTTGATCGGCTCCTCTGGATTCTATAGGGCTCTGGTGGTTCAGTGGTTAAATTGCTAGTCTTCTAATGGAAAGATTGCAATTGGAAGCACAGTCCCTTGGGAGTTTGTGCTGCTGACCCAAGGCCACAGCGTTCTGGAGATTTGAACCTACCAGCCTCTTGGTGGGAGAAAGATGGACAATCTCTGCCCTTGAGATGTACAGCCTTAAAAACTCCCCGGAAGTTCAGCTGGGGGCCACTTTGGACTCCAGGATAATGAGTACAGTATGCTTCCTCAACACTACAACATGTTTCCATAAAAAGTTCTGGTTGTTGTTATTAGGTGCTATCAAGTCCGGCACTACTCATAGCAACCCTATGAACGACAGATCTGAACCCTGTCCTGTCCTGTGCCAACCTCACAATTTCCGGCACACTCAAGCCCATTGCTGCAGTCATTGTGTCAATCTGCCTGGTTGAAGGTCTTCCTCTCCTTTGCCATCCAAATAGGATGCCTTTCTCCAAGGAGTAGCCTCTCCTAACAATGTGTCCAAAGTATGTGAGGTGAAGCTTTGCCCTCCTTGCCTCCAAGGAGCACTCTGGCTGCATCTTCCCCAAGATAAATCTGTTCTTTGGCAGTCCGTGGGATATTCAGTAATATTCTCCAACACCCCTGTTCAAAGGCATCAATTTTTCTTCTCACTGATTTCACATGCAAGCAAGATTTTACTGAAGATTATCCAAAAACGACTGGAACAGCACATCAACAGAGAAATACCAGAAGTCCAGGCTGGTTTCAGAAGGGGCCGTGGTACTAGAGATATTGTAGCTGATGTTAGATGGATCTTGGCTGAAAGCAGGGAATACCAGAGGAATGTCTATC
>NW_006399836.1:9720938-9746610 GCF_000299155.1 Elephantulus edwardii
GAGTGTCAGAGACAGTGTGATTGGCACAGGACAGAGCAGAGTTTAGGGCTGTTGTACATAGGGTCGCTATGAGTCGCAGGTGACTCGTCGGCACATAACAACAACAACAACAACAACATCCTTATTCATTGTCCAGCTCTCAGCAGCATAACAAGTGACTGGACAGACCATGATCTGGAGCAAGCACACCTTATTTCTCAAATGAACATCATTGCTCTTCAGTAGTTTGGAGAGGTCCCTCACTGCAGACTTCCCCCGTCCAATATGTCTCCTGGTTTCCTAATTGCTGGTACCAAATGATTTGATTGTGGCTCCAACTAAAATGAAATCATTGACAGTCTCAATCTTCATCTGTCATGATGTGGCTTATTGGTCCAGTCGGAAGAATCTTTGTTTTCTTGTCATTAAGATGCAATTCATATTGAAGGCTGTAGTCTTTGATCTTTGGTAACAAGTGTTTCAAGTCCTCCTCACTTTCAGCAGAGAGAAAACCTTCCCTAGCACTGATACCTGGGATTCAAACTTGGAGTCTTCCAAACTGTGAGACTTACTTGTCAGTTGCCATATTGGGGGAATGATTTGCATATTGCTAATTACTTTGTAGCTTGGGCATCTGTATGCTGCTTTATTATTGTTCTAATTAGTACAGCACTTGTCTGTCAGTTTACTGTGCTGAGCTGACTTGTGGGTGCTGTGATGCTAAAAGCTGTGCCACCAGGGTGTCGAATGCCAGAGGTCATCCATGGTGGACAGGCTTTAACAGAGCTCCCAGATTAAGACAGAGTAGGAAGGAGGCATGACCATCCTTTTCTGAAGTAGAAAGACTATGAAAACTATCAAGAGGTCTGCCTTGGACACCTTATGGGGTAGATCAAGCCTGTCCTATAGGGTCACTTTGAGTCAGAAGCCACTTGATGCCAGTAGGGTTGGGTTTGAGGCTTCCCTCTTGGTTCTGGACCAGCAAAACTCTGACTTTCCTGATGGAAGTGGAGAAGTCTGAATGGTAGAAGTCAGCCCTCAAGCTCTTATTCTTCAGAGGGGATTCACTGAGTGATCTGTGCCTCTGGAAATTGGGGTGCAGGGGGAAGGGACTCTGTGGAGATTAGTGTTACTCTCTCACATGTGAGAGAAGCGGGTGAGGTGGTTAGGGTGCTCCCAGACTCCTGGGCTTGTAGTCCCTTCCAGCAGGGGGTGCTCAAGCTTTCTTTTGTTTGGTTTCTTAATTAGTTAATTACATCTGTGCCTTGTGATTCACAGCTTAAGTAGCTGATTCCAGGAACCGTCATGTTTCTTGCTCTCTCACCGGTTGTGACAGGTTTACATTCTAGGTCTTAAACATTCGTCTCTAAAGTGGGGGGAAAGGCAGAGACGGGGTGACTCAAGGGCACTCAGCTCATGCCCCGAGTTCCTGACCTTAGTCACAAGAGTTCAGCCCTTGTGTGTTGGGGTTACGTCTTTGCTGAGGGGTATTCTGGGCCAGCTTTCCACGCTCACCACGCTGTTTTAATAGATCCCAGGGCTTCTAGGCAGTGATGTGGACGAGGAGGATGGGCACAGGCCCCGAACACATGTAGGATTTAACCAGGAACAGTGCTGATGGCCGGTATGGAGCAATCTAATTGAGAGACCACTGGGGCTCGAGGGGTGTTGGCCTCCCCATATCCATCGGGCTCAGGGACACCGGGGCTCAAAGAAGTAAGGAGACCTGCTCAAGGTCACACAGCTGGGAGGAGGCGAAGCTGAATCATGTCCAGGTCTTTCTGCCCCAGGCCTGCGCTCTGTTTCCACGCTGCCACCTGGCCAGCTGGGAAGCTCCTTGGATCGCCTGGGAAACTAACGGATGATTCACAAATAGAGGGATTCCAGGCATGGCGCAAGAGATGGAGAGGGAAAACATTGAGCGTGACGTCCCTGAGTCCTGCTTTCGTCAGCTCTGCTCCAACCAGATGCCTGGGACCTTTTGGGAGGGGCACTTCTCTGGGCTTCATGTGGCTGGGAGTCCAAGGAGCTGGTCCTAGGAACTTAGATAAGTCACCGGTCCCTCCAGGCCTCAGGCTTGTCATCTGTGCAGTGGGCAGCGGCCACCCCCAGGGGAGTGGTTGAAGGTGGCCATTTGTGGACAGTGCAGGGCACATAATCAGTGCCACGTGTCCTCTGCCCACTGTCCCCTACCCCACCATTTCTCCCCACCCCCTACCGAATCCCCCTTAGACATTTGGACCTACAACCAGAGGACTCAGAGGCAGCCAGGATGCCTCCTCTTGGAAGTGTGTGTTCCCCCCCACCCCGTGCTGCTGACTCAGCCCTTTCCCTTGCTGGTGGCAGCGTGGACGATGACTGTCCTTGGCTCCCTCCCTCTGCAGTCCTGGCTCTGTGCCCTGGGAACACTGCCCGGGGCAGGGCCACCGAGAGGCCGCAGATGGTGGGGGCCTGCGGAGTTCCCAGTGGGTGAGGCCCTCAGCCTGCTTTCCCTTGACCTCCAGGACCCCTGACCAGGCCTGCGGGGGGCTTCTATGGGATGGGAACAAGAGCATGAGGCTGAGAGATGAGAGAGCTCAGCTTTTATCCTAGTTTAGACTTGACTTCTCTGAGACCTTGAACTACAGACTTGACCTCATGGGGATAGAACAATCCCATTGGATAAATTAGAGTTGCATTAGATCGACTCTCCGAGCTATTCCAGACCTGGTGTTCTCTCTGATGCGCCCTCGAATAGTCAGGAGCATGGTGCCCAGAGACACGCAGTCCAGGGGCTGGCCCCTCATCCTCCACGCTGTGGCCAGATGTGAGGGAGGGCTGGGGTCTAGCCCAAAGCCCCTGACAACTCATCCTCTTGAGGCCATTGATGTCACCGCTTCCCTTTTCCCAGGAACAGAGCCCGGAACTGCAGTGTGGCCTTGTAGTTACACCCGGTGTACCATCGTGAGAGCCTGGGTGGGATAGATCTGTGGGCTCCCCCTCACTGGCTTTGTGACCTTGGACGAGTCCATTCCACTCTCTTCTCTCTCACACATCGCAGGCCACCAGAGTGCTGGGCCTTGGCCAAGCCTGAAAGGCTGCCAACAGAATCATGTGTCAGAGGAGGGTGAAGGGTCTTCGTCAGGGGTCTCTGACCCCAGGGAACTGGGCTGTATGGCTGAGAGCTTTATCAGAGCCTCTGCCAGCCACACCAGAAGGAAACTGAGGCAGGACCCCGCCCAGAGCAGCTCCTTGGTGAACTTGAGATTGGCTGAGAAGACCAGGAGGATGGAAAGCAAGCAGGAGAGTCCAGGGGGATGGGGAGCCTCCGGTGGTACTTAATTAAGTGCTCGCTCGGTAACCAAAGGGTTGGAGATTTGAACCCACCCCAGTGGTGCCTCAGAAGACAGGCCTGGTGATTTGCTTCTGCCATGAAAACCTTCTGGGGTGCAATTCTACTCTCACTCACACGAGGGCGCCACAGTCAGACTCTGCTCCATGGCAACTGGTTTGGGTGGATTGGGGTGTTTTTTGGGGTTGGGTTAGACCCTTATGATATTTGATGGGGTCAGGCTTGTTCATTCACACAGAGAACATTCTGGAATGCATTGTGTGCCCAGACAGAATGGGGACTGGAGCTCCACAGACTCTCAATGACTAGCTCAAGTCACCCGCTGTGGGCGGCAGTGCCAGGATTTGAACCTGGGACTGTAAACCCATGTCTGTGCCCTCTCAACCAACCACCCTGCATCAACTCAGGCTGGAGGACCCCAGAGGGGAGCTGAGGTGAGCCCCAGGTTGATTTCCACCCTGCATCAACTCAGGCTAGAGAACCCCAGAGGGGAGTTAAGGGGGTCCCAGGTTGATTGCTACCCTGCATCAGCTCAGGCTGGGGAACCCCAGGGGGGAGCTGAGGGGAGCCCCAGGTTGATTGCCACCCTGCCCTCGATGAGCAAGTGTGTGGATTCTATGTTTCCCTCGCTTCTTCCCTGGGTTTCACCTTACCCGTTGGACTTCCATCTGTCTTTTCAATCAAACAAAATTCTCCAGGTCACTACAGAGTTAAAGAGGCAAATCCTGGGTTCTGTGTATGCAGGCAGAGCCCAGAGCCAGGAGGGAGAAGGAGGAGGGGACAAGGAAGCCAGCTCACAGCTCCCTCCGCCTTCCCTCTGCCCTCCCATTATCCCTCCCTCCTCCCCTCCTTGGCTGGGCCCGGGGTCTGGGCCAGCAACAAGTTATTAATGCAGACATGGGCCAAGGAGCAAGAGGCGGCCGGGAGGCGCCGGGCCCATGAGCCGCTGTGCAGGCCGCAGGACACTGGGGTGAGTGACAGGAGGTCCCTGCAGGACCAGGAAGGGACAGGGGGTCAGCACCACTTGGAAGGCCTCCGGTCCCACCCATCTATGGCCTGCCCTCTCCCCTGACCTGGGCCAGCACCCTGGCTTCTCATTCTCCTCTCCACCAGGGTTTGCTCAGCGCTATCTGTGGCTTTGGCCCATTGACCTGCCCCGGCTTAGCTGTGCCCACCTGGAGGCACCCTGCCCACCCTCCCCTAGAGATCCCAGCTCTCAACAAGAGGCTGGTGTGATGCCAGAGTCATGGCTTACTCCCCCACACAGTCTCCTCAACCCCCTCTGGCTGTTCCTCAGGGGGGTCCCTCAGTGAGCTGTGGTGGTTGGAATTGTTAAAAGGCTGATTCTGCCGCCTGGCTTCCTACTCCCTGGGTTCTGTGCCTTGGAGCTTTAAACTTCCATCTGGCCAGGGCCAACAGGAAACAGGGATGTCCTCTCACTGTGCCAGCCCTCTGGGGAGGTCCTGCTGTGTCCCCTTCCTGTGGAGGGCAGTCAGGGGAAGCAGGCGTGTGGGGTGGAGGAAAGAACAGATTTTTACTGAGTCTTTTACAAGCCACACACTTCCCCCTGCATTGAAACCCTCCCAAATAAGCTGGGAGGGAGGGAGGGATTGCTTTCATCTCCTTATTGAGTGGGGAAGCAGGAGGCCCAGAGAGGTTGAGCCTCCAGCCCTAAGTGGCACAGCTTGCAAAGCACTCTGGGACGTAGGCTTAACCTTTCCCCATGAGGCCACATTGGTGGCCGGGACAAAGAAGAGGATTTGTCTCCTCTCAGAAAGTGTTTTGTGATGCTAGGTTCTGCAACATAAAAGGCAAAGCGGGCAGCATGTGAGAGGGGGACGCACAGCTCTGAGGACTGTCCTGTCCTGTGAGACAGGAAGAAACTCGATGGGATGGACAGACTTGGTGCTTGCAGCAGTGGGCTCAAGAACTGCAGGAATTCTGGGAACCAGGCAGGAGGGCGCAAGGTTTCTTTCTTCGCTGAATCCAAGCTGGCTTGACAGCCTGTAATAACACAATTATGAAAGGAGCCGGTAAACCACCGAAGAGGGGTGGTAGGAGCATGGGAAGGGCCTCCTCCAGGAAGGTATGGTGGACCCAGACACTGTCCTTCTCCACTCTTCTCAGCTGCTCACCCAAGACCCCCAGGGTTTGGGGGTACAGGAAGGTGGGGCTTATGCCCCTTTAACCCCCAGCTCCCACCTCAGTGCTCAGCTGCCTCCAGCTGAGACAGACTGGCATTTAAAAAAAAAAAGTAAAGAAAGAACCATTTTACCTTCTCTACACATATTAACCACAGGAAAAATATTTTTGAATCTTACTAAATGTTAAAGGGGAACAAAAAGGAAATAAACAAAGAAGCACCAGAAGTGTAAAAACCAGTCTAGTTTCAAAAGCCGAGTTGATGGTGTGATAACTCGACACCAGCCCCCAGAGGCTGCCTGCTGCCACCTCAAAGGCCCTCTGCAGGCTTCCTGCCCCTCGGCCCGGCCTGTGGCCAGGGGCTGGTGTCCAGGCGACTTCCTGCCCCTCGCCCAGAGCGCTGGTCCCTTTCTTGGCCAAGATCCAACCCTCGGCCTGATGAATTTTCCAGACCTCTGCCTTTGCCTTTCATTCCAGTTCCCCAGTGGAGCCGATTGACTTGCCGCTTCCCAGTGAATCGGTTGCCTGCCAACCCTCTTTGTGAAGATCCCGGTTGGGCAGGTTGGACACTGCACAAACGTGCTGCGGGGGCGAGGTGGGCCTGCACCGGCCCTTGCCAAGCTGCACATGCTCGGCATTGCTTTCCTCCGGAGGAGACTTGTCTTTGCCTTTGAATTTGTCCACCCGGAGGACAAATGTGCAGACCAGCACCGGCCTGTCGGCCTCGACCCTGCACACCTGACCTGTGAGAACATTAGCAGCACACAGGGACCCTGTGGCTGGAGTCAACGGCATTGCCTGCCTCCTCCATCAGGAACACGATACTCCTGGCTCTGAGTCATATGTCCCCTCTCCCCGTGCAGAGTCCTTGCACTAAGTGTCCCAGCGTGTGTGCTTGCTGGAATACTGGAGTCCCAGTGGGAGGAAAGGTGGGAAGAGCTCTACTTATGGCGTGTGGACAGCTGGGCCTCTTTGGCGGCCGCTTGGCAAAGGTCTACCAGGACATTTGTCTGCTCCCAGCTCTTCACAGTGCGGCTTCCTCCTTCCTAGAGCCCGATGTGACAGGAGCCTCCGTGGACAGGGTGCTGGGAGGACCAGTCCTGCTGTGACTTTGGGATATTGGCTTCCCTGTGTAGTCCTCAGTCTTCCCATCTGTTCGATGGAGTCAGTGGCACTCACTCACCAGAGGGCGCTTGATGTGGGTGGCTGTGCCCTCGCTGGGCATTGGCACGCCCTCGATGTTCATTTACAGCGAGCATCTATCCCTCCTTTCCTCCTCCAGGTCACCATGGGGACAATCGCTGTGCGACCCTGCTGGGCAATGTTCCTCCTCCCACTCTTGGTGCTAGGGGTCCCCACCTCTGGAGGCGCTGTGGAGTCCAGCCCCCCCGGGGGGTGCCGATGGTGTTGTGACCCTGAGGACCTGCCAGCTGCTGCCGATGCCGCAGATGTGCCGCTGGCCTCTGCGTCCGCCCTCCCCTACGTCCTGCCCGAGGTCAAACCCTACATTAACATCACCATCCTGAAGGGTGAGTAGCCACCTGGAGATCAGCTTGGTCCGGGCTGGCTAGGCCGGGAGTAGGGAAGACCTGGGGGTGGGGGGCTTCTGGATCCAGAGGAAATGGAGGTGGCGGGAGTGGGTGTGACCCCAACAAACTGCCCCAGACCCCTTAGTTCATTCTCGCAGTTCTTAGGCACTTACTGAGTCCCCGGGGAGTCTCTGGGTGTACAAATGATTAATGTGCATAGCTGCTAATGGAAAGATGGGTTTCTGGGGACCTCAGAAGAAAGGGCTGGCAATCGACTTGTGAAAAATTAGCCACTGAAGAGTCTACAGAGCACAGTTTTCTCAAACACACGTGGGGTTGCTTGTAAGTCTGTCAGGTTGTCCTCAGCGGGTCCTAGAATGACACCACGTACCGGAAGTGTGCTAACCGTTAGGCTATAGCAGTCGCCAGCCCAGACAAACAGCTTCCCACCGAGGAGCTCCTGGTCCAGAAGGGGAGCTGGACAATGAACAGGAAATCTGGGAGATAAGTCAGTAAGACAAGGGGGATGCTAAGTTCTAGGGCCAGTGAGGAGGTGGAAGGGTGAAGGGCCTCAGGGTGCAGGTGAGGGGCAGGAAGGTTGCATGTTGACGGGGTGGTGGTCTCTCTGAGAAGGCGAGATCTTGGTGAGGATGGGGAGCCCTGTAGCTAGCTGTCAGCAGGCAGAGCATTCCAGGCAGTGGGAACAGCCAGGGCAAAGACCCCAGGACAGGGTAGGGCCTGGAGGGGGCAGGAGGAGGACCTGAGGAGAGACCGGAGCCAGAAAGTTGAGGGGCTTGCTGGCCATCATCTGGGCCCCAATATGAGCAAGATGGGCAGCTGGGGAGAATGTGAGCAGACGAGAGTTGCGATGGATTAAGATTTCAAGTGATAGAACCCTGACCCTGTCACAAAAGCCCTGACTAAGCGCTCCCTGCCCCGAACCCCAGTGTTTTCCATCCAGTGGGTAAAGGTCTTCCCCTTGCTTCTATCTCTGGGTCAGAAAATGCAAAAGTGTAACTGATCGCACCTCTTTCCCTGGCCTTGGGCTGAGTGCAGTGGCCGCAGGCAGGGGTGGAGGCCTGGCCCGCGGGAGGGAAAGCACAGCAGAGCTGGAAACAGAGCATCTTTAGGATCTTGTTTCTGCTCCTGAGCTGTGAGGCCTTGGGCAGGTCACTTAACCTCTCTGAGCCTCAGTGTTCTCTCAGCGGACATGGTCACGAGGTTCTTCAGGGGGCTGTTTGAAGAGGGGATGCCTGGTATACAGTAAGTGCTCAATAAATGTTGGCCCCTTCATTGGGCCTGAACAGAAGCAGAACCTTCTACAAACGAGTGTGAGTGCGCCTTCCCTGGGCTCGAACACAGTGGCCATGGAGATGACACAGGATCAAGCTGCTTCGAGTTGAGCTGGACATAGGGAGCTAAGTCAGTGGGCACCTGGGATGGGGACCCTGCCCTGACCTTCCCCGCTTTTTGTCCCCACAGGTGACAAAGGGGACCGTGGCCCACTGGGGACACTGGGGAAGCCGGGCAAGGAGGGCCCGCGGGGAGAACGTGGCCCGCAGGGCTCCAAGGGCGCCAAGGGGCAGGTGGGCAGCCCCGGGCCCCCGTGCCGGACGCGCTTCTCGGCCTTCTCCGTGGGCCGCAAGACGGCCCTGCACAGCAGCGAGGGCTTCCAGCCACTGCGCTTCGACACGGTCTTCGTCAACACAGACGGGCACTTCGACCTGGGCGCCAGCCATTTCGCCGCCCCCCTGCGCGGCCTCTACTTCTTCAGCCTCAACGTTCACAGCTGGAACTTCAAGGAGACCTACGTGCACGTGGTGCACAACGAGGAGCCGGCCGTCATCCTGTACGCGCAGCCCAGCGACCGCAGCATCATGCAGAGTCAGAGCGTGATGCTGGCCCTGGAGCCCGGGGACCGCGTGTGGGTGCGGCTCTTCAAGCACGAGCGCGAGAACGCCATCTACAGCGACGACGTGGACACCTACATCACCTTCAGCGGCCACCTCATCAAGCCCGAGGACGACTGAGCGCCTCCCAGCCGGTCACCTGCCTCCTGGCTGGAAGGCTCTGTGCCCAGAGGCCCTGGGCAGGTCCCACCCTTCTTCTGGCCCTCGGTCTGCACCTCTGAAGGGTGGAGAGGGCACCCCACAGACCCCTCTTCTTTCTTCTTTCCTCCCATCCATTTCTCCCTCCTTCTCCTCTTGGGCATCTTGTAAGGAGCCTCCTAGCCTACCCATTCTAGCACTTTCTTCCAGGCCAATACCGTTTACACTTGAATGGGTGTATGAGTCACCTGGGGAATTCTTTAAAATGCAGATTTGGCTTCCGTGGGTCCAGCGGGCCCAGGAATCTGCCTTTCAAACATGTTCCCACGTGATGCTGATGCAGCTGGTGACGGCCCACGCTTGAAGAACAGGCTTCTTGAATGTTCCTCAAGTTCTGGTGCTTCTGGAACATTCCAGGATCCTCCAAACATTCTAGAAATCTCCCCACATCCTCAGGTTCTCTTATTGCCCCAGCATCTCCCTGTCTGCCCCCACCCCCTCATCTGTCTTCTTGTTTCACCCACTTTCTGGCTCACCTCCCACGTCATGCCCACTGCCCACTTTGCAGCCACTTTGCATTTATGCATTCACTCCTCAAATCATCGCTGTGTCCCGGCCCTGGGAAAGCAGTGGTGAATCAGTCACAGGTCTGTCCTAGACATACCAGGGGAGAACAGGAGGACACAGACGACTAGGGACAGGTGTGGTCCCTGTCCCATAGATCCATCCGGAGCTTTTGGGACCACGACACCCTTCTTGCCCAGTGCCCCTCAGAGCTGGGGGACGTGGCCCTTGAGATGAGGAAGGCATCCCTGCCTGAATCCTCATCCTGACCAGTCCCCCTAATTAAGCAATCCTCAGTGGGACCCTGGGAGCCCAGAGTCTTGGGGACATTGGGAGTGAAAGTGACTCTCAGGAAATTGACCCAAATTATTTCCCACACAGCTGTTATGCGACCCTTCAAGGACCCCTAGTCTCCTCACCAGCACCCCTTTCCTGCTCTTCCCAGGCTCTGTCACCACCTTGCTCAGGCCCTCCTGCCTAAGGCATCTGACCTGTATTCTCTGCTGACGGACAGAGGTATCTGTCCCCCGGTGCTCACTGACTCTCCTAGGCCCCCTCTCCAGCCCTGAACCCCTTCTTTGCGGGCTTTCTCAAGGTGCTAATGGCCCCGATAAGCAGCTCCCGCCAGGCAGAGCCCTCCTCCCACTGGCCTGGTGGCCAGGATGAGGGCCTTGGGCTTTGCCCCCTCAGCAGGTCTGGGGAACTGAAGTGGGCAGCATCCCAGGTCAGTCACGGAGGCCTCCTCTGAGCCAGGAAGCTGAGGGAGAGGCTGAGTCCAAGCAGGGAACATCAGACCCTCCTTTGTCCTTCTATTTGCTACCCCCACCCTACGTGGACAGGGCTAGAACTCACCACCTCTCCAGGCAGCCTCAGAAGGTTGCAGTCTCAGGCCAAGGTAGCAGACGGAGCCTGGAAGGAGGGCTAGGTGGCCGGGCGGCCTTCTAGCCTTCCTGCCTCCCCATAGCAGGGTCGGCCTCTCCCTAGGAAGAGACAGCTTCGTCCATTGGTGCTCATGCAGACCCCGGGGCAGAGGTGGCCCCGGCCTTGTCTCTGGTGCTCATGGCCGAGGGGGCTGTGTGACAGGGGTGGGGCCAGTCTTACGCTGTGAGGGCCACTGAAGCCAGTCAGGGCCCAGCTGTTCCTACCTGCTTGTGATTAAAGTTTGCTTCATCTTCTTGGCCGTTCATGCTGATTCCTTCTCCCTGCTGCCCTCGGGAGGATGTGGCCAAGGTCCTTGCCCACGTGGTCCCCGCTCCGGAACCACACCCCTCGGTCACGTAGGCAGCCCAGGAGCCTGGGTTGGCAGAACTGGTGAGTCTGCCGTGCCGGCTGCTGGCTGTGACCACACACAAGTTCCCACATCCCCAGGGCCTCGACTACTTTGTGTGTAAAATGGGAGTGGGGGTGACCTATCTACTTCTCGGGAGTTGGATGCAAGGTGTGGGGAACGCTGTGTTCATTCAGTGAATCGGTGCGTGTTGAGTGCTTACCGTGTGCCTGGCATGCTGTGGGGTGTGGGGTGTCGGCGGGGTCATAACCAAAGTCTTGGGAGACATTTGAAGGTTCCAATGGAACCGTTCACCCTCACTTGGGGATTCTGTCTAGTGTTTTACATTTAGTATTTACAAGTCTCACTGCCATTACACGTCTCGGAGCCGACTCATAGCTGACCCTCCAGTGGATTTTCAGAGGCTGTAAATCACCCAGGAGGTGTTTGCCCATCCTTCTCCTACAAAGCAGCTGGTGGATTTGAACCGTGTGCCTTTGAATTGGCAGTGTAACTCCTTATTACTAAGCTACCACAGCTCCCTGTTTAAGGTTTAATTGTTGTTGTGTACGGTTGAGTCGTCACCAAGTCATAGCTGATCCTCTGGCTCATTTAAGAAGTGGTAAATCGCATGGAAGGAGATTATACACCCTTCTCCATGGAGCAGATGGTGGATTTGGCCTTTCAGTTGACATCACAACTCTCCAGGCCATCAGTGCGCCCTCGTTTTAGGATTAGTAGTTACTAAGCTCTTGTTGCAATCAGAAGTGATGCATAGCTGGCCCTCCTGTGGATTTTGGGAGGTTATAAATCACACAGGAGGAGATTGCCCATCTTTCTCTCTCAGAGCAGCTGGTGGGTTCAAACCATCAGAAAGACTTGGCGTTTGGGTTAGTAGTTGAACTCCCTATGGGCCTTCAAAGTCCTCTTATTTATGAAAGAAAGGGTGTTCTCTGGCTGCTCAGACTTTGTATACTAGCATGGCACCTCCTTATACACAGGTATTAAAGGAAGAGGAAGCTGCCTTGAAGACATTGGTATAAAATAAGGCCCCAAGAATTGATGGGTATCAATTGATTTGTTTCAATTAACTGTTGCAACCTTTGATACACTCACCATTCTATGCCAGGAAATTTGGAGGATGGCTGTCTGGCCAATGGATTGGAAGAGGTCTATATTTGTTCCTATTCCCAAGAAGGGTGATCCAACAGAATGTGGAAATTATCAAACAAGATCATTGATGTTACATGCTGGCAAAATACTGCTGAAGATCATTAAAAAATGGCTGGAACAGTACATAGATAGGGAATTGCCAGACGTTCAAGCAGGATTTAGAAGAGGCCGTGGCATTAGGGACATCATTGCTGATGTCAAATGGATCCTGACTGAAAGTAAGGAATACCAGAGGAATGTCTATTTGTGCTTTATTGACTTTGCAAAAGCATTTACTGTGTGGATCATGACAAGTTGTGGCTGACATTGAGAATGGGAACCCCAGAGCATTTGATTGTGCTACAGCAGAACTTATACCTGGACCAGGAGGCTGTTGTGGGAATACAGCTGCATGGTTTGGAATTGGGAAGGGAGTATGTCAGGGTTGTATTCTGTCTCTATACTTGTTCAATCTGTATGCTGAGCAAATTATCCGAGAAGCTGGACTCTATGAGGGGGAGTGTGGCATCAGGATTGGAGGGAGACTCATCAATTACCTGAGTTATGCAGATGACACAACCTTGCTTGCTGAAAGCGAGGAGGACTTGAAGCATTTGTAGAAGATCAAGGAATGCAGCCTTCAGTGTGGATTGTGTCTCAATATCAAGAAAACAAGGATTCTTACCACTGGTTCAATAGGCAGTGTCATGATGGAGATGAGATTGAAACTGTCAACAGCTTCATCTTGCTTGGATCTTTAATTTAACACACCTGGTATGAGCAGTCAGGAAATAAAGAGACACATTGCACTGGAAAAAATCTGTAGTTAGGGACCTTTACAAATATTGAGGAGTAGCAAAGACAGTTTGAGGACTAAGGAGCATCTGATTCAGGCCTTGGTCTTTCTGATGACTTGCTGTGCATCCGAGACCTGAACAATGAATAAGGATGACAGAAAAAGAATTGATGCCTTTGAGCATCCAATGGACGGCCAAGAGAACAAACAGATATGTCTTGTAGAGGGTGCAGCTGGAGTGCTCTTTGGAGGCAAGAATGATGAGGCTTCACCTCATATACTTTGGGCATGTTGCTAGGAGGGGCTATTCCTTGGAGAGGGACATGATGTTGGGAGGGATGGAGGGTCGGTGAAGTAGAGGAAGACCCTCAACCAGGTGGACTGACACGGTGACTGCTGCAATGGGCTCTTGAGTGTCAGGAAGTGTGAGGATGGCACAGGACAAGAGTGGTTCCAGATCTTTTGTTTATAGGATCGTTATGAGTCATACTCGACTCAATGGCACCTAACAACAACAACAACAACAACAACAAAACAACAACAAAGATGATCCACGTGGAGCCTGCTTTATCTCCTGGAGTTATTACTGTGTCAGGGTGACTCCCTGGGTTCCATGTGGAAGGACAGGATCACCCCAGAAACCTTTCCGTTGGTACCCATCCTGTCTTCTCACTACACTGGCCTCTTGTGACCCTCACAGTGGAGGCCCTAACACTGTGATGGGCTCTCCAGAGAGGCGAGTCTCCCAAGATGCTGCAGCTAGACGCTGACCAGTATTCACGCTCTGGATATGAAGGAAAGTTTGCCCCAGGAGCCAAGCAGGAACCTTTCGCCATGAGCTTCCTGCAGATGGGCATTTGCCCAGGTCCAGTGGCTGCAGCGATGGGCTCAAACGCAGCCAGTGACGATGAGCATGAGGTGGGACCAGGCAGCGTTCTGTTCCGCTGTACATAGGGAGTGCTTTGAAACCAACCCGATAGCACATAACAGTGACAGGGCTGCAACGTTCTGGAAACTTCTTGTCAAGTCTCTGGCAGGAGCATTCATGTTTTCTCTTGGCAAACTGAGGGCAAAGCCACCATGTTTGTGTCTGGTTAGTTGAGGGTTCTGGGACTAGCACAGTCCTGACAGCATCCCGTCTGAGCCGATGAGTCTTCCATCAGTTGCTCAGATGTAGCCTCTTGACACTCTTGGTTGCTGTCCTCACTGGATTCCCAGTTCTGGACTTGATGGCAGAGCCCAGTGGGTGACAGAAGCCTCTTATTCTTTGCGGTGAAGTCTGTTGACAGGGAAGATCTTAGAAGCATGGGAAGAACCCTGGAAACAGTGCCTGGAGGTTTCACATCAGCTGTTCAGTGGCCTGGGGCACCGTGTCCCCTAGGAAATCTGTGTTCCATCCTAGTGACCTCTGTCCACCTGGTGAAGTGCTGACTCATTTACCACAAGACAATTCTTTTTAATGACATGTTTTGAAAACTACATTTGCAAATGAGCTTTCCTCCTGAAACGTTAAATAACAGAGATGGGGCAGGGAGAGAAGGCTGGCTGCCTGGGTGGAGGGACTGGATTCATTCAATGGGATTGGACAGGGTATTTCCAGAAGCCCTCACCTTCTTGGGATGAAGGACCACACAGACGGGCTCCTGTGTAACAAGGGAGAATAGGATGAGGATCAGAGAATCGTGGTGTGGGCGACCCTCTTCATGAAGGGGCCATGTGAGCAGGGCATTGAGGGATGGAAAGGAGTTTGAAAGGCACATGATGCAGGTGGCTAATGAGAGAAAGTGGTTGGAGACAAGACAGTGCATTTTATACTCTGGACAGAAGAAAGTCCAAGATACTAGAGGAAATATTTGTCGAGGAGGCAGGGAAAGACAGGGATGGGAATTGAGACTGGGAATGTGGGCACCAAATCCTGGAGGGCTTCAAATGCCAGGGTAAGTCTGGACTTGGCGTGGGAGGTGCTGGACAGATTGTTACCATTTAGGAATTATTCAAGGGACAGCACACTCTGGTGGCCATGAGGAGAGTGGGCTGTTGAGGGGTACACTACAGGCTGGCAGGGGTCTCAGGCTCAAGTCTAATTGGGAGACACGGAAATACTGGAAATGGGTGATATGATCCTGAAGAAGGAGGTCACGTTCCCACTGGACAGTGAGAGACTTAAGGGCAGAGAGAAGGGAGGCAGGCAGCCAGTTTAGGTGTCAGGAGGTAGAGTCCTGCCCCAGCTCAGGCTGGTAGAATCACTGACTTAAGGACTGGAGGATTCTGGGTAACTCACTAAGCCTCTCTGGACCCTGTGTCATCCTTATCTGTGACATGCACTAAAAAAAAAAAAAAAAAAAAAAACAACAATAAAAATTTTAAAAAATTATTTTAAAAAACAACAAAAATACCACCCCCCCAAAAAAAACAACTCTCTTCTCTTGCCCTGTTGAAACTTTTGATGTGGCTATTTTCAGAAGCCCAAATTGGGATCCATGCACTGATAGACACCAAAATTGGGATCTGTGGACTCATGGAAGAGAAATCTTGCAGGTAGGTCTGAATATTCCAGAAAACACAAAGGCAAGGGGTGGGGCTTTATGAAGTGGTTCAAAGCATTAATGCTCAGATCCACAGTGTGGGAACACAGCCAGGCTGTGGGGGTTCCAGTCCTCAGGATCTTGCTTCTAGACCTACTCCTGGCTCAGATCAATAAAGTCCTTTTTCTTACCTGTGTGACCCTGGCTCAACCCTTCCTCCCTCTGAGCCTCAGCTGGTCCAAATATAATGAACTTTTTCTGCATTAGCACCTAGCAGGATGTCAGGGGAGGAGGACCATGGGAGAGCAGGAGCCAGGAGTCCTTGGCCAGGGAGTAAATCCTGAAGGCCTTTCTCCTCCTCCCCCTGCCCAGCTGCGCCAGGCAAGCTGTCACAGTAGCCACACACTGCCACGTGGACGTCTGCAGGAAAGGGAAAAACACAGACTGAAACTTTACACAGCCAGAGACAGATGTCAGGAGCACTATGGGCGGGGCTGAGCAGGGAAGCCCTGGGGACCCGGGAGGCCTCGGAGCCAGAGAGGAAGGAGGGATTTCCTGATATGAGTTGAGACCTCTGGGGCTAAGCCTGCTCAGCTGGAGAGAGGCTGGCTGCCAGGAGGCCCAGAGGCTGGGGTGGCCCAGGGAAGAGCAGGGCAGAGGTGACACTGGAGGACATAAGATTGGAGGTGGCAGTGTCTGTGGCTGGAGAGGGGTTAACTGGAGGGGAGACGGTGGTCCAGATGCCCAAGGGTAAGAGGTCAGGTCTACTCCCCATGTTTGCTGATGGCTGTCCTTCATCTGGTCGATGACTCCTCAGTACAGAAAATGAATCTATGCTGAACCTCCGTTATCCTGGGAATAAAACTGATTTTATTTTCCTGAGACGACATTCCCAACAGGCACATCCATTCTGCAGATGGAAAAGAGAATTCTGTCGGCTAGGGGCTCCTTTTCCACTGCACCTCCCTGGGGCTGCATCCAGGGTCCCTGCCTAATGGTGGGGGGACCCCCTGCAGTCTTCCACATCCTCCTGACTGTGCTGAGTTTGTCAGGACCTCGTCTGCTTATACACCCTGTCCCACTCACACACGCACTGCACGGTGCCCCTTCTCCGGAGCCTCTCCAGCCGTGCTGCGTCATAGGACCCCCAAGACCTCCACAGCAGAAACACCCACCCCTAGCCCGTCTAAATCCAGCCTCACCTCACTGGGTATACCATGCGCCCGTTCCTTGTCTCGGAGCTCAGCCATTCTCCTGAGTGATGCCTCGAGGCCCGTTGGAGGATCTACTCTGTGAACCGCATCTGTCCCAGTTTAGGGAAGAGGAGACAGAGTTCTCTTTAGCCAGGATCCCTAACTCTGGCATGTTGTTCCCCACCCGTCAGAGGTGATTTTAGCTGACTGAGTGCTGGAGGACAGGGGACTGCAAGAGATAGGGCCTCTCCTAGGCCTCTCATCTCTTTGCTTTGAAAACACCCCCCTTTCCCAGCCTCCATCATCCTCACGTCTGTGTGTTACATAGTCTTCTGAGTTTTCTGGGGTGTTTTGGGGTACAAGACATAGACAGCCCATACAAAACAGCAAATGGAGAAAAGAACCCCAAGTTCAAGGCAGGATAACACCTGGGACGGCCAACCCAGAGCTCAGCACCATCACCATCACCAAGTCCCTGTTTCCCCCTCTGTATTCACTCTGCACACCAGCACGGGGTGGTGGCCACAGAAGGTCGCCATGAGATGGGCTGGACCAGGAGAGAGCCAAGGTCACTGAGAGTTGGCGGAGAGGAGAGGCGGGCCCCATGAACCTGATTTGTATTTCACAGCTCTCTGAACACAGCTGCTAAGGTACATTTGATTCAGGCCACCATCTTTCTGATCAGCTGCTGTGCATCTGAGAGCTGGGCAATGAATAAGGATGACAGAAAAAGAATTGATGCCTTTGAGCTGTGGAGAAGAGCACTGACCACCCCACAGACAGCCAAGAGAACAAACAAATGTGTCTTGAAGAGGGTGCAGCTAGAATTGCTCTTTGGAGGCAAGGATGATGAGGTTTAACCTCACAGCGTTCTTTCTGGTATGTTGCTAGGAGGGGCTGTTCTTTAGAAGGGAATATGATGCTTGGAAAGGTGGAGGGTCGGTGAAGGAGAGGAGGAATCTTGACCAGGTGGATTGACGCGAAGATGACCACAATGGGCTCTTGTGTGTCAGGAGGTTGGCCCAGAACTGGACAGCGTTCAGATCTTATTGTTCATAGGGTTGCTATGAGTTGTACTTGACTCGACAGCACCTAACAACAACAACTGAACACAGATCAGAGGTGCGTATCTGACTCAGCCAGCGGGTCTTGGTTCCAGGACGTCTCCCAGACTTGGTGGATGGCTTTGACCCTGAGCACCCCCTGATGATGGGCCTCATCAGCTGTTCATTGGTCTTTGAGCTCCCAGGGCACAGGGTCACCGATGCCTACCCACCCCACCACCCTTGGGGTCCTTTCCGACCTACTCAAGCTTTGCACTTCCTTGGGCAGCTTGCTGGGGGTTATGGCTATCAGAGGCACTAGTTGGGTTCGATCTCAGTGACTAAACAAGACAAGCCATCAAATTTCTTTGTGCCTCAGTATTCTCATCTGTAAAACGGGGACAATAATAAGAGCCATAGACTTATGCATTACATGTGATTACATATAATATAGTGCCGCTCAGTGGGCACTCTGAAGGTACTACTGGATCGTGGTTGTTGGGTGCAGTCAAACGAGCTCCTGCCCCTAGAAACCCAACACACAGCGGAGCAAAACCCTGCGCCATCCTCGAGGTCACTGCTGACAAACTGACAGACGAGCGGTGGTGTCCAAGGTTGTTGTTTTTATGTGCTGTAGAGTCGCCTGTGACCCATAGCAACCCTGTGTGCAATAGCTCTGAAGTTGGCCCTGTCCTGAGCCAGTCTCGCCAGCTCTGACACACCAATCCCGCATTGCCCCAGTCACTGTTGTTAATCCATCTCATGTGAGGTCTTCCTCCTGTGCTGCCTCTCCACCCTTCAAGAGCATGATGTCCTTCTCCAAGGACCTGTCTGGCCACGTTCCCAAAGTATGTGAGACAGAGCTTGGAAGCATTTCTTCCAAGGAGAAACTTGTATTCATTCTCTCTAAGACAAACCTATTTGTTTTCTTGGCAGTTCATGGTATGACTCTTCCAGCACCACAACTCAAAGGCATCGATTCTTCTTTTGTCATCCTTACTCATTGTTCAGCTCTCTGATGCATAACAAGTAATTACGAAGACCGTGGCCTGGATCAGGCACACCTTAGTCTCTAGACTGACATCATTGCTTTTCAGCACTCCAGAGAGGACCCTGACAGAAGATTTACCTAATGCAATTCATCTTTTGATTTCCTGACTGCTGATGCCAAGAGTGTTGATTATGGAGCCAAGCAAGCTGTAATTGTTAACAATCTCAATCCCTTCTCCATCTATTATGGTGCTGCCAATTGGCCAGTGGTGAGAATCTTTGTCTTCTTGATGCTAATCTTCAATCCAAATTGAAGTCTACAGTCCTTGACCTTATGAAACAAGTGCTTCAGATCCTTCTCAGTTTCAGCAAGTACAGTCGTGTCATTTGTATAACGTAGGTTGTTGAGGAGTCTTTCTCCAATCCTGATGCCACAGTCCTCCTCAAAAAGTCCTGCTTCCCAAATGATCTATTCTGCATATAAATTACAAACGTACAGGACAAGTCAATTATGACTCACAGCGACCCTATAAACAGTCAACCTGAATCTTGTCCTCTCCTGTGCCATCTTCATCATCTCTGACACACTAGAGCCCTTTGCTAACATCATCATACCAATCTGTCTCATTTGGGGGGCTTTCTTTTCCTTCGCTGACCCTCCATCTTTCTAAGCATGTGTCCTTTTCCAACAAATGGTCTCACTTGGCTACATGTACAAGGATGAAAGATAAAGCTTTATCATCTTTGCTTCCAAGGAACACTCTGGCTGCACCTTCTCCAAGATGTATCTGTTTGTTCTTTTGACGGTCCATGGGAGATTCAGTCCTCTTTCCCAGCACGATTCAAAGGCATCCGTTCTTCTGCCATCCTTATTCATTGTTCAGTTCGCTGATGGGTACCAGATGACTGAGAAGACCAGGGCCTGAATCAGGCACACCTTAGCCTTCAAACGTTGCTCTCAAACATCGCTCTCCTGTATTTTTGAGAATTCCCTGATATCAGGACTTGCCAATGTCTTCTAATTTTCTGACTTTTGTACCAAGGATATTGATTATTAATCCAAGCAAGATGAAATCATTGGCAGATTCAATCCTAATTTTATAGAGGGGGGGGGAAACTAACCAGAGTTCCACAAATAGGAATTGCAGCCTTGGACCTGGTGATAAGACCGCATGACTCGGCTCATGAGAGCTGATGGTATACATTTCTTGACACCGACACCAGTGACCAATGACATCAGGTTGTGAAACTGACATTGGCCCCGATGTGAATATTTACACCAAGGGAATTGGCAAGCGACATGCATGTATATGCAGCTTAAGTGAAAAACTCTCCACAACCACTGTCACCATTGCCACCACTTTCTCCTCTGGAAGCTGGGCCCTTGCCTGGACCCCGCCAGAGACCTTCCCCACTGTTCAGGCCACAGGGGTATCAAGAGCGAGTGAGCAGGAGGGACGTAGAATGAGCATCAGGGGTCCATGACAGGTGTGAGGGCTCCTGCACTCGACCTGTGGCCAAGCCGCAGACCACACCCTTCACTTTCCCATCTCCCCACTCTACTCTCTGCTTTCTCTTTGCTTAGGGAACAGCACCCACCCCGTCAGTACCTGCAGCCAAAGTCAGAAAAAAGAGCTGAACTCCACCCCAACAGGACCTGAGAGTGAATGTGCCGCTGCAGAAACGCACCAGGGATCCCACAAGGGGCCCCACCTAGCAGCAGGACCTCTGAGCAGCACACAGCTTGCAGCTGGCCCCGGAGCAGCTAAGAAGACTAGAGAAGCTGAGAAGGGCCTGTGAGTCATGAGTAAAGAGAAAATGAAAACAAACAAACAAAAAGGCGGAAGAAACTGTGGCTCTTGCTGGCCATCCAGAAGCCCCTCGAAAACCTCCTGAATATAACCAGAGAGCAGCTTGCCAAGGACTGTAACAGCAGCCAATTGCCATTTGAACTTGACTCAGGAATGTGGGAATGCAAAGAGTAACTTTTAGGTCCTACTGTTCCTCCTGTGGTTGGTTCCCCTCCCCCATTTTTTAATTTATTATTAATTTCAATGAAAATTTACAGAGACTTTGGATTTCCATCCATTCATTGTCACACTTTTCTCCCCTCCCAAACCCCACCCCCACTACCCTCTTGGAAAAGTAAAAGAAAAATTCTTTCATTGTTTTACAATCACTCGCCCCAGGTGCACTCCACTATGTAGCCTTTGCTCTGGACTCCTGTCATGATAAAAATACCTAATCACATAGCCCTTTTGAACAGTTTTCTCCCTCATCTGTTTCAATGAAGTATACATTATTGAACCCATCTTTCTCAGTCTCTCCCCAACCCCGATATCAGTCCTGTTTTACAACAGTGGCACCATGCAGTATTTGTCCTTTTGTGACTGAGATACTTCACTCAGCATAACGTCCTCCAGGGTCACCCATTTTGAATAATATTGCATGAGTTCCTTGTTTTTCAATGCAGCATAGTATTCCATTGTGTGAATATGCCACAGCTTCTCTATCCATTTGTTTGTTGATGGGCACTTAGGTTGTTTCCAACTCCTTGCTATTGTGAACAGAGCTGCGATGAATATGGGTGTGCATATATCTGCCTGGATGTCAGTTATGGTCTCTTTGGGGTATATTCCCAGTAGCGGAATTGCTGGGTCAAATGGTATTTCTACTTGCAACTTTTTGAGAAAGCGCCACAATACCTTCCACAGTGATTGCACCATGCCCCTCCTGTTAAAGCCATGCCTCTTGCCTCTGGGTGGACCCCACAAGTCCTGAGAGACTAGGGGTGGGGGAGGCTTGGTCACCAGCAAGTTTGAGCCCTGCAGGCAGATCAAAGTTTCCACATTAGAAGTTACAACACAGCGGTCAGGAATTAAAATTAGCAGCAAAGCAGGTCTGGTTAATCAGAGAGAGGCCCCTGATCTTTGGAGACCTTGAGCAGTTTCAAGTCTGAGTCGATCCGGGGGGATGCTGGGTGGGAAAACTCAAACAGGGGAGAAAAGGGCAAAGAGCAGTTCCAAACCTGATTCCTGTGTCAGAAACTGTTTGCAGAGACATAAACAGGGCTCACGCTGTGCTATTGGCTAGCGTGTGTTTTCAGCATCCCTCTAGTCCTGTTTACCCGCAGCCAGTTGGCCTTTTCCTGGATAGGGCAGCGATGGAGAGACAGCGGCACAGCCCACGTGGTACTGTTGCTAGGGACTTGCTGTTTCTCCCTCCCTCCCTCCCAGCCACTGCTGTCATAACTTTGATGACATCATATTAACTGCTGACGATGCTTCTCTGTTAAGCCATTGCTTTGCTGCTCTGATCACCCACAGACAGGGCAGAGGATAAGCCAGAAACTCCCCCACGTGTCAGGGATGAGGGATGTTGCTCAAATCCCCGGGGTGATCTGGTTGGGTAAGGCCTGCGTGCTGCCTGAGACAAGAGCACAAGCTGACTCCAACCGCAGGGTTCAGAACGAGGTGCAGGCCTTTGGGGGTGCTCTTTTTAAAAATTTTTTATTATTTTTGTGTGAGTGTACCGTCAAATCGAATCTGACTGGTACAGGAGGAAATTGTCCCTCCTTCCTCGGCAGAGCATCTGGTGGATTTGAACCATGCATCTCTGGGACAGCAGTGCAGCTTCTTGCCACTAGGCCACCAGAGCTCCCCTTGGGGGTGCTCTTTTAAGGTCCCAGAGGGTGTTTATTACCCAGTTATGCGGAATGCCTGAGCTCACACGGTGGACTGGGTAGAAGAGAGAACCTGTTTTGGAACTGAGACAAAGACCGGCAAGCTTTTGAGAAAGTGAAAGTGTTGATTGTGCAAGTTCAAGTGCCAGGTGCAATATGGGAAGGGAGAAATGTCAGGCTGCCCCCCTTTCAGCACGGGTTCACACTGGACCTGCCTCTTCGGCCACTAATTGAGGAGAGACGTAGTTACCAGCAGACGCCTGGCACACAGGTGAGGCCAGGAGGGCATGTGGAATTGACTCAGGGCCAAGCAGTCAATGGGTTGAGTTAAAAGCTGCATCAAGTAGGAGCCTGTGAATTAACAAAGAATGAGAGATGGCATATGAGGTCCTGTGGAGGAGTCTGCAGCAGGACAGACATCTGATTTACCTCCAGACCTCAGACACAGACCTGTTTTTCAGGTTGCCACTCAATCGATTACTTCTTTTCCTGCTGAGGAACCAAAAATTCAGTGCTGCGGCCCCAGTAGGATTGGTGCATCCAGAAAGGAAGCTTCCCACTACCACCGTCGGTAAAGCCCGTGTTGGCTGGAAGATAGCCAAGTGGCTGGTATGCAATGAATGTAAGGCTGTCATGCAAAATCACCCTGTGTGCTCACGCCACACGCCCAGGCATCTGCTCCACGCTCCCGGCCACACACCTAAGGGGCCACAGTCAGGAACGGACAGGCAGAACGTCCCGGATGTGGTGAGCCAAGGGGCCGCCTGAGGCTGATAAAGTCTGCGCCTGCTGAGCCAGCTTTGGGTCTGCTCCAAGCCTGACGCATCACGGGCTCAGCGAGCTTATCTGGCCAGGTTGTCACCAGACCAAAGCTGCATGGTCCTCAGGACACCTCAGGACACGGTACCTGGAAATGGAGCCACAACCTTTTGGCACTTGTGGTGGGGCCAGCCCACGGGGGAAGGCTTGTTAACTTTGTCTCTCTGGAGGCAGAGAAATCAACAGCCCTGACTTTGGAGGCCACTGTCCTGTTGCAGGGAGGGCCTCAGTAGTCACGCTTCACCTGGGGTGACGGCGATAACACGACACACGACAAAAGCGGTGACATGGCTCACAAACCCTCAAGTGACCTCCCCTGGACAGTACATATGGGACACTTGGTCAGGGAACACACCCACAACCACTGCTGTTCTCACGACCCAAAGAAAAGCCGCTACGGTGATCCTAACAGAAAGGGCACAGTTACCCCTGTCGGGATTTCCTAAACATCTGTCTTGGCAAAGGTAAGTATGTCATGCGTGGCTTTTCTTTCCTTCGGATCTGCCAGCATCTTCCTGGAGTGAGCTCAGAGCCTTTCTGCAATCCCCCACAAAGACACTGTTGAGTCTGTGAACAATTCCCCTTCTCAAGTGCTAGAGACATGCTTTGAAACGTAGAGACCTAGCCAGAATGGATCGAACAACCATACGAGTTATATAAGGGCGTGCATGAGTTTCTGTGAGAAAAGAGAGAGACAGACAGAAAGAATGAGACTAATTTTGTCTAAGTAGAATGTCTTGTTGCTCCAGAATAGGAAAGGCCGTAAAAGCTAAACTTGAGGGTATGTAGCAAGTTGTGGAAGGTAAGAGAGGAAGTGAACGCTATTTGCCTTGGCGTGTAATATCAGCAAATAATAATGAGTTTCAAAAGAAAAAAAAATGTTTTTCACAGTCTTTAACTGAGGTAAAGCTGGCTAGACCAAGCACAGTGTTTGCCACCAGTATGATTATTTTGAACTGTATTTTGTTCCTTCTCTTGACTCCATAAAAATAATAAGATGAACAAAAGCTCTGAAAACAGGCTCTGAACAGCAACAGGGAGGGCTTGTGGGTTTAACTGGTAAATCACCCAGATGAGGAAGGTGACCCTTCAAGCCAGTGGCTCTGGACATTCTGACTGCCACCCACGGCAGGACGTGGGCCGTAGTGACAACTAAATGTAGCTGTCCACCAGGCTCCCTCTAGAGCAATATTGATTTGTCAGGTCCCATACAGAAGCAGAGAGAGGCCCTAGACACGCTGATGGCTCTCCACTGTGGCCCCGAGGGTCTTCCTCCTTCCCTTCTTTTTTTTTTTCCTCCTTCCCTTCTAAGGCAGAGTCTTTGCTCCTGTGGGTATAGCGCTGTTTTGCTGTGTTTACCTGTACCGCAACTGTGGCCTGTGCTTCCAGCTGAAGTCACACTACCAGTCTCGTAATCAGCTTATGATCCTTCCCCTTGAGATTCTCAGGGAACTTGTGGAAGAGGGAGGCCAGATTGCAAGAGCTGGTTTCCAGTTCCTAATTCTAAAGAGAAAGGCTTTGGCAATATGTGCAATATGGCTACGCTCCTGCTTGCTGTAAGCTCGTATCTGTGCCAGACAAGTGATGTGAATTATGTAATGCTGTTGATGTCATGTGCTGTTGAATCAGAACTGACTCACAGCTGACCTTCCAGCTGGTTTTCAAAGGCTGTAAGTCACCGGGGGCTTAGCGGCAAGAAGCTGTGCTGCAATCCCAAAAGCACACAGCCCGAGGGCACCAATTGGTTCACAGGAGACAGAAGGGCAACTGCCTTTGAGAATCTGCTAGAGAGTCAGATGTGGGTCGGCTCTGACTCTACTGTACACCACCACCACCACCACCACCACCACCACCACAGCAATTCACATGGGAGCAGATTGTGTCTCTTTCTGTTGTAGAACATGTGCTGGACTTGCCTTTGGATGCACAGCACAACTTCTTACCCCTTGGCTGCAACAGTTTCCTTAGCTTCCTTACGTAACACTAAGCTGTCTCGAAATGACTAGAATGCCTTGGACACCCAGGACCTTGGCAACAAGCCATCTATCTCATCAGTGATAGAAAAGTCCCCATTATCGTCCTCTGGGGGTCAAGGAGAATGGAATCTGGATCTGCAGGCACCAGGATATCACGTCATTGTTTGTTGTTGTTGTTATGTGCCATCGAGTCGTTGCGACTCATAGCGACCCTATGTACAACAGCCCTAAACCCTGTTCTATCCTGTGCCAATCGCATTGCCTCTGATACACCCATCCCGATGACCCCAGTCACGGAATCAATCCACCTCATTGAGGGTATTCCCTTCCTGCGTTGTCCCTCCACTCTACCAAGCATGATGTCCCTCTCTAAAACCTGTCTCTCCTTACAACATGTCCAAAGTATGTCAGATAAAGCCCCAGAATCCTTGCCTCCAAGGAGTAGCCTGGTTTAACCCTCTCTAGAATGAATCTAAGTGAAAGAAGGAGTTCAGGCTGCTTTGAAGGACATGGCCAAAAATAAGGCTCCAGGAATAGATGGTATACCAATGGATATATTTCAGTTAACAGATGCTGCCCTGGACGTGCTCACCAAGTTGTGCCAAGAAATCTGGAGAACGACCACTTGGCCAACTG
>NW_006399836.1:9748410-9774387 GCF_000299155.1 Elephantulus edwardii
TCCCAGAACATTTAATTGTGCTAATGCGAAACCTATACTTGGACCAAGAGGCAGTCGTCAGAACAGAGCAGGGCAACACTGTCTGGTTCAAAATTGGAAAGGGTGTACGCCAGGGATGTGTCCTATCACATCATTAAGTAACCCTTTTTCTTGGAGGACATCATGCTTGGAAGGGTGGAAGGACAGTGCATAAGAGGAAGACCCCGGATGAGACAAATAGACACAATAAATGGGGTAATGGGGTTAGGTGTGTCAGAGACAGTGAGGTTGGCTCAAGACAGGGCAGGGAGTAGAGCTATTGTGCACAGGGTAGCTATGAGTCTCAGGTGACTCAATGGCACACAACAACAATATTCCCTTCATGGAGTTCCAGCCTCCTTCTTAGGCCTCTTAGAACCTTACAGCAAATTTCAAGTTACTGGTCTGGGGTGTTGTTGTTATGTGCCGTCGAGTCGCCTGCGACTCATAGCGACCCTATGTACTCAAACTCTATAGTTTTGTTTTTCTAATGTCCTTCTCTGAGTTCTCTTGGCTTGTTTTTTTGTTTGTTATGTTCCATCGAGTCAACAAAGTCTCATAGTGACCCTATGCACAATAGGCCTGAATCCTGCTCTATCCAGAGCAAGTCTCACTGTCGCTGACACATCTACCCTTCTTACCCAAATTATTATCAGTTCATTTCATTCGGGGTCTTCCTCTCTTCTGCTGTCCCTCCACCCTTCCAAGCATAATATCCTTCTCCCAAAACTGGTCCCTCCTGGCTGCATACATGCCCAAAGTATGTGAGATGGAATCTTAAAATCCTTGCCTCTAAGGAGCAGGTTCGTATTTAAAAAGGCATTTGACTGCTAGTCTGGGGCTATTTCCAGGCTGGGAAGAGGAGCAGAATGACTGGATTCTGAAAAGGTGTGTTTCTTGGTTTGTGGTTGAGACTTGGATGTGACTGTTGCTGCCACTGGGTATGAACTGCCTGGATTTGGCCTCATATTTAAAAAGGCCTTTGGGCCCTTGGGCCTTTGGCCCTCAGGCTTTGTTTCTGTGGAGCTCTCAAATAAAACAGGCTTGGAAGGAGGAGGGAAATCCACTTCCAAAAAAAGCTTGCCTCCAGAAATTCTATGAACTTGGAGAAAAGATGAAAGTTTCATGTTCGACTTTTGTTCATAGGGTTGTTATGGGTTGTGTATGACTCAATGACACCTAACAACTTAACAACAACAACAAGGAGCAAACTGCTTTCACCCTCTCTAGGATAGACTTGTTAGTTCTCTTGGCAGTCTGTGGTATGTTCAATATACTTCTCCAGCACCACAACTCAAAGGCATCAATTCTTCTTCGGTCATTCTTTGCCATTGTCCAGCTCTCTGATGCATAGCAAGTAATTGCAAAGACCATGCACTGGATCAGGTGCACCTTAGTCTCTAGAGTGACAACTTTGCTCTTCAGCACTCTGGAGAGGCTCCTGGCAGCAGATTTACCTAATGCAATTGGTCTTTTTATTTCCTGACTGCTGGTGCCAAGAGTATTGATTGTGGGACAGAACACCTGAAATTGTTAACAATCTCAATCTCTTCTCCATCTATCATGATGCTGCCAATTGACCCGGCGGTGAGAATCTTTCTTTTCTTTTTTTTGTCCTTTTTTTTTTATTTTATTTTTTTAAATATTTTTTTAATTGGGAAAAACATATTGGGGGTACAAGGAGGTGAGGGTTGGGGGCAGAAGGGTGAGGATGGGTCAGGATGCAGTTGCAGAGCTGCACAGTTTGGTCGGTGGGGGAGAATCTTTGTTTTCTTGATGTTGGGCTTCAATCCATATTGCAAACTACAATCCTTGGCCCTCTGCCACAGATGCTTCAGGCTTTCCTCAGTTTCAGCAAGTAAGAGGAATCCCATTGATGACTGCATATTGATCTGGTGCTCTGCCACTTTGCTAAATCCTTCCATTCATTTCAGCAGTTCTTGCTGATTCTCTATGATTTTCTAAGTATAGAACCATATCATATGCAAATAAGGATTTTTTGCTTTTTTCCAATTTGAATGGTTTCTGTATTCTTTCCTTTGCTTCCTTACTACCTTGAGTAGAACTTCCAGGACTGTATTTCACAGATGTGGGGATGCAGGCAGCCTCGTCTGAGTCCATTTCTTGAGGGGGGTTCCCTCAGTCTTTCTCCTGTACGTGTGATGCTGATTTTGTGTATATGACCTTAATTATGCTGAGTAGTATCCCTTCTGCTCTTGTTTCATTGAAAGCTTTTATCAGTAATGGATTTTATCCAATACCTTTTCTGCCTATTGAATAATATGATCGTATGGTTTTTTCCCCTTTGTTTTAATTATGTGGTGGATTGCATGCATTGCTTTTCTGATGTTGAACCAATCTTGCATAGGTGTTGTGAGACCCACTTGTTTGTAGGATATTATTTTTCTGATGTGACATTGAATTCTAGTGCACAGGATTTTGTTAATTTTTATATCTTTGTTCACGAAGGATGTTGGTCTCTAGTTCTCTGTTTTAGTTGTGTTCTCACCTGGCTTTGGTATCAGGGTTATGCTTGCTTTATAGATTGAGTTTGAAAATTTTCTGTCCTTTTCTATGTTCTGGAATAGGTGGAGTAGAATTGGTGTCAGTTCTTTGAATGTCCAATTCTCCAGTGAAGCTGTCTTGGCCAGGACTTCTTTTGTTGTTATTGAGATATGTTTTACGACTCAATCAATTCTTTCTTTTGTTTTGAGTCCGTTCAGATTTTCTGGGTGTAGGTTAGCTGTATGCTTCTAGAAATGTGTCCATTTTTTCTTCCTTTTCAATATTTTTGGAGTACAGTTCCTAAGAGTGTGCACTTGCAACTCTTTTCATTTCAGTTGGTTGTTGTGATGCTGCGCATTTTCTTATTCATGTTATCTCTGTTTTACCTAAATTTGTTATATATTTTTTTAAAAAATCCAGCTTCTAGTCTTGTTTCTTATTTTCCTTGGGTTCCCCCCCTCTTCAATTATTTGTGCTCTAATAGGCTTTCTTTTGTCATTTTGTTTTATCAATTTTATATTGGCTTGCATACAAAATTCACACACATTGTTCACACGTTCATTTTTTCACACTGTACTTAATAGAATCATTCCATTGACCTGTGCCCACTGTCACTGTCTTTTCAGGTCGTCACCATGTCCTTCAGGCACTTCCTCTGCCCACCTAACTCTGTGACCCCTTGACTTCCCCTTGATTTCCCTTTTTTTGCTATTTTTTTCTGATTGTTGAAGTTGTCAGGCTAAGGTATTGATCTGATTCTTCTTTTTTGATGTGTGCATTGAGTCTATAAATTATCTTCTGAGTGCTGCTGTTGCTGGGTCCCAAAGGTTTTGGTACATTGTACGTTCATTTCAGGTTACTTCTACGAATGTTGTGCTTTTGGTTTTTTTTTTTCTCCTGTTACCCAGCAGTTTTACTGTGTTATTTGATTTTCATATGTTTGATTTTGTCCACCCTTCTGGTTTTCCTGTTATTGATTTCTAGTTTTATAGCATGTGATCTGAGAAGATAGCATATATTATTTCAATATTTTTAAATTCATTGAGGCTTGTTTTGTGGCCAAACATACGACTAATTCTGGAGAACATTTTCTATGTACACAGAGTGGGGGGGAAATGTGTACTGGTTTCCTGTTGTTTGAAATTCTGTCTAGGTTTATCACTTCCAATCTGGGTGCTACCGTTAATACTATAGCTTGCTACCTGGGTTCCTCTATTGCTCATAAGGTTTTCAGAGGTTTGTTATTCCAGAAGTGGATAGCCAATCCTGCTCCCTAATTTGTCTTAATCTGGGAGTTTCAATGAAACCTACCCAACCTGGGTGACCCTTCTGGTATTTGACACACTAGTGGCATAGCTTTCAATATCACAGCAATTCACAAGTTACCTTAGTACAGCACACTGACAGACGAGTGCTGTACTAAATAAAAACAAATTGATAAACAAGCAAGCATGGACACACCTAAGCTATAAAGTAATTGTTGTTGTTGTATACCATCAAGTCAGAACTGACCCATAGCTGACACTCCATCAGGTTTTCAGAGGTAGTTAATCTCATAAGAGGAGATTGCCCATCTTTCTCCCATGGAGTCTAGCAACATGTAGATACAACAAACTGAAAGATAAATGTTGTATCTCTAGCAGGAAATTAGGCATACAAATATCATGGTCCATGTGGCCTGTGGCAGCATGGTAGGATGGGGTCCCAGTGGGTGCTGAAGCCTTTTGGCTGGGGCCCAATGCTAGCACAGGAGAAGAATGTCCCAGCTGAGGGTTTTAAAGCCACAGTGATGACTGGGTTGGATCTTCAATGGCTGGGTTGGATCGTCAATGACAGTACTCCACACAAAGCCCAGAAATAGTGTTGAAACAGCTAAATAGGTTGAAACCTATTCAGTTTGCATACTGAGTAAATAATTCAAGAAGATGATGAGCTCTATGAAGAAGAATGTGCTATCAGGATCAGAAGACTCATAAACAACTTGCATTACACAGATGACACAACTTTGCTTGCTGAAAGTGAGGAGGACTTGAAGTGCTTGCTGCAGAAGATCAAGGACTTCAGTATAGATTACATCTCAAACTCAAGAAAACAAAAATACTCAGCACTGGACTAATAAGAAACATCAATCAGAGATATTATTAGCAGAGAAAAGATTGAAATCGTCAATGATTTCACCCTAGGTACATAATCAATACCTTTGATACCATCAGTCAAGTGATCAGGATACATATTGTAGAGGGAAATTTTGCAGTCAGGGACTTCTCTAAAGTACAGATAAGCAATGATGTCCATTTCTAAGGTGGGTCTGATTCATGGCATGATCTTGTTGCCTTTGACCTGTGGTATTGAAGAAGAGTATTGAATATCCAATGGACTGCCAACAGAACAAACAGATATGTCTCGGAGAAGGTGCAGCCAGAGTGCTCCTTGGAGGCAAAGATGAAAAAGCTTCATCTCACGTTCTTTGGACATGTGATTAGGAGAGGATACTCCAGGAAAAGGAACATGCTTGGAAAGGTGATGGGACAGCAGAAGAGACGGAGACCCTCAACCAAATGGATTGACATAGTGACTGCAACAATGGGCTCACATTTGTCAGAAATGATGAGGATGGTGTAGGATAGGACAGGGTTCAGATCTCTTCATTATAGTGATGCCGTGAGTCATGACTCCACATCTCCTATCAACAGCATATGTCTATGGGGTCAAGTTGTCATGTAGTTGAGATCTTCTGCATCTTTGTTGAATTTTGTTTTGTTTATTCTATCCTTCATCAAAAGTGGTGGGTTGAATACTCCTGTTTCTGTGGAGATGTTTATGTCTCTTTTCCAATTCGAGTAACATCTGCTTTATGTGCTCCGAGGATCTTTCACTGAGAACATAGAAATTTATCAAAGTTATGCTCCCTTGCTAGATTGATCCTTCAATCAAGACATAATGTTCTTCCTTGTTCCTTAGGCTGTTTTTGGGTTGAAGTTTTTTCTTCAGAAATTAATATTGCCTCTCCCGCACTTTTTAGATTGTATTTGATTTGCGCCCCCATGCTTTGAGTTTATTTTTAGTTTTTTTTGCCTTTAAGGAGGCCTTTTTGGAGGTAGTATATTGATGGGCCATATTTTCTTATTCATTCTATCATTCTCCTTCTCTTGACTGGTACATTGAAACCATTAACACTCAATTATAATTGTTGATAGGTATAAGTATACTGTTACCAATCTTTCATGTTTTTAATTGTGATGCTATTGCATTCTCTGTTCTGTGTTTTTTTTATACTGATTTTAATTTTCTTCAATGTTATTGCCCTTGTGTTTACTAAGTTTTTAACATTTACTTTCTTATTTTGGATAAAAGTCTTCACAACTATCTCTGTGGTTACCTTGTAGTTTTGTTTGTTGGTTTTTTAAATCTTTTTAAACTTAAATCACTCTATCTTGTCTTAGCTTTCTCTCCATTTAAAAACTTATAATTAATCTTTTCTTAATCCTTCTCAGTAGTTGTTGTTTACAGATAAGCTCCTCTAGTGCTCCGTTTTCAGTTTCATAAGTGTATTTCATTTTTGAGATTTCTTGTGGTTTTGTTTTGGCTTTTAAAATGTTTTTAGGTAGGAGTGAGGAGTGGTTTTCCAGGTGATGTTATCTCGGGTTTTAATCTCAAATTGCTGTTTGTTGTTCCTCTCTCTGTGCCCAAAGAACACCCTTTAGCATTTTTTTGGTAAAGTTGTTTTCAGTTTTGCATATTCTTTTAATTTCTGTTTCTCTGGAAATATTCTAATTAAACTGTTGTATTTGAGGGGCAGTTCTGCTGGGTATATAATTCTTAGCTGGCAACTGTTTTTCTTTAAGAATTTTGGTATGCCATCTGACTGCCTCTCTAGTTTCTGTCTAGAAACCTGAGCTTATTTTATTGGATGCCCTTTGTAGGCAACATCTCATTTTTGCTGAGATGTTTTCAAGAGTTTTTCTCTTGTCTTTGGTTTTGGAAAGTTTGATTATACAGCTTGGTGACTTTCTTTGGGGATCTAGTCTGCATGTAATTCTTAGAGCTTCTTGACTAGTTATTCTTTCTTCTCTCAAAGCTGTTGAATCCAGCTCGTAGTGACCCAATGTACAACAGATTGAAATCTTATCTGATCCTGTGCAGGCCTTCCACACAGTCTCGACTATGCTTAGGACCATTGTTGCAGTCACTGTATCAATCCATCTTGTTGAGGGTCTTTCTTTCCTTCTTTGACCCTCACTTTTCCAAGTGTGATGTCCTTTTCCAACAACTGTTGTTGTGTGCTGTCAAATTGCAACCGCCCATAGCTGATCTTCCAGCAGGTCAGTAAATCACATGGAAGGAGATTACCAGGCCCTCTCTTGCAGAGCAGCTGATGGGTTAGAACCATGTACCTTTGGGGTTGCAATGCACCTTCTTACCACAAGACCACCAGAGCTTCTCTCCAAGCTGCTGCTGCTGTTGGGTGTTGTCCAGTAAGAACTGATCCATAGCTGACCTTCCAATGGGTTTTTGGAGACAGCTAATCACACAGGAGGAAATTATCCATTCTTCTTCTGCAGAGGAACTGGTGGACTTAAACCCATGACTTTTGGATTGCAATGCAGCTTCTTGCCACGAGTCCACTAGAGCTCCCTACACCAAGCACTAGTCCCTCCTAAGAATATGCCCGATATGTGTGAGATGAAGTCTCACAATCCTCACCTCCAAGGAGCACCATGACAGCACTTGTTTCAAGACAGACTTGTCTGTTCTTTTGGGAGTCCATGGTTTAGTCAATACTCATTGCCAACCTACAATTTAAAGGCATTGATTCTTTGTCAGTCTTCTTTACTGACAGTCTAATTTTCACATGTGTATGAAGCAGTTGAAAATGCCACGACATGGATTAGTTGCCTTAGATTATGTGACATCCTTCTTCTTTGGAATTATAATCCTTGACAGCAGATTTTCTCAATGTTATGTAGAATGAAATAATTGGCAACTGCAGTCTTTCTCCCATTTTTTTCTGAGAGTAGATCTTTGACAGGTCTAATCTTTTATTTGGTTTTGCTTTTTGCTTCCTCCTGTTCTAGAATGTCAGTCACATGCAGATTATTTATCTTGACAAAATACTACATAAATTTTGTGTTTTCTAGGATGTCTTTTATGATTTTTTTTCTGCGTTTTTCTCCCACAAACTGATGTAAAAAGGATTTATCTTACTTTCCCCCATGTAACATGTCTTTTGATTTCATGACTGCTGCTATGCACACAGGTTGACTGGATCCAAATAAAATGATATTGTTGACACAAAAAAGATTGGTCTTCTGAATTGCTGATTCCTTGTTCAGTTGATCCAATTCTGCTCTTTTGTCCTTCCAATGTGCTATTAATCACAGACATTTTAGCATCTTCTGATTGTCTACTTGCTTTTTTTGTAATGCTTTAATTATTTTGTTTTACTCTTGTATTGTTTTCCTGAACTGTTTTTGTAATACTTTTATTTATTTTATTGTTTTACTCTTGTTTTGTTTTCCTGATTTGCTCTAGGCTGTTTTACCTCTGTTTTGAATGTGGTTTCCAAGAGATTCTTTTTTAAAAAAAAATTTATTTTATGCTGATTTATTTACAAAGTTCATATACATTGTTTTTCATACCAGATCTTTCCATGAGTTTTTTGAAGGCCAAAGTATGTAACTCTGAATTCCCTGTCTGGCAGCTCAAACATCTATTATTTTTTTAATTCATTGTTGCACATTTTCTTCCTCCCCCTCCCCTCCTCTTCACCCAGCCCACCTCGCAAAGCACCCCTTGCTCCAGATTGTTATCATATACACGTCATATATTCCTTTCAGAAAGTTCTTCCCCTCATCTGTTCCAATTCAGTGTTCATTATCTATCCCCTCTTTTCCCATTTTCTCCCTAAACTCCCCCCAAATGTCTGTCCTATTTTATAATAGTAGTTTCATGCAGTATTTATCCTTTTTTACTGAAATATTTCACCCAGCATAACGTCCTCCATCCCCCACCTACCCATGTTGTTTAATGTTTGATGAGTTTATTATTTTCAGTGCTGTGTAAATAGTCCATTGTGTGGATGTACTGTAGTTTTCCTATTCATTAATTTGTTGATGGATACTTGTGTTGCTATTGTGAATAATGCAGCAAAAAACATTGGTGTGCTTGAGTCATGGCTCTGGTTCCTTTAGGGTGTATTCCCAGTAGTGGGACTTGCTGGGCCAAATAGTATGTCTATTTCCAACTTTTTGAGAAAGTGCCAGACCACTTTCCATAGTGGTTGCACCATTCTACACTCCCACCACCAGTGAATAAGGGTTCTAATCACTCCACAACCTCACCAGCCTTTATTGTTGGCTGCCACCTATTCTTCCTTGAGGAGATGATTTGCTCCTTTGTTCTGACTGCTAACTTGGGCCAACTTGTCTTGGGGTTTTTACTTTGGTTTTGTTTTGTTTTTCACCTGAATGAGATCTGTTGGTTCTCTGTGAGACATTCCAGAGATGTAGTCTTTGTTGATGATGTGCTCACTTGTCTCATCCTGATTTCTTTTTCATCCAGGTAGAATGCTCTTCCTAGGATGCTAGTTAGGCAGTAATGGGACTTTCTGTGTCTGTCTCCAGGAAGGTGGAGTTATGGGTGATTGTTTGAGCTCATGTGTCTATTGATTGTGGAGAGTGGCTATAGGTGGGGTGAGCAGGTGTTAGCCACTGTAGGAGCCAAACTCCAAGAGGGTTGTTCTCACGTTTGCTTGGTGTCCATCGCTGCCTCTGCAGGAGTACCTGTGTGTGGGTGGACCAGGAGCCCACCTTGTGGTCTGCACCCTTGAGCTCTTTTCACAGCTGAAGCTGCTGGAAAAAAATCCCTCATTCTCGTGCAGGGTCACACCACCCACTTCTCTCAAGGTCAGTTGCTGGTGAGAGTAAATTGGTTTGGTTTAGATGCTTATCTACCCTGTAGGCTGGTTGGGGTGTCAGAGGTGGCAGGAGTGGGGGAAGATGCTCTTCCCTGGTTACTGGAAAGGTGTATCACAGAAGGCAAAACAAACTACTGCTCAGACACGCAATAAAGGTATTCTCTGCTTGCAATTTGCACTTTGTTTGTCCTTGCAAGTAATTCACCCTATTCTTGTCCAAGCTCAGTCAAAGTGGGATGTGCCTCCAAAGTTCAGCACCTCCAATCATCCACTGTGATCTTTCCCCTTAGTGTGGTCCCCAGTTCAGGGAACTCGAGATACTTTAGAAATTAAAATGGTACCACCTTTGCTCATTTGCGCCCTTCTCACTGTAGATGTTCCAGAATTTTCCCCAGCTCACAGCCTACTCACTTGTTTTCTCTCCAGGACAGTTCCTATTACATTTCTAGCTCAATGAAGATTCTGTGAAATTCTCTCCTTGCCTGTGTGTGCTACACTCTGGATCTTAAGATGGATAAATGGTGTACCAGGCACTGTCCTTTTTCCCTCGTCCATCACTCTCAGGCTGAGCTCAGTCTCCTTCGTTCTGATTGGCAATTAACTTGGATTTTTTTTCTCTTTTAACATTAGAGAGTGATCAGTGAGTTGGCCTAGTGAACAGAAAGTGATGCTACCAAGCCAAAGGTGGGTGACTTTTAGTCCGTGACCCTCAAGCTTGTTTTCCATTGTTTGTGTTCAAACATTCTTCTAGGTCGTATAGCCCTGGTGTGTCCACTTGTCGTACAGAGGTAACCTGTGGTCACTGTGAAGCTGAACACTGTGACACTGATGTGTCAAAGGTCTTAATGGTCACCCATGGTGGACAGTGTTTAGTGGAGCTCCCTGATTAAAACAAGCTTGGAAGCAGGAGTGGTGTCCACTTCCGTAATAGCTTGCCTCTGAAAACTCTATGAACTTGGAGAAAGGATGAAAGTCACACAAGTGTTGAGGACTTTTGTTCATAGGATCGCTATGAGTCGCCTATGACTTGATGGCACTCAACAACAACATCTTTTTCCCAGGTTTACCATCTATGTGAGTTTCACTCATTTCTCACCCCATCCCACCCCACCCCAGCTCTTAATCTCTGTTGTGGAGGGATTGGGTAGCCCATGTCGCCGAGCCACTATCTTGACAGTTCCTCCTCCATAAACCTTTTGTTTTATGACATTGACTACAGTCCCCACATTATATCATCACTCTTCCTACCATCTCTCTGTGATTCTTATTTCCATGTATTCCTCATTTTCTCTTTTACTTCTTGTGAGAGAAAAGGTAACTGTCCTTAACTCAAATCAGGGCTGTGGCCCGCCTGAGAGTGTTGCAGTCCACACTAATCCCCTTACTTGATTGGCTGATTCCATCTGACCACATCCTGGAGGATGATTACATCAAAGTAACTACCAAACCACTGAGGACCATCACTCGGCCAGCTTGACGCACATGTAGGGGAACACAACTCAATCCAGGGTGTGGTGACCACATTTTCTAAAACTAAATTGCATATATTTAGTCTAACGTACCTATTTCCCCCTCTCTAGTCAATCTGTAGCAAGAGTAAATAATTTGAGAAGCTGAACTTTCTGAAGAATGTGGTATTAGGATTGGAGGAAGTCTCATCAACAACCTACGTTATGCAGATGACACAGCCTTGCTTTCTTTTTTTATGCCTCTTTTATTTTTATTTTTTTCTCTTTTTAAAAAATTAATTTTAATGATGAAAGTTTACAAAGACTTTGTATTTCCATTCCTTCCTTGTTATACTTTTCTCCCTGCCCAACCTCCCCACCCTCTCACCCCCCTCACTCAGTTTGCTCTTCTCTTTGAAAAGGAAAGGAAAAATTCTTTCATTGTTATACAATCCCTCCTCCCAAGTCCACTCCACTATTCTGCCTTCATTCTGGACTCATGACAATAATACCTAATCATATATCCCTTTTAAACAGTTCTCTCCCTCATCTGTTCAGCCTTGCTTACTTAAAGGAAAGAGAACTTGATGTGCTCGCTACAGAGGATCAAAGACTTACATCTCAACATCAAGGAGACAAAATTCCTCACCACTGGGCCAATAGGCAATGTCATGATACATGTTGAGAGGATTACAGGTGTTAATGATTTCATCTTGCTTGAATCCACAATCAATACACTTGGTGCTAGCAATCAAGAAATCAAAAGATATGCTGCACTGGGGAAGCTGGCTGTCGAGGACCTCTCCAGGGGGCCAAGGAGCAGGGATGTCAGTTTAAAGACTAACGTACATGACTCAAACGATGGTCTTTTCAATTAATTGCTACATATTTCAATGTTGGACAATGAATTTGGCTCTCAGAAGAAGAATCGACGCCTTTGCATTGTGGTGCTGGGGAAGACTATCTCGGACTGTCAAAAGAATACTATATCTTAGAGAAAGTGCAACCAGAGTTCTCCTTAGAGGCAAGGATGATGAAGCGTCATCTCACCTGTGTTGGGCATGTTGTGGTAAGGGACTAGTCCTTAAAAAAAGACGTCGTGCTTGGAAAGGTGGGGGAGAGTCAGCAAAGGAAAGGAAGACTCTCAACAAGATGGATTGACACAGCAAATGTCGCAACGGGCTTGAGTTTATTAGGGGTGGTGGGGACGGCACAGGATAAGGCAAGGTTCTGATCTGTTGTTCATAAGATTGCTATGAGTCACAGTTGACTCAATGGTGTCTAGCCGTAACAATACGTCTGGCAAATTATTTTCTTCTATCTTATTGATTCATCTGAAACATAAAAGATGAAATATACAAGGTTTAAAGTAAAATCACATACACTAACTCTTTTAACTTGATACTGATACTATCCTGAAAATGCAGGCTTATCATGATTGTACTGTTGTGTTTCTTTGTTTTAGGATTATTTACACATTTATCCTACTCTCAGATGATAAAAAAAAAAAGATATTTGATCCAAATAGACTTCACACCATTGTATCTCTCAGTTTCTAGCATTGGTGATTCCAATGAGAATTCAATTAATCCTTATTAATGAAAGAATGCCTAAATATCTCCTTACCCTGATATCACCCATCCATCCATCCATCCATCCATCCATCCATCCATCCATCCAACCAATTAACTATCCATCCATCAACTGATCCATTCATACCTCTATTTATCTATCAGCTTCCATGAATAAAGCCATGAGCTTCCATGAACTTTGAGGAAACACAATCTAGCTGGGGAGACAAACACCAAGCAAATACTTCTGCCAGTGCTCTGTCAATTACAAATGAGAAAGTGGCATTAGTGCAGGCCAAAGTAGGGCAGGATCTGCTTCAGATGGAATGAAGTTTGGGGGTCATGTGGCTGGTAGAAGGCTCAAGGCAGAGAAGACTGAGCCTTCTGGCAATTGACAGACACCCAGGACCCAGTGTGGTGAGGACCTGAGGGAGCCACAGAGGTATAGGGGCTGACTCATTTGGGATCTGGCAGGCTGCAGGATGGGTCCAATTGTCTCACACACAGCAGGAAGCCGTGGAGGTGGGTTAAGGCTGGACAATAGCTGATCTTCATTTTAAAAGCTCACTCTAGCTGCTCTTAACTCTAGGACATTCAGGGCTGTGGGTGCAGTGGAGGAAGGTGACCTTTGCAGCCTTGGCAGGAGGGGGAATAGGGTGGTGGGAGTGGTGGTGGCACCTGGGAGGCAGAGCAGCTAGGTCTTGTGAGTAGTGATGGATCAATGAACCAAGCAAGGGAGAGAGGTCTGAAGATAAAGATTAGGCCCGGAAGCAGGATGGGGGTCCTCGAACTAGAGGTGGAGGGCTGAGTGGTTCCCACCACTACGGCTGATAAAATGGTGCAAGAGGAACAGAGGACTAGACTCTCCGCCTAACTCAGACCCTCACAGTCAGGCTCGGGAGAGGGAAATGAACCTGGCTTTGTTCTGCACCTGCTAAGAGTCACGGAAGAAACCACGTTGGTTAAATAATTTCTTTTGAACTAGAGGTTAAGTGGACAGGGAAAAAGAACCCCCAAACAGGAGGCTAGCAGACAGAGCCCAAGTGCCCACCCACCCTATTGTGTGACCTGAGGCTGACAGTTGCCCCTCTCTGAGCCCACACTCATCTGTCTGGGAAGGGCCTAGACCCAAGGACCTCTGAGACCCTTTGTAGGGCTTTGTTCTTTCTTGTGTTCCCTTTATACTGCCTTGCTAGAGTTTTATTTGCTTCCCCAGTCATTCTGCAGGCTCCAGGGACCCCTCACCCCAGGGAGATGAGTGACATGGTGTGGGTCCCCCCTCTCTTTCATCTCAGTGCTCCTGCAGAAACATTATGCAGAGGTGGAAGAGGAACAAGCACCGCCCTCTGCTGGCAACTTTTGGGTCTACATGCCACTGTGGTAGTTACACCTGAGTGCAAAGCCCTGAGGTAAGCAGGCAGGTGGGGAAGGAGGAAGGAAACCTGTATGTGGTTCCCAGATCTTGGCTCTAGAGTGGACGTGACCTGTGATCAGATCTTGGTTACAAGCTCTGCGTCCTCCCCAAGTCCTCGGTGCCCTCAACTCTGCAATGGAGCGATAGATGATGCTTGTCTGGCTGCAATGAGGGTTGAATGGTGTAACACACGGAAGACGAGTTGTTAGTCCCTCGCTGGCTCAGGAAACTCAGGCTTGTTCACGGCATGAGACGAACTTGGTACTTTATGGGACACCTGTCAGGAGGGGCACAGAGATGGGGGCGTATATAGACTTTGGCCTTGGGGTATTTACTGAGAAGAGGGGCTCTTGTGCCACACGGTTCCTCTCCTGCTTGCTGTTCAGCAGAGGGTGCCTCCAGCAGAGGGTGCCTCTAGCAGAGTGCCCCAAGTACAAGGTGTCCTCCCAGCTGCCCCAGGCAGGGCCACCTGGCTGAGTGGGTACTTTGGGAATGCTCTTCTGATTCATGGTGGCATCTCCTAGGAACTAGGGCAACAATTGTTTTTAAACAATAAGATGATACAATAAGATGACTCTCTGAAGAAGAATGCGGCATCGGGATTGGAGGAAAACCCCGTGCTAACAAGGGAGCTCTGGTGGCTTAGTGGTAAGAAGCTGCACTGCAATCCCTAAGGCACATGGTTTGAATCCACCAGGTGCTCTGCGGAAGAAAGATGGTCAGTCTCCTTCTGTGTCTCTGAACTGAACTGCCTCTGAAAACCCACTGGAGGGTCAGCTACGAGTCAGTTCTGACTCGATGGTACACAACAACAACACGAAGAAGCAGATTGCACAAGCTTGCTTGCAGAAAGTGAAGAAGACTTGAAGTGCTTGCTGCAGAAGATCAAAGACTACTGCTTTCACTATGGATTACTTCTCAGCATCAAGAGAGCAAAAATCCTCCTCACTGAACCAATGGGCAACATCATGATAGATGGAGAAGAGATTGATGTTACCAATGATTTCATTTTACTTAAATCCACAGTGCAATGCACACCCTTGGTAGACCAGTCAAGAAATCAAAAGCCTTATTGCCTTGGACAAATATTCTGCTGAGGCCCTTTCCAAAGTGCTGAATAAGGAAAGACTATCAGTTTAAAAATGAAGGTGAACTTGTCTCAAACCAGTGTGTCTTTAATTGCTGTATATGCGTCTGAAAGTTGGGCAATGAGCAAGGGAAACTGAAGAACTGACATCTTTGGATTATGGTGTTGGTGAAAAGTACTGAATGTCCCACCAACTGTCAAAGAGCAAACAAGTCTGTCTTGGAGGAAGTTTAACCAGAGTGCTGCTTAGAGGCACGGGTGGTGACACTTGGTCTCACACGCTTTGAGTGCATTGCCAGAAGGGAATGGTCCTGGTGTGTGTGTGTGTGTGTGTGTGTGTGTGTGTGTGTTTGGAGTCATGCTGGAAAAGGAAGAGGGTCAGCAAAAGAGAGGGAAACCTTCACAGAGATGAAGCAACTGTTAGGCCCAGGCAAGGATGCCAGGAGGGAGAACAAGAGTGCAGACCTCAGACTGGATGGCCTTGCCTGCTGCTGATAAGGCGGACGAACAACCTTGCCAATCTCACTGAGCCAACCATGCACCATAAATTAAGAAATGGAATGCAACTCCCTTCTTCCTAAAGACCCCGTTATAAAAACCCCCTCCCCCTCCCCCCCCAAGGTTGTGAATTCTCTGCTCTGTCCCTTCAGGACAGAAGATTCACTCACCTGGGAGCTCTGCTTGAATAAAGTTATAACTTTAAATCTCATCTCTCTTTCGCTGACTTCTTTCAGCAACACCGCTATACAGTAACACGGGGATTGCAACAACAGGCTGGAGCCTGGTGGAGGCCGTGAGGATGACACAGGCTAGAACAAGCTTCCGATCTATTGTTTGTGGGGTCACTGGAGCTTGTCGCCTTCTCAGAAGCCAACAACAACAACAACAACAGGACACAAAGGGTTGTAGGTGAGGGTCCCAGCCTGTGCAGCAGAGAGATCTTGGGAATACAGCTCTCTGTTCACTCCCTCGTGTGTATGTTTGCTGCGCTGGGCAGACAGGGGTCTGCATGGCTTAGGTCTCTATGAGAGGGTCTCACGTGTATACAGATGTGCTCAAAAGAACACACCTGTATGTACAGACCCCCGAATACTCACGAGCACACAGGAATGGGCTCGTTCCTTGGGAAGGGAGGGATTTCTTGTTCACAGGAGGATTCCAGGGAGTCTAGGTGTGCTGGGTGATAGGTGGAGGGGGAGAGTCAGGACACAGATGTTATCGATTTTAGGTGTCACCAAGTCGAGTATGACTCATCACAACCCTAAGAACAAGAGATCTGAGCTCTGTCCTGTCCTGTGCCATCCTCATCGTCTCTGACACACTCAAGCCCATTGTTGCAGTCCCTGTATCAATCTACCTGGCTGAGGGGCTTTCTTTCTTTCTCTGACCTTTTGAAGCATGATGTCCTTTCCCAAGGAAAAGCTTCTCCTTGTAACATGCCCATAGTATATGAGACAGAGCTTCATCATCTTTGCCTCCAAGGAGCATTCTGGCTGCACTCTCTCTTTTGACAGTCCATGGTATAATCGGTGTTCTTTTTCTCCAAAAACTCAGCTCAAAGGCATCAATTTTTCTTCTGTCATCCTTATCCATTGTTCAGCTCTCAGGTGCCTAGCAAGTGATTGCAAAGGCCATGGCCTGAGTCAGGTTATCTTAGCCTTCAAACTAACATCATTGCTCTTCAGCAGTTTGGAGAAGTCCCTGACAGCAGACTTTCCCCATACAATATGTCTCCTGATCTCCTGACCACTGGGAGCAAGTTTGGTGATTCTAGATCCAAGCAAGATGAAGTCATTGACCATTTCAATATTTTCTCCATCTATCATGATGTTGCTTATTGATCCAGTGGTGATGGTTTGTGTTTTCTTGATGTTGAGATGCAATTCATATTGAAGGCTGCAGTCTTTGATCTTCTGCAGCAAACTTTTAAAGTCCTCCTCTCTCTCAGTAAGCAAGGTTGCATCATCTGCATAATGCAGGTTGTCGACAAATCTTCCTCTGATCCTGATTCCACATTCTTCTTCATACAGTCCAGCTTCTTGAATGATTCTCTCAGCATATAAATGGAATAGATATGGAGAAAGGATACAGCCCTGACACACACCTTTCCTGCTTTTAAACAACGCCGTTCTCCCTTGCTCTGTTCGGACAGCAACTTCTTACTCTAGGTATATGTTTCGCATGAGGATAATTAAGTATTCTAGAATTCCCATTCTTCTCAACAGTAGCATAATTTGTTATGATCCACACAGTCAAACACCTTTGCATAGTCAATAAAACACAAATAGATATTCTTCTGACATTCTCTGCTTTCAGCCAGGATCTTTTCGACATCACCATTGAAACCCTTGATACCCTGGTACCCCCGGTACCTTGGGCTCTTCTAAATCGAGCTTGAACTAATGTTTAAAGCTCCTGGTATCTGCTCCAGCCAGGCCTCTTCATGTCTGTGTCCACTCCACCTATGGTCCCTTGCGTGGGCTGGTCTCTGACTCTTGCCCTCTCCGAGCCATAAGGCCTTGTTCAGCTTCCAAGACTTGACCCCAAACCCCCATCTCCACCCTGGCCATGAAACCTGGGCTGAAGTGGTGATGGCCTAGAGGTTGTCACATCGCAAACTCTAGTTATCACCAGCACATCAGTTCACACATCCATTGTCACCTCCCAACTAGAACCGATGTGTCTATCTCAAGCCATGATGTTGTCAATGGAAAATGAATAAGGAAGGTGAGAATTGGATTTCTTTCAATGGTGATTGGCAAAGAATTTTGACTGGATCATGGAAGAACAAGCAAGTCTGTCCTGAGGAAGTGCATGATGATGCTCCTTAGAAGTAAGAAGAGTAAGACTTGGTCTCACATGCTTAGGATATACTATCAGGAAGGCCCAGTCTATGGGAAAAGACAGGCTGCCTGGTCAAGTACAAGGTCAGAGAAAAAAAAAAAGGAAGACTCTCAAGGAGATAGATTGACACACTGGGCTCAAGTATAAAAGCAGTTGTGAGGGTGACACAGGACTGGGCAGTGTTTCTTCTTTTGTCCATGGATGTCTCTAGTGGGTTGGAGCCAACTCCATAGACACTAACAACAACAACAACAACAGCTAGGGCCTGCATTGGGAAGACCAGGCTGAGGCTTGAGGGTCTCTTGTAGCCACCATAACTCCTAAGCTGAGATAGTATCATGTGTGCCAATGGCTTCATAGTGTCTGGGACATGCTCTCATTGTCAGCACCCTGCGGACAAATGGTTCAACTCTCCTTGGAGAGGCAAGGGTCAAGGAAGTGTGAGGAGGCCAGGGAAGGTTCTGGAAGCTCACAACAACACGGGCAGAGCAGGAGGCAACATGGCCAGCGATGCCTTGAAATTCTACTCTTGTTGGTGTCGGGTGGAACCGACTCACGGCTAACCCTCCAGTGGGTTTTCAGAAGCTGTAACTTGCACAGGAGGAGATTACCTGTGGTGGATTCGAACCGCAAGAGGTGCTGTAACAGTTTAACGCTCTACAGACTAATCCACCAGGGAGCCCTTGAAATTCCACAGGACTCCCTTATTCCAAAGACAGCGGCCCAATAGTTAGACATATGTGGCAAGCGGCCTGGGTTCAGATCCTGGCTCTGACACCAACCAGGTACGTGGCCTTCAGCCAGGTGTTTGGTTGCTCTGTGCGTCTGTTTTCTCATTTATACAACAGGAAAAATAACAGCATTCACCACATAGTCCTGATGTGAGAATGTTGTGGTTGTTAGGTGCCATTGAGTATGACTCCTAACGACTGTAGGAACAATAGATCTGACCCCTGTCCTGTCCTGTGTTGTCCTCAGTCTTTGACACCCACGTCCATTGCTGCAGTCACTGTGTCAGTTCACTTCTTTGAGGGTCTTGCTCTCCTTAACCGTCCCTCCACCTTTCCCAGCACAAAGTCCCTTTCCAAGGAGTAGCCTGTCCTAAGCAACTGGCCCCAAAATACATGAGACAAAGCTTTGTCATCCTTGCCTCCAAGGATCATTCTGGCTGCGTTTTTCCTAAGACATATCTGTTTGGTCTCTTGACAGACCATGAGATATTCAGGGCTCTTCTCCCACACCCCCGCTCAGAGGCATCAATTCTTCTTCTGTCAGCCTTACTCATTGTCCAGCTCTCAGAGGCACAGCAAGTGAGGATGAAATGAGTTCACTGGAGATTTTACAAACTTCCGTGAGCACACTCATCTCCCGGGATGCAGCGAGAACGCAGGTTCTGACTCAGCAGGTCGGGGTGGGGCCTGAGAGTCTGCATTTCTCACAAGCTCCTGAGCTGAGTGTGCAGTTGACAAGGAGCTGCCTTTGAGTCAGTTCTCTCTCGAGGGTTTCTTTTCATTGGGATTTGAGTGCAAACTTACAACCCAAGTTGGTTTAAAAAAGAACTCTAGAAGGCTTCCCAGGTTTGTGTGCCAACCTTGCTCGGGGCTAATTTGCACGCAATCTTCCCTTTTGGGTACATACGTTGTGTTGTTGTTGTGGTTGTCGTGTACCCACAGAGTCAGAACCCACCCACAGCTGACCCTCCAGTGGGATTTCAGAGGCAGTTAGTCACATGGGAGGACATTGCCTATGCTTGTCCCAGGGAGCAGCTGGTGGCCTTGAACCAAGTGCATTTGGGATTGCAGCGCAGCTTCTTGCCACAAGGCCACCAGAGCTCCTACCAAGGAGGAACGCCTCCACAGGGTTTCCAATAGTTGATATATTTTTGGAAGTGGATCTCCAGGTCTTTACTCAGAAGCACTTCTGGGTGGATTTGAACTACTGCTCATTTGGCTAATAGCTGAGCACGTAACCACTCAGAGATTTGGACATATGGAGTGTGGTATTCCCTTAATGAGGGAGATCTGGCTGCATGGTTCACAGGGAGCTGTACTGCAGACCCAAAGGTGACACCTCTCCTGTGGTTCGAATCCGCCAGAGCTCAGTGGGAGAAGGATGGACACTCTAAGCCCATGTGACTAGCATCCTCTGACTACCCATTGGAGGGGCACCCTGAGCTGGTGACAAACGTCTGGTGTCCCCTGAGGCCTGGAGAGGTGTATTCGCCTGTCACACGGCCATTCCGGCAGAGGTATGATTTCTGGAACTTCTGGAAGTTTCTGCCCTCTGCCTCCCTGGAGGAGGGCGTTTGCTGGAGGTAGGCGGTCCGGAGGCGGGCTGGGCCCTGGCTTCTGAGGTGGGACAGATCTCAGGAGAGCAGGAAAGCAGGCAGGAGCCCAAACCAGCGGCAAAGTGTCCTGGCTACCTCCTGGGTGAGCTTTGCGGTGTGTGTGTGGAGGGAACCACAGGCCCTGCGCCCCTCCCTGCTCCTGCCGCCCCCTCTTCCTGCTGCCAGCACTCGGGGAGCTGGAAAGGTACAGGTGACTTCAGCCAAGGTGCCAGTACACCTCTGGGCTGGAACCGCAGGCCTGAAACCAGCAGCCACATCCTCCGGATCAGAGGCCCCCTCCCCGCCCCCACAGCGATGGTCAGACGCTCTGGCCGGCAGCGGGGGGTGCAAGGAGGGGCCCTGGCTGGGGGCTGGGGAGAGGCCTGGGCTTCCTGGTGCTTTTTCAGAGGGGCTGTGTGTTGAACGAAGCAGAGGGATGCAGGGAGGTGGGGAAGTGGTAGGGAGCCTAGCTGGGCAATGGCCTTGACTTCTCATTTGTCCTGGAGGACATTCCTGTGAACCCACGGGTGGGCTTCATATGCCGCCGCCCCCCCCCCCACTGCATCATGGGGAGGATCTGGGAACAGTGAAGTCCGCCATCCAGTGAGTAATGGGGAGAAGGCCTGGCCATGTAGCCTGAGATGAGGCCCCCCCAGAAACAAGCTAGCCAGGCCTTCCTCCCGCCTTGCCCCAAGAGAGGCCAGCAGCCTGGGCATCCAGCTTCTCTGCTTTTAGGCTGGTTCTTGAGCTCCCAGCACCCCATGCATCAAAGTCCCACACTTTGGGAGGGAGAAGGAGCTCCCGCACTTTCACTCAGGCCCACAGCCCTAGTCCTCTGACTTTCTCCTCACTGGAGGCCTCAGCTTGAGGAACAGGAATCCCACTGAGGGCTGAGGGAAATCCCTCCTCAAGGCCACAGTGGGGTACCCATGTGACACTCCCCTCTCTAGTCAGAGTGTCTTTCCTGGAAGTGCTTTTAGACACTCTGGTCCTGGGCTGTCTTTGTGAGACCCAGGAGGCTGGAACCATGTGTGTGTGTGTGTGTGTGTGTGTGTGTGTGTGTGTGTGTGTGTGTGTCTCTGTGTGTGTCTGTGTGTCTGTGTGTGTGTATCTTGCTCGCTCGCATTCTTTCAGGGTTCCAGTGGTCATAGAATCAGTCCTCAGTCCTGGGTTTCCTCATGTGGTGCCCTTTCAGAATCACATCACTGGGCTTCCCCTCAAGTGTGTCTCTGTGGATTCGAACCACCCCACTTCCTGTTAGTAACGGAGCACAATACCCATTTGTGCCACCCAGGGACTTTCTGTTTCCGGTGCTGGTTGTTGTTGTTTTATGCACCATTCAGTTGGAACTGACCCATAGCTGTTCCTCCATTGGGTTTTCAGAGGCAGTAAATTTCATGGGAAGATTTTGCCCATCCTTCTGTGTGGAGCAGCTAGTGGATTTGAACCACGTGTCTTTGGGTTGGCAGCACAGCTAGGTTACCAGAGTAGTATCTTCCTGCATTAAGTGAGGTGATGTTTGAGCCGTGCTCAGTTCGTGGATTGAATTGTGTCCCTCAAAAGAAGGGGGAAAAAGCCTTATAAATCCTAACCCTATGCCTGACTTGTGATGCTAATCCCATTTAAGGCTGGGTTTCTGTATGACGTTAATGAGACAATGTTATTGTGGAGTCTATCTTCTATCAGTCTCTTCTGAGAGCAGATTCAGCAAGCTTTCAAATAGGCAGAGATGTCCTGCCATGTGAATTCTTGCCAAGGAATCAGGGAACAAGGATTTGTCCCCAGAACCAACAGAGAGAAAGACTTCCCCTGCTCCCCCAGCACCCTGAATTCAAACCTCTCACCTCATAAAGAGAGAGTAAATTTCTCTGAGTTCAAGTTGTCCTGTTGTGATAAAGTGTGTTATAGCAGCTCCAGAGAACTAAGACAAGCTGTCAATTCAAGTAGTTCACCCTCTCCAGCTACGGGGGGTTGGGGGTGAGCATTTGACCCATCTCAGCCCATGGGAACTTTTGGGGGAATTCTAAGAAGCGATGCTGGTAAGTAGATGGAGTTGCTCCAGGGCGGTTTGGGGGGGCTTCTGCTCCTGGGCCCTTGGAGATGGTCTGGGATCTGCTTTTCCTGAGTCCTGGGCCTTAGCTGCCAGCTTTGCCTACAGCCCACTCCACATCCTTCCAGCCAGTTCCATTAGGTCAAGTCAGCCATGATCTGTTCCTGTGACCTATAACCCCAAGACCGAGAAGCCTGAAGGGAGAGACGCGTACTTAATGAATGGGACACTGGTGGGGCTTAAACTGTCTCCTGGGCTCCATGGGAAGAGTTTCTGGGCTGCTGGAGGTGCTAAGATTGACATGAAACTGAACCAACATGAAAGCTGAATGTTTGCAGAAACAGAAGGTTCTTGTCTAAGGTCTGGCCTTGGGCTGGGTGTGCTGGTGGTTTGACTGCTGGGCAGAGTGTGAGGAGGTGCCTAGAAATTGGGGGGCAGGGGGGAGGTGGGAAGGGAGGTCAGTGGGACAGGGAGGGGGTTTTGGGCTCCTTGCCAGCCCCCCCACATCCTCTCTCCCCTTCTGAACACCCCCAGCGTGTGATGAGAACCTGCTCCAGTGGGGGAGGGGAGGATCTGGTAAGCAGAGCGTGGCCTGACCTGGTTCAGACCTGCCAGGGTGGGTTTGTGACTCCATGTGGTGGGAGGATTCAGAGTGGGGCATCTCTAAGTCACTCTGAAAGCGAAACCAGGCACCCACCAAACGGGGCCTCTGCTGCTTCTGTCTCCTTAACCGGCCAACCAGTGTGGGAGTCAATCCTTGAGGCAGAGGCTCTGTCAGCCGGGTCAAGCTGGATGCTTGGGGGCCCCTCGGCCTCGAGAGCCAGCCCCTCACCCATGTCAGCTTCCAGGAAGCACCAGCCGGGAATAGAAAGCTCCCTTCCAGGGTCACCTTCCCCTGTAGGGTAGGAGGGGGTGTTCATCTCAGTCCCCCTGGTGTGGATGGCCCTGAGTCCCCAGCGCCACCCTGGGCCATGGGCCCGCGGGACGATACCGACCTTGGCCTCTGTTCTGCTCCCACTCGATCCCCACCTCACCATGGTGACCAAGTCGGGGGAGGTGACATGATTTCAGACCTGAAACATGTGCACGAAATGAATGTTCCTGAGCCCGGTAGAGATGCCTGGGTCTGCCAGGAATCCCAGCTACTAAAAAAGAAACAAGCTGATTCCTCTCTCCCTAGAGAAGATACTGATGCAGGAATGTGCCGAAGCTGCGAAAGCTTCCGGCCTGACCCACACATCAGGTCTGGACCGGCACGGTTAGAACTGCATCCTGCCTTCTGTAGCCAGGCTCAGAAGCCTGGGAGGTCCTTTCTTCAGCTCTTTCAAAGGATAGGAACCAACACTTCTGATTGGTGGAGCCTAGTCACGTGTTCACTCTTCCAACCTGAGGTGGGTGATCACATGTTGTTGTTATGTGCCGTGGAGTCGCTTGAGACTCATTGCGACCCTATGTACAACAGCCCTAAACTCTGCTCTGTCCTGTGCCAGTCGCACTGTCTCTGACACTGCCATGCCGATTATCCCAGTCACTGAATCAATCCACCTCATAGGTGACTTCCCCTCCATAGTCACTCTTCTAAATTGAAATGATGTAGAGATGAGAGCTCTGAAATGATGTAGAGGAGTCTGGTCACGCAATCACCACCCAAGCCGGGGCAAGTCATTGTCTCTTGTTGCCTGGGACCTGGGAAGGAATCCTGGTGGTGTGCTGGTTGAGCGACTGTGTACGGTTCAAACCCACGATCTGCTGCACAGAAGAAAGGTGTGGTCTTGTGCTTTCACAAAGATTACAATCCTGGAACCGCCCACCGATAGCATCAGTAGGAAGGATCAACTTGATAGCAGGAGGTTTGGAGCACAGAACTCAAAAAAGGCAGGAAAATTTTGCAAACGATCTAGTGGGATATCAGGCAGATACTCGAGCCAGTACCTGAGACAAAGAGCAATCCTAACAGGACTCCGTCCATCTGTGCGTGCAGAGGGGAGGAGGCACCCTCCGTCCTCACCCTCCGCTCTTTTCCTCCCTCTGAAAGTGCCCTTCCTCCACCTCTGCCTGGATGGGCAGCGTTCGTGAGGAGATGACATGATGGTCCTCTTGGTTTGTGTTTAAGTTAGTGTCTTGTTAGGTATTTCCAATGATTTCATGTGCGTGTGCAAGTCGGACAGTGAATCAGAATGCTGAAGAATAACTGATGCCCGTGCGTGCATTGTGGGGTTGGTGAATGCACGGAATATGCCGTGGATAGCCAGAAGGACAGACAATTCTGTCGTGGAGGAAGAGCAACCCAGGTGCTCCTAAAGGGCAAGGATGTTGAGACCTCGTTTCACAGACTGTGGGTGTGTTGTCAGGAGACGCCAGACCCTGGGAATAGACAACAAGCTGGGAATGATTGAGAGTCATTACCAGAGAGGAAGGCTGTCGACATGATTGACATGGGGGAGCCACAGTGTGGGCTTGCGAGCAGCGGAGGATGTGAGGACAGTCAGGTCGGGCAATGCTTTGATCTGCTGTAACCAGGTATGAGTTGCATCACTTGAAACAGCAGAGGTTTCTTCCGAAGGCTAGGTGCCAAAATCTAAGTGTTGGCGACAGTGGTCCCTTTGGGAGGACTCTGTATGAGGACCGTTCTGTTCCTCTCCTCCAGCTTCTGGTGGGTTCCTGAAGCCCTTGGCAGTCCTTGTCTTTAGACACACGCCTTCCATCTCTGCCTCAGACTTCTCACGGTGTCTTCTTTTATGTGCCTCTGCCTCTTCCCATCTTCCCAGGACACTGATTGTGCTGGATGAGACCCCACCCTTCTCCGGTGTGAATATTAATTGCACCATAACTGTTATCATATCATCTGCAAAGACTATTTCCACACACAGCCCCTATTCCCAGACACTGGGCTGAAGCCTTGACCTTAACTTTAGGAGAAACACAGATCACCCCATAACAGTCAGTGGCATAGATTTTATGTGAGGCGTCCACATTCTTTGCCATTTCAATGTTCAACAACTCCTGCAAATTTAAAATTTTCTGCTGGCAAAATTGAGCTAACATTCCAATCTTTCGGTTTCTATTCTGGTGGCGTCTTCAGTTTGCTGCACTATCTACTCACCCATCTTGTCCTGTGCTGCCTGTGGGACCCCTGTGGGCATCTTAGCTGGAGCCCCCTGGCCAAACCCATCTGAGAAATAGTGGGCTCGATTGAGCAGGGCAGAGATCACGAGGATAGAGCAGAACAGGGAAAGCTCGGGTATTTATAAGGTTTCCGTGAGTCGTCGACTTGATGACACCTAACGACAACACACCACCACCACACAACAAGCAACCACAACACAACACAACACAACACAACACAACACAACACAACCACCACATTAACTCAGTGTCAACAGAACAAACCCTACTCAGTCTTCATACTCCACGGTGCATAAGCCCTTTGTGCGGTCACTGTGTCAATGAGTCTCACTGAGCATCTTCCTCTCTTCCACTGACCCTCTGCCTACCTGAGCATGATGCCCTTCTCCAGGTACTGACCCTTCCTAAGAACAGGCCCATGTAGGTGAGACGAGATGTCACCATCCTCTTCTCTAAGAAGTACATTAGCTGTACTTCTACCAAGATAGATAGGTGTGTGTTCTCTTTGCAATCCATGGTATATTTAATGCTTTTTGCCAGCAACTTAATTCAAAGACATCAATCCTTCTCCAGTCTTCCTCAGTCATTGCCCAGCTTTCAGATGCATACGGAGCAAACACCGTAACTTGGGCTAGTTAGATCTTTGTAAAGTTATAAACACCATTACTTGGG
>NW_006399836.1:9774709-9789141 GCF_000299155.1 Elephantulus edwardii
CTTGGGCTAGTTAGATCTTTGTTAAAGTTACAAACACCATGGCTTGGGCTAGTTCTATCTTTATTAAAGTTACACACATTTTGACTTGGGCTAGTTCTATCTTCGTTAAAGTTACAAACACCATGACTTGTTAAAGTTCGCTCTTTAAAGAGAACTCTGGCAGCCAAGTTGCCCAATGCTGTACATTGTAGTTTGATTCCTTGACTGCGACTTCCATGGGTGTTGATTGTGGATCCAAGTCTATTCAGTTGAGCTTCTGATTGTCTCACAGCCGTTTGGTGCACATTCGCTTTTTTGGTGCACAAGGGGCGGCCCTTGGGGTGTGCCTGAAAGCTTGTGCTGATGGAACTGATGTCAAGTGAATCCTGCTGGAAAGGAGGCTGAGCACCTGGGTAAAAAGCAAAGATGGAGGGTGATAACAGGTGGCCCCCACATCCCCGAGATCCCCTGAATGCTACTCAGTTGTCAGATGCCCTCAGGTCAGTTTGACTCCTGGTGACCATCTGTGTCACCATGGGCCCGTGTCACCTCACAGTCAAGACTGTTCTTGGGCCCGTTGTCATGGTCACTGAGTGCCTCCTGAGAGCCTTCTTCTGTTGTGCTGACTCTCTGCTTTCCCAAGCACGATGTCCTTCTCCAGGACTGACCCTTCTTGACAACATGCCTAAATTATGGAGACAAAGATCTCACTCCCCTCACTTTCAAGGCACCTCCTAGCTGCATTTGCTGCAAGACAAATTTGTTTCTTTTTCTATCAGGACTTTGTATGTATGGAGAGCTGTGATGGCTTAGTTGCCAAGAGTTGTGCTGCCAACCCAAAGGCACATTGTTCAAATCCACCAGCTGCTCTGTGGGAGGAAGATGGGCATTCTCCTCCTGTGTAAAACCTGCAGCTTCTCTAAAAACTAGCTGGAGGGGCATCTGTGAGTCAGCTCCACCTTGATGGTACTTAAGGACAAGAACCACATTGTATGTTGAGTATCCTTCACCAACACTAAAATTCAGAGCCACCAGTTCTCCTTCAATCTTCCTTGTTCATGGCCAACTTTTGCCTCTGTTTCAAGCAATTGAAAAGACTATGGCTTGGACCAGGCACCCCTTAGTCCTCAAAGAGCCCTGTATCTATGGGTCTTGTCACCTGGCCTGGCCCCTCCAGAGCTTCTGCCCTGGCCGGAGCTGACCTTCCTTGACTCAGGCCACCTGTGATTTCTTTGCCCCCTTTGTTGTCAGAAGGTTCATAAATCTGCCAAAATATGATTGTCTTTCTTCTCCTAACCTCCTGCCCTTGTTTGAAGTCTTGATGTGGTAATGAGATAGAAAAGCCAGGGAGCCGGGAGGCAGGGATTAACTGGAAAATTTTATGACCCCCTCTTCCTTTATATGGTTTGTGTCCTGGTGATCCACAGCAAAACCAGCTGTAAAACGCCCTCTGGGACACAGTAAGTCTCGTCCACGCATAGAGCACTGTTTTCCTCTCTATACAGTTCAGGCCCACATGGTGCACCTCCCTTTCTCTCCTGAGAAGGAGGCATCTTCTCAACTCAGGGAGTTCAAGGTCCTAAACTTGGCTTCTCAGTTGTTCTCAGGGGTCCAGGCTTCCCAGGCCGTTCTGGAGCCTGACTGGGCCATTGCCTCTGAGAGGAAGCCTGCCTCTGAAAACGTGACTGTCAGCCCCTTTTCTTCAGGGGACCTTTTAATTTTTCCAATTCTTTACTAAAAACACGAAGAGGGGTGGGGAGGGAGCAGTAAGCGAGATAGATAGGGAGGAATTTCTCACAGAGTTCATGAACATCACACATTTGCCCTCCTATGACAACACCTTGATTGTCTTCTGAGAAAAGTTCACAGATCTTGGGTGAAATCTGCTTAATAATAAGAAAAACAGAAAAGACTTGTTCTCTCTACCTGGTTCCCACGGGAAAGGGGAGAGACACTGCAGGTGCCTCTGGAGTCTTCGAGCTTTCCAGGCTCCCCCATAACTGGTCATCAGGAGACCAGCACTAGGACCCGGCCTTGCAGCTGACCACTGTGTAGCCTGTCCTGGGCTCTTTCTGCACAGTGAGAAAGACAGCCACGTGGGTCCCCAAGTCTGATGGCCCCAGGATGATTCTAGCTTCTTGGGTGAGGCTCAAAGCAGTTGGGGTGCAGGGCTGAGACACCCCAGGAGCACCATGGCCCACAAAGGTTCTCACACTTTTGATTTTTTTGGTTTTAACTCGATTTATTTTCTTAAATAGGTGTTATGTTCCTGTGAAAAAAAAGTTTGATTCATGCAGAAGGTTGTTTAGGAAAGTTCTCTTTTGCCCCCCAGTTCTCCTAGTTCTTTTTCTGGTAGGAAAATGCTGGGACTGGTGGCAGGAGGTCCTCCCAGAGCTACCCAGTGTCCACCCTCAATAGTTCACAGACAAACTCTCTCTCTCTTCTTACACACACACACACACACACACACACACACACACTCATGTTCACAAACCCACATGGTCACAAACCCACATGGTCACACACACGCATTGTCTCATACATTCACCCTCGTGTCTGCCATTCACGCAGTCAACCACGTGCACACCCATTTCCATACATTCATTCACACACATACTCCCCACACATACTCACGCTCACAATACTCTCTCACACATACGTTTTTGTCATTCAAATAAAACGGGGATACTGAATGGCTTAAAATCAGGAAAGGTGTGCATCATGGCTATACCCTTCCTTCATACCCATTCAGTTGGTATGCCGAGCAAATCGTTCGCAAAGCTGGACTGTAAGAAGAGTGCGGCATCAGGATTGGAGGAAGACTCATCAACAACCCGTGTTACGTGAACGACACAACTTCACAGAAACGTGAAGAAGTCTTAAAGCACTTTCTGGAAAAGATCGAAGACTACAGCCTTCACTATGGATTACATCTCAACATCAAGAAAACAGCAGTCCTTCCCATTGGATCAAGATACAAAACAGTGATCACATGATGAATGGAGAAAAGATGCAAATTGTCCAGGATTTCCTCTTAACTGGAACCACAATCAGCACCCATGGAAGCAGCAGTCAAGATATCATAAAATGTGTTGCATTGGACGAATCTGCTGTCAAGGAGCTCTTTAAAGGGCTCACAAGCAAGGATGCCACTTTGAAGACTGAGGTGCACCTGAGCTGAGGAAGGACGCTTTCTGTTGGACAGTGAATAAGGACGACCAGAAAAGAACCAACGCCTTTGAATTGTGAATTTGATGAAGAATGTTGAATAGACCTTGGACTTCCAAAAGATCAGACAAGTCAGTCCTGGAGGAAGTGAAGCCAGAGTGCTCCTTAGAAGGAAGGATGGGGAATCTTTGTCTCACAGTCTTTGGCATGCTCTCAGGAGGGGCCAGCCCTTGGGAAAGGACATCACGCTGGGAAGAGTGCAGGGTCAGCGATAAAGACGATGATCTCAACAAGATGAGTTGACACAGAGACTCCAGCCATGGCCTTGAGCATGGTGCAGAGTGTGAGAATGGTACAGCTTAGAGCAAGGATCTGACCTGTTGTTCCTAAGGTTTTGATGAGCCGTAGCCAACTAGACAGCTTAACAGCAGCAACCTGCGTTTCTCCTCACTGGTCCTCAGGGGGATACGTGCTGAGACTAGGTGGACCCTGCTTCCTCCTTCGACATCCATCACTCTCTGGTGGGTGAGTGGTAGATGTGGAATGACTGTGTCACACGCCAGACCCAGTTAAAAATACCATCATATTCCTTTCTGTGGAGAAAACATCAGTACCCTCAAAAACGACTTTGTGGTCGAGCCTTTTGAAAATCCAAATATATTATTACCAGTGTCATTTTTCATTCACCTTCTCTTCAACCTTAAGAGCTTTGTTGTTGTTATGTGCCATGGAGTTGAAACCAACTCATAGCTCAGAAACTATAAATCACATGAAAGGAGATTGCCTGTCTTTCTCCCATGGAGTAGCTGGTGGATTTGAACTCCCTGCCTTTAGGCTGACAATGCAATTACCCACTAGGCCACCAGAGCTCCCTCTTACTGGGGGACATGATGTGCAATCTTTGATTCTCTTTATTTTCTTTCATTCCCAGCATATTGACACCTTAAGCATGTCAGGTGATGCTCTAGGCTCTCAGGGTTGTTTAGAAGGTCTCTGAGTGGTGCAGTTTGCTATCAGCTACTAACTAGAAGGTTTGTGTTTGGAATCCACTTAGTGGTGGTGCAGCATAAGGACCCAGTGATCTGCTTTGTAAGATTACAGCCAAGAAAACTCTCCAGGGTCCATTTCTCCCATGTAACACACAGGCTCACCACGAACTGGAATTAATATCTTAGCAACGTGGATGATTCTTTAGGAGGGTGTCTTAGTTGTCCAGTGATGCTATAACAGAAGTACCCTAAATGCGTGGGTTTAACAAACAGACTTTTATTCTCTCACAGACTAGGTACCTCACAGTCCAAAAGCAACACCAGCTTTAGGAGGATGCTTTCCCCCTCTGTCAGCTACCCCTGGATCTAGGAGTTTCTCAGCACAAAGATCCTTTGTCTGAAGGACAGACTCTGTTCTCAGCTCTTTTTTCTTGGTGGTAGTCAGTTCCCTCTTTTCTCATTTCTCTTTTTTTATTTCTTGTAAGTTCAAAGGTGATGCAGGGCAACACCATAAAGCAACTCCCTTACATCAGATTGTGGTTGTGACTTGAGCAAGAACAATGCAACCCACCCTAATTTTCTTGGATCTGATTGGCTGGTTACATGAGATCACATTGTAGGAGGTGTCTATATTGTTATAGAACTATCAGATCACCTAATTAACAAATCAATGAGATGCAGTGGAAAGAATACATATCTGGGGAGGGGGCCATAACTCAATCCACGATGGAGTGGCCTAGAAGAAGCACACACAGTTCTTGTTTGTTCTCGGAGAACTCCTGGTGTTAACACAGAAGCAGAATGAGTATAGCACAGGATCAAGGATACACTGATGGGTGTGTGTTGAAGACCTGACCTGGGTGGGGTGGGGAGGTCTGGGAAGAACTGGTTTGAAAGATTTTTAAGTGTATGTAGTAGTACGTTTGTAGTTCGTGCATGTGTGTGTTTAGAAGGAAAATACTGCCATGGAGTTGGAACCAAGTTGTAGTCGATCCTCCAGTGGGTTTTCAGAGGGTATAAGTCACATGGGAGGAGATTGCCCATCTCTGTCCTGTGGAGCAGGGGTGGAGTTGAACCACTAGAGAGGTGCCACCTTTAGCAGCACAACTCCCTATCCACGGGGCCACCGGGGAGTGTGGGGTGTGTATGTATCTGTATGTATATGTACATACACACACACACACACACACACACACACACACACACACACACACACGAGTGTATGGGGCTGTGTATGTATGTATGTATCTATATATATGTACAGACATACAGAGAGAAAGAGAGAGAGAAAAGAGTGTATGGGGGTGTGTATGTATCTGTGTATATATGTACAAACACCCACACACACAGAGAAAAGAGTGTATGGAGTATATATATATTGTTGTTGTTGTTAAGTGCCATTGAATCACAGGCGACTCATAGTGACCCTATGAAGGAGAGTCCTCAACACTTGGGTGTCTTTCATCCTCTCTCCAGGTTCATAGGGTTTCTGGAGGCAAGCTATTATGGAAGTGGATGCCACTCCTCCTTCCAAATGTGTGTGTGTGTGTGTGTACAAACGCACAAACAGAGAAAAGAGTGTACAGGGTTGTTTATGTATCTGTATATATATGTACACACACACACACACAGATATTCATCTGAATGAAATGGCTCAGGTTGTGCAATCTGGGAAGTCTCAGATGTGTAGATCAGGCTTTAAACTGGAAGGACTGATGAACTCACAATCAGTCACGTCAGATGATTGGCGGCTTTGGAAGCTGCCTGTTCCTAGAACTAGCAGGTCAGATAACAGGCTACCAGCTCAACTCCCAGGAACCAGAGAGCAGAGGGTGATGAGCCAGATAAGGGTCCAGAGCAAAGGAGAACCTTGTCAGAGGGGAGTGTGTGGTGCGCGCGCGCGCGCGTGTGTGTGTGTGTGTGTGATGCAGTCCCATCCTTCAAGGAAACTTTCCTGGCATCACTGTAAAGTGACTGGAAGTGTGCGTCTTGAGTAAGGGGGTGGGGGCACTTGAATCACACCTTTTTGTGACTCAGGGTCCTGCCTCACTCATCCTGCCTCATTAGCATGCATGAGTTAGAGTTAAAAGTGTGAAATGGGAGATAATGACAGAAGGAGGGTAATAAAATCAGATTACAGAAAGGAGGATAGCCCCGGAATGCTGGGCATCCTGATCCCGCCACGTTGACCCACAATGTTAACTGTCCAGCGGCCTCTGGACTTCTTTCCCGTGAGAAGGAAAGAGTGTCGTTCCTACACCAACTCACTGTTCTCTTCTGTTGTCCCTTCATAACAGAAACGTTGCCGGAGAATGGAAGCAGGAGGAGTGAGGTGGGCTGGTTCAAGGGACCCAGGACAGCAGCGGGGAAGGACCAGGAGACGGAGCACTTGGTGGTTGGGGAGCTGGGAGTGGGGGAAAGGAAAGAGGGTCCAACCTCCAGCAAAACACTGGGTGGGCCTGTCAGGCCTGTGCTCTGTGAGAAGGTTCTAGAGTCTTCTTCAGCTTGTCACAGACAGAACCTTTTCTCCTCTGTCGGGCAGACCCAGGTTCTAATCACAGCTCTGGTAGCTTCTGGTTGGCTAACGCTTGAGCCTCCGTTTTGTTGCCTGTAAAATGGGAAGGAAGAAATAGATCTTTGAAGAACAGGTGATTGGAGCCTAAACATCGTCCAGAGAAGGGAGGAACTTGGTGCGTCTGACGCACAGAAAGAACACCTGAACATGACAGAGGTGGCGAAGTTCAGAGGTGAAGGCAGGGCCAGCTTGTGGGGTGTTATTAGGCTGATTGTAAGAGTTTGGGGTTTTGTTATTAAATGTTCTAGAAAGAGATCAGACAGCTCTTACGTGGGAGCAGGGAAATGACCTGGTTTGGGGTTTGGGAAGATCCTTCTGGCTGTTGAGTCGAGAGTAGCCTGGGAGAGATCAGGAGTCCAAACAGGAAGTCCAGTCATTGTGTTTGCTGCTAATAAGCAAACTCTGCCTCATGGTGACCTTGTGTGACAGGACGGGACACGCCTCACACTTGCCACCTTTGTGCTTGTGGGTTTGTCATGTGGCTGTTGTGTCAACTCGTCTCATGGAGGGACAGCAAAAACACATACGTTGGCCACGTTGTTGTTGTTATGTGCTGTCAAGTCGAGTATGAGTCAGCCACCCTGCGTACAACAGACCTGAACCCTGTTCTATCCTGTGACAACCTCACACTTCCTGACGCACTTGAGCTCATTGCTGCAGGCCCCGTGTTCGTCCTTCCGGTCGAGGGTCTTCCTCTCTGTCACTGTCCCTCCACCTTTCCAAGCATGATGTCCCTCTCCAAGGAATCACCTTTGCTAACAACAGACCCAAAGCATGCAAGAGGAAGGTTCTCCATCCTTGCCTCCAAAGGGCACTCTGGCCCCACCTTCTCCAAGACATACCTGTGTATTCTTTTGGTCGTCCGTGGAATATTCAGCACCACGCATTGTGGATATTCAGCACCACCTTCCAACACCACGTTTCAAAGACAACAATTCTGCTGTCATCCTCCCTCATTGCCCAGCTCTAGCTCTCAGATGCATAGCAAGTGATTGGGGAAAAACCCCCCATGGTTAGAATCAGGCACAACTTTGTCCTCAAACTGACATGGGCATGTTATCAGGAAGGGCCAGACCCCAGAGAAGGGCCCCGTGCTTGGTGAAATAGGTCAGAGAAGAGAAGAAGTCCTCAATGGGCTGGGCCGATGCCGGGGTCGTGACAGTGGGTTCAGCCACAGCCGCAGTGATAAGGATGGCACAACATCTGGCAGGGGTTTGCTCTGTCGTACGTACAGTCAAGATGAGTCAGAAGTGGCTGGTGGCGCCCCGCGGCCTGACTCCTTCAGCAGAGCTAATGATTGGTCTGAAATGAGCAAGCCAGCATCTCGCCATCCTTGCCTCGAAGGAGCATTCTGACTGTACTTCAGCTGTTCCTTCTCACTTTGAGTCACGCCTCGTCACACAAGAAGTGCTCGAAAGCCGAGAGGCTGGCGGGAGGCTGCTGTACACCGAGGCGGTGGGACGACAACGGTGGTTTGGACTTGGTGCGGAGCTTCTCTGCACACGTTTGCTCACCGCCAAGCCTCTGAGTCGGTGCCTGGCAAACCTTTCTCGCCTCCGGCTCTTTTGAAGACCAAGCTCAGTCATCTGGTGGTGGTGGTTATTATTATGTGCTATCAAGTTGATTCCAACTCATAGCGACCCTATGAACGCTGGCTCTGAACCCTGCCCTGTCCTGAGCCAACCTCACCGTCTCTGACACACCTGACCCCATTGCCACAGTCACTGTGTCAATCCATCTCATCCGGGGTCTTCCTCTTCTGCACTGACCTGCAGTGCGTGATGTCCTTCTTCAAGGACTGATCCTTCCTGTAAACATGCCCAAAGTGTGTGCAATGGAGTTTCAAAATGCTTGCCTCTAAAGAGCAACTTGGTTTCACCCTCTCCAAGACAGACCTGTTTGTTCTCTTGACAGTCCATGGTATGTTCAGCACTCTTCTCCAGCACCATAACTCAAAGGTACCGATTCTTCTGTCATCCTTAGTCATTATCCAGCTCTCTGATGCATAGCAAGCAGTTGAGGAGACCATAGCCTGGATGAGGCACATCTGACAGATCTTCCTTAGTAGGGCTGTTGTTGTTGTTGCTTGCCTTTGAGTCGAGCATGACTCATAGCGACCCTATGAACAAAAGGCCTGGAGCCCCTCTACAACTATCAACATTTATCAAAGTTCATAGAGTTTCTGGAGGCATGTTATTTATGAAGTAGATGCCACTTCTCCTTAACAGGGTGGTGACCACTAATTGCCACCACAGCCTCCAAGATCTCAGAGGCACCACACAATGAAAATGTACTTCTTGCACATGCTATGGTAAACACAGACAATCTGGGGAATATAGGGGGTGAGGTCTATTCTTTAGGGGTTCATCCATTGCTTTATTGTTGGTAATGTTAGTTGCCAACAAGTCAGGTCTGTCTTGGAAACCCCAAGAGCTGCTGGAAGTATCTGGCCTGTGTTTTGAGGCATTTCTAGGTGAATCTGAATCGGCAACCCTGTGGCTAGGGGCTGAGTGTGTAACGGTTTGTCACCGAGGGACGCCTTCCCTCACTGTTAGCATCTCACAGTCATCTACCAGGTTCTTAACAGAGGCAGGAAGATAAATGAGAGGCTAGAAGGAAAGAGTTGTTAGGCTGTCCCCACAAATCACTTGTCCCACATCCCAGAGACCAGAATTCCATCACACAGTCCCATGTAGCTGCAAAGGAGTCTGGGAAATGACGTCTAAAATAGATGCCCGGGAGGACAAGGGGCTGGGCTGGGGTCCACGTCCCCACACGCTCTCTCACATTGTGAAGCGCTCCTCCTCCACGTTCTCAGCACCAAGTCTGATGTTCAGAAAATTGCACACATTTTCACAGTCTCCCCTCTCAACAGTCTTTTGACCTGAGGTGTCTGGGCCTTGGTTTCTTGGCAAAAGTAAGAGTCCTGGGCCTTTCATGAGGTGAAGTTTGTGAGATGAAGCCTCGCCACCCTGCCTTCTAGGGAGCATGCCTGCTCTACTTCTTCCAAAGCAGACTGGCCCGTGCTTCTGGAAGTCCATAGGATATTCAAGTCCCTTCGCCATCAGGTCACATTGTGAGGTTCCCAGTGGTGGTTGGTGACATGCATTTTGGGGAGACCGTGTTCATTTGCTATGTTCAGTCTGATTTTGAAGTTTCTCCATTTATTCTGGGCATAGGAAATACACGCATGGAGCTCTTTCTTCAGAGGGGTCTTGGTGTGTAAAGTGCCCTTCCTTTCCCACTGCGTCTTCCCTGGGCTTCCCTCCTGGGAACACCAGTGGTTCCCGTGTACAATCTTCAGAGGTGCTCCCTGCTTAATAAACCCTGGAGCCCCTGTGGGACAGTCCCTGTGGAGTTGTGCTGCAAACCCAAAGGCAGGGCCTGCCCGGTGGTTCGAATCCACCCTAGGCTGTGCGGGAGGAAGATGGGCATTCTCCTCCCACGTGATTTACAGCTTCTGCAGACCTGCTGGAGGGTCAGATGCGAATTCGTTCTGACTTGACGGCCACGAGGTTGATGGGTTTTTTTGAATAGTAAACTTTGGTTTTGGCATCCACTTCCGAAACAGCTTGTCTCCGGAAACTCTATGAACAGTGCTCAGGCCTTTCGTTCATAGGGTCACTATGAGTCGTCTACGACTCGACAGCACCTAACAACAATAACAACGATGACATAGAGAGAGCTATGTTGACCTAGTGGACAGAAAATTATGATACTAAGCCCAAGGTGGGTGATTTTAATCTGCGGCCCTCAGGTGTGGTTCAAATTGTTTTTCTGTCAAACATTCCTCTAGGTGGTATAGCACTGGTCTGTGCATTGCTGTACAGGGGTAACTCATGGTTGCTGTGATGCTGAAAACTGTGACACTAATGTGTCAAATGCAATAATGGTTACCCATGGTGGACAGTGTTTGCTGGAGCTCCCTGATTAAAACAAGCAGGAGTGACATCCACTTCCAAAATGGCTTGCCTCCGGAAACTATGAACAGAGCTCAGGCCTTTCATTCATAGGGTTGCTATGAGTACCCTAAGACTCGATTGTGCCCAACAACAACAAACTTTGGTTACATCACTGTCACTGTGTTCATGAGCCTCATGGACAGTTAGAAAGCCCAACTCAGGGGCAGAAAGCACTTGGGAAAGGTGCTGACCCCTATTGCAAGACTGCTACATGCTCTGCACACGCAGCGGTTCATCCTCTCAATGTATCTAGGCAGCAGCTGTTACCCCTTCTCTTTACACGTATAGAAACTGAACCACAGAGAGGCCAAGGCCAAGGCCTCCCGGCTGCTGAATGGTTTTGAATTCAGGTGTCGCTACCCTCCTGCTTCTCCTTTGTCACCTCAGCCATAGCCTTTGCAGGAAAGGGTTGAGCTGGATTCTTGTTTCAAGATTTTCAATTCCACTTTCCCATTTAGACAGACTGTTCTGCAGACCCGCCTATCCAGCCTTCCCTCCTGCCTTCTCCTTCATCCTTTCTCAGGGAGAGACAGCAGCTTACAGAGCAGACCCCTGTGGAGCAGAGCAACTAAAACCAGGAGGAAAGGAGCAGCCTGAGCTGCGTCTCCCAGGATCTGTGACAGGAGCATCCCCGGTCCGTGCACCTGTTTGGTTGGACTAGTAAGCAGCTTCGTGGGAGGCTGAGTGAGGAGGGGATTTCTGAGAGGCCGACGGGTGAGGAGGACTGGTGGGTTCTTGTTGCTGTTATTGGGTGCCATCGAGTGGGCTATGACTCCTAGCGACCCCCTGAGCAACGTCTGAACTCTGCTCTATCTGCCTGTGCTCTCCGTCTCTGATATGACTGCGCCCATTGTTAATCATGTTATCAATTCACTGTGTCAGTCTGTCTTGTTGAGGATCTTCCTCTCTTTCTCTCTGAGTCTCTGTCTCTCCAGAACCGTGTCCTTGTCCATCATGGCACGTTACTTAGAGGGATATATTTATAAGAGGCTTGGGTGTTAGTGGGTGAGTGCGACCAGCAGGTGTCAGAGGTTTGGGGTGGCCTGTGTGAGATGGGGTGAGGTGGTGGAGGAAGGAGGGGAAGGAACTGAATTCCTTGGGACTGTGATGCACTGTCGAAAGCGAGAAAGCCAGAGCAAGCTAGTGTGCCGTGCTGCTGTCACACACCCACAGCCCCAGATCTACCAGGAGCCCCCCAGGCGGGGGAAGGAGATCTTTATCTCCTCCCTAGGTACCTGCTTGAGTTTCAGACTTTCTCACCAGCCCAATTTGCCCCTCCCACCCCCAGGCCCCTCCATCCTCTGCACAGGAAGTGGGCTGGCCTTGGGGTTTCAGTCTTTGCTGGCTCCATCACCAGGGCTGCTACTTGGGCCGAGGAGCCAGAGGGAGACCCAGAGAGATGGCCACAACTCCAGCGGCAGGCAGCAGCCGAGAGACCACACCACAGCTTCATGTCCCAGCCAGGTGATGCCCCGCCTTGCCCGTGCCCTAGGCCCCTGCCTGTGGGGGCTCCTCTTCACAGTGTGTGAAGGGCACCCTGGGGACTCTCGCTTCTGACTCAGTCCCCCCTCACAGCCCCGGTAGTTTCTGCTTGAACTTCCACCCCGAAGCCCCCAGACCTGCCTTATCGTGGTATCTCCCTGGGGAGGGGCCATGACCTGCTTTCAAAGTTCCTACCTTGGGTGAAAAACTGTTCCTCAGTTTCAAGGTATCTCTTAGGATGAGCTGGGGCTGTAAAGGTCACAGTCCCTAATCTTGAGCGGTAGACAAGGAGGTGGGAGTGGGAAGCCCCTTGAGGTTCAGGTGGGGGCTGCCTAGAGAGGATGTTTGGATACAGGGTGAGGGGGTGGAGGGGCGATGGAAGACACCTTGAGGGGAGGCAGACCTGTCTGAAGGCCCCCTTCTAAGACCTGGCTATGTGGTGGGGGCTGTTGGGGTGTCACGGAGCCCTGGGCTAGAGGCTGGACACCTGAGTTCACTTGTCTCTTATTTGGCTGTGTGATGGACAGGCCATTTGTGGCTCCCAGCTTTGAGGTAGGTAGCTGGGGGTCTGAGTCCTCCCGGGAACCTGGTGTCTCCCACCCGCCTGTGTTGAAGCCCCAGGAGATGGCTGAGCGACAGAGTCTCAATCCAGAGTTCCCTTCTTTTTCCTTCAGCCCAAACTGGGGAGACTGAGACATGTCCTGAGTTAAACAGCCAGATATGAACTAACTCTCTCTCTCTCTCTCTCTCTCTCTCTCTCTCTGTGTGTGTGTGCTCACACATTTGTGTGTATGTGAAAGAGATAAGGCAAGGAAGGGGAAATGAAGGGTCGTCAAGGTCAGAGGGCAGGGAGAGATATATATCTATCAGTGCTACTTATCTATTCTCCCCAACCCATTCACTGATGGACAGTGAACCCCACCAGCCCCGCAGTGCCAGTCCCGGCTCCTCTGCTCTGCAGACTGACCCAATGCCTCCCTGCTCTGTACCCTAACTCCTCACCCAGAAGAGGAGTGAGCGTGTCCCCACTCCTAGAGCCACTGTGAGATGCTCTGAGGGACAGAGCGGAGAGTGATGCTGGACACACAGCAAGAGCCCTCCTGTTAGTGCCCACTGCCCTGCCCCCTTTATCCAACTGGAAATCAGATGGCAAAGCGGGGCAGCTCTGAGCCTCAGTCTTGACATCTGTAAGGTGGGTACGGCAGTACCGCTCCCTGGATGGTGGCGGGGCCAGGATAAATCAGCGGGAGTGAGTTGGTGCTGGAGTTCTGAAGGGCAGGGTGTACGTACCTGTGTGTGGGGGGGGAACGAGCGTGTGTGTGTGTGTGTGAGAGAGAGAGAGAGAGAGAGAGAGAGAGAGAGCCAGCCCAGGAGGGGCTGCTAGGATCGAGCTGACCTGGGCTCACTTGCCCTCACCTCAGCCCGAGCCTCTTCCTCTCTTGGAGCCTTGTTTCTCTCCTCCATGGACCCAGGTGCAGCCCCAGCCTACCCAGGCTGGCTCCCTCCCCTGTGCTGGGCCCGCGTCTTCCTGCTCCTGCATCCCGTCACCTTTGGTCACCAGGCAGTGCATGCGCTCAGCTGTCCCTTTCACCTCCCTGCCAGGCCTGTGGTTTTGCCCTGACCTTCCTTCAACCTTGCACCCCTTTACCTCCATCTTTATTCTCTGTGTCAGGTCCTGGGCACAGGGTGATGCTATGATAGTCGGGGGCTGAGACCACACCCCCATCTGTGGGATACCTCTCAGAGGACTCACTTGTCACCACACATGTAAGAGGCAAAGAAGAGACTGGCTGGGAGCCTCTCATTGTCCCTGACACCCTCTGGGGTCCCAACCCTACACTGTCCAGGGAACCAGAGAAGACAGCACCAGCCCCCACACTGGGGTGCTCACACTTCTGGATGGTCGTGGGCTAACTTGGGGAGTCCTTGGGTGCCTCTCTGACCCAGGACAGAGGGAACACCATGCAGTACGTGTCCCTGCTAGACCCTGACTCCTCAGAGCAGTCAGGCAGTGGCCAGGGTTGGAGGGCAGGGGCTGGGCACCGTGGAGCCTGGGAGAGGAGGGGCCTCCCGGGGGGCTACGACCCCAGCTCTGTATCTTGGTTAGTACTTGACCTTGGGCACATTGATGTCCTAGAGCTGTAGTTTCCTTCTGGGTTGCTGTTTTGAGCTATTGAGTCAGAATCAACTCCTAGCTGACCCTTCAGGAAGTTTTCAGAGGCAACAAATTGCATGGGAGGAGATTGCCCATCCCCTCCCTGGAGCTGCTGGTGGATT
>NW_006399836.1:9789241-9796318 GCF_000299155.1 Elephantulus edwardii
CCCCCCCCCCCGCCCCTGGCAGAATGACCAGTGAATTCAAACTGAGTACCTTTGAGTTGGCAGCTCAATTCCTTACCCATAAGCCACCGTTTCCTTCCGGGGGTGATGGAACCAAGGAAGGCCCCGGTGCTGGAGGGTGAGCTGAGGGCATGTCCTTGGTGTGCATGGCATGGAGACAGCCCTGTGTCAGTAAGGCCGGATCATGGGTGCTGTCGTCAGACCACTGGTGCTGGTTTGCAAATTCCGTGACTTGTAGTGGTCAGGAAGGTGTGTCAGAGCTCCTGGAGGGAACGGCCCTGGCCTGGCATCTGGCCAGACTGCAGGGGCTCAGACATGTGGCTGTGGGCAGTTTGTTCCACCTCAGTGTGCCTCAGTTTCCACATCTGATAATTAGAGATTAATCTCCGTTAAAAGAGCTGATGCTTTAGAAGAGTTTGGAATGCGCCTGACCTGTGTCGTAACGTCAAGGTGAATGGCTGCAGTTAAGGGGGCGGCAGAGGAGGGGGGCAAAGGATCTAGTCCCAGCTCTCTGTGACTTTAGGCACGGCTTTCCCATTGGCTCAGAGCACCCTCTCAGCTCTGACAACATGGGGGCCCCTGGGTCTTACTCCCGAGACAAGCACCCTGGGAGACAGAGCTGAGGGCTGCCTGGACCAGTGCGCTGGGTCTCAACCAGTCCTGTTTCATCTTGCTGTCCTGGAGGCCTCTGACCACTTTTCTTCATTTATTGAAGAAAAGGCATTTATTGAGTGTCACGGTGAACCAGGTCCTGTGCTCGGCAGACCGTGGAGAAAATGGCCAGGACTCCGCTCTCTGAGAGGATGGGACACGAGGTTCAGAGAAGGGACACCTTCTTCTCATTGAGGGATCATGGAGGGCTTCATGAATGAAGGAAGAGGAGGCTCTTGAGATGGACTTCAAAGGCCAGCAGGATTCTGTCAGTGGCTGAAGGGAAAGGCAGCCCCAGGAAGACCATTCGGAGACCAAGTCTCAAGTTTCTATAGTGTCAGGTGATGTGTGTGTGTGTGTGTGTGTGTGTACAGGTAGACCTGGTGGCGGGTGAGAGCTGTACCAATGCAGGGAGAACCAAGTCAGGTGTGGCCTAACGCAGTCGTAGAGAAGCCTGGCAAACTGGGGGTTTAGGTCTGGAAGTTGCAATTGGAAGCAGGCTCTGGCCAGGGAGGTGGTGGCTGGTGCTGGGATTTGGGAGACAAATCTGAGAGCCTTGATATGCAGCTGCTACAGAGGCCATTGTAGCCATCCAGGCCAGAGTGGGCTGACCTGAGGCGGTGACAGAGTGGGTGAAGAAGAACAAGAGGCAGGCAAGGAGGCTTTGGGACTGTCCTTTCTGAGGGCTTCCTGGCTGGCTGGTGTGAGGGTGAAGATGGCCATTGAGGATGGGACTGGAACAAGGAGGAGGTGATTTTCTCAAACCCCAAAGTCAGCTGGGAGAGGTACAGAGTAACACTCAGCAGGTAGGAAGGGATGAGAGAGAAGGGTGAGAGGAAATGACAATCATAGGGAGGAACTAGGAAGGATCCTGTTACATTTGAACATGAAGGTTCTTGGCCAGGATCACATCGGCCATTGCAAGCAAGGCTGGTACTCAGGGAGGTGAGGACAATAAGGGGACTAGAGAGGGAGACTGGAAGGGAAGACACAGAAGAAGGAGAAGATGAGAGAGGAAGGCAGGAGGGGCTGCCACACTTGATGCCTGATGACGAGGGTCTTGGGTTTGAAGGAGTCTCTACTATCTCAGTACAGACCCACCTGGCCCACCTCTCACCCTGTCTCCACTTCTCTGCTCAGGCCATCGTCCTTGCCACCTGGAAGCTCATCATAGTGTGCACACACGCATACACAGACACACACAGACACACACACACACACACACACTCCCGTCTCTTCTCCTGACCATCCAGACTTCTTCTGGAGATCGTCACCCATTCACTTTCTGATTTCCATCCCACAGTCACGTCCAGGATGATGACAGCCACAGAGCCACAGTTCCCTGCACTGTCCCCTGCAGGCAGACAGGGGGAGGGAGATGAGAAAAGTTTCCACTGTAGCAGGTCACCCGGCCTGGCTGAGGTCTTCACTCGCTAAGTGAGCAGGAGTTTCCGTGATGTGGCCAGAGGTCCCCGAGAGCACTTCTTAACAGACACACCGCTGACTCTGTGCCTAAATGGCATTGGTAGCATTGCCGCTGGTTCAGGGGCCTCATCCAAAGCCCCCCAGGCGGGAAACTGGCTGCTGTGGTGGAGCAACACATGGAGGCTTCGGGGGCAGACACTCCCAACTTCTAATGTTGTGAAAAGGGAGAAAATAGTTGGGCTACAGCCTACAAAACTACCAAGCTAAACCTGTCATTTAATAACCTCCCTGGGCCCTGGTGTCAAAGTGAATTATGTGTTTGGGTGCTAACCAAAAGATCAAGGGTTCAAATCCACCAGCTGCTCTTAGGGAAAAAGACGAGGTGCTTCATTCTCATTAAGATGTACAGCCTCACGCTGTTCTGATAGAGGCTGATGGGGCCCCCAAGACCAGGACCTTTAGTGACTCTTTGAACCTGGAACAAAACTCATGCTTGAGCTCAACTTACTGCCAGACTTTCAGATAAACCTATAAAGTGAGCAGTAACACCAGAGAGGTGTTCATTTGCCTCTGGAAACCCTATGAACTTGGAGAAATGAAGAAAGTTATACAAGCTCTCAGGTCTTTCGTTCATAAGGTCGCTATGAGTCGTCTATGACTCAAATAGAGAGAGCTCAGTTGGCCTGGTGGACCGAAAGTGACGCTACCAAGCCAAAGGTGGGTGATTTTAATCTGCATCCCTCGGGCCTGCTTTCAATTGTTTCTGGTCAAACATTCTTATAGGTGGTATAGCCCTGGTCTGTCAATTTGCTGTACAGAGGGGTTGCTGTGAAGCTGAACGCTGTGACCCTGATGTGCCAAATGTGATATTGGTTACTCATGGTGGACAGTGTTTGGTGGAGCTCCCTGATTAAAAGAGGCTTTGAAGCAGGAGTGGCATCCACTTCTTGAATAGCTTGCCTCCGGAAACCCTATGAACTTGGAGAAACAAAAAAAGGTTATACAAGTGTTCAGGTTTTCGTTCATAGGGTCGCTATGAGTTGCCTACGGCTTGTTGGCATTTAGCAACAACAACAACATAGCAAAAGGGTAGCATCCACCCACGAAGAAAGTTTAGAAGGAATAGGACAGAAGGCTGAGTGGAAATGAGACACACAGGGAGGGAATGGGAAGAGTGTTGCTAGACTGTGGGGATTCGAATCAATAACATAAAGAAAATGTCTATGGCTGGTTGAAGGGAAGGGAGCTCTGGTGGCCTAGTGGTAAGAAACTGTGCTGCCACCCTTAAGGCATGCAGTTCAAATCCATCACCTACTCTGCATGTCTCCCCTATGTGATCTACATCGTCTTAAAACCCTCACCTCGGATTTGATTCTGACTCCAGGTTGCAGCTCAACAACAGTTAAATGTAAAACCAATTTTCTCTGTAAACATACTCAAATCATAATAAAACCCATATATACAATATGCATAAATACATAAGTGTATGTTGTTGTTGTTAAGTGCCCTTGAGTCGTAGGTGACTCGTAGCGACCCTGTGAATGAAAGACCTGAACATTTGTATAACTTTCATTGCTTCTCTAAGTTCATAGTATCCGGAGGCAAGCTATATATGTATATGTACAGTTTAAAAAACAAACCCTCAAACTTACTGCTGTCCAGCCAGACCTTGTGGCAGACACCTCACCTGTGGTCTTCGCCGCCCATGCTCCTTAGAGAGATAGTTGTTGTTGTTTGCCATCGAGTTGGAGTCGATCCATAGCTGACCCTCCAGGGGTTTCCAGAGGCAGTAAATCAAATCGCCCGGGGGAGACTGCTCATCCTTCTCCCGTGGAGCAGCTGATGGATTCAAAGTGCAGCAAAACTCATCTCCCACTAGACCAACAGCGCTCCCGACCAGATACGTGTATCTAGAGACAGATAAGTTGTTGTTGTTGTTGTTGTCTGTCAGTTGCTGTGTATGACTTGGAATCAACCCATAGCTGACCCTCTGGTGGGTTTTCAGGGGAAATTAATTGCATGGGAGGAGATGGCCCAATCTTCTCCAGCAGAGCAGCTGGTCGATTCGAACTGTGCGCCTTTAGGAATGCAGAGTAGCTTCTTGCCACTAGGCCATCAGTGCACACGCTCTTTCTCTATGTATGTATGTATCTATATACATACACATATATATACATATGTATATCATGGACTGCTAGGAAAATAAACAGATTCATCCTGGAAAGGGTTAAAGCAGGAGGCTCCTTGGAGGCAAGGATTCTAGGGCTTCGTCTAACATACTTTGGACGTGTTGTAAGGAGGGACCAGTCCTTGGAGAGGGACATCATGCTTGGAAGGGTGGTGCAAGAGGGGAAGACCCTCTATGAGGTGAATTGATTCAGTGACTGGGATAATTGGGATGGGAGTGTCAGAGACAGTGTGCGATTGACACAGGACAGAGCAGAGTTTAGGACTGTTATATACAGGGTCGCTATGAGTTGCAAGCAACTCGACGACACATAACAACAACAACATACATATACGTATACAATCTCTTCACTCCTCTCTCTTCTCCTCCTCTCTCCTCTCTCCCCTCTCCTCTCACCTCTCACCTCTCCCTTCTCCTTTCTACCCTCTCCCTCTCTCCCCTCTCCTCCCCTCCCCTCTCCTCTCTTCTCCTCTCTTTTCCTCTCCACTCTGGCTCTCTCTTTCTTTCTTTCTCAGCCTCACAAACCTGGTGGAGAATTTCCATGAGCTGCGGTCTATTTGACAGTAGTGAATTTTGTATTTATTTGCTATAAATGGTCAATAGGCATGGCTGCTAACAGGAAGGGTGGTGGCTTGTGTCACCCCTAGAGTAACTCAAAAGAAAGTCCTGACAGTCTACTTGTATGGTCTTCTTGTCGGTTACCATCAAGTCACCTCTCATTCGGGAGGACCGCGTGTGCCTAGGTGGAACTGTATTCTACCGTGTTCTCATCAGCTGCTTTTCCAGAAGTAGATTTTCGGACTTCTTTTTCCAAGGTGCCCCTGGGTGGATTTAAACTTCCAACCCTTTGGCTAATATTCAGATGCCTAACTTTTGCGGCATCCATGGCATCCTGGCAAGTGTTAGGCCTCAGTGTTGTCATGCGACTGCATTTCCCTTTGCAGAGCTTTGGATGACCAGCTTCTTCACCGGCCTCATGCATGTCAGCTCCCTTCAACAGGGATGAGACTTGCGGACCTTGTTGCAGACACCTCACCTGCGAACTTCGCCACCTACACTCCTTCGCAAGATAGTTGTTGTTGTTGTTGTTGTTGCTGTGTTTGTGCACTGTTGATTTGGAACCAACCCATAGCTGACCCTCCAGCGCGTTTTCAGAGGCAGTTAGTGGTATGGGAGGAGATTGCCCATCCTTCTGCAGGGCAGCTGGTGGATTTGAACCGTGTACCTTCAGGATTGCAGGACAGCTTCTTGCCGCTAGACCACCAGACAGAGAGGATGGTTATTAAATGCTGTCACCTGTAGGGACTGTACTGCTGACCCAGAGGCAGCTGCTCTCTAGTTCGAATCTGCCAGCGGCCCCTTGGAAGAAAGATGGGCAGTCCGCTCCTGGGTGGTGGGCAGCCTCGGAAAACCTGCTGGACGGTCGGCCATGGGCTGGTTCTGACTCAACAGAGGTGCAGTTTGCGGAATTTATGATGGAAAGGACCCCAAGTGACGTAGTGCATTGAGCTACAAAGCAAAAGGTCAGCAGTTCTAATTCACCAGCGGCTCTGCAGGAGGGGAAGGCTTCTGTGAAGATTCAGGGCCTTGGAAACCCAGTGGAGGCCTGCAGGAGCTGGGCTTGTCTGGACGGCAGTGGGTTCAGTTTGGGGGGATTAGTGATGGTGCCATGTTAAAGTGCTTAGCTGCTAGCCTCAGGATCAGCAGTTCAAAACGTGCACATGGACGGCCTGGGAACCCCTGTTGCTCAGCTCTGCCCAGAATGAAACGGTGGCTGTGAGCTGGAAGCGGCTGAGGGGCAGTGGGTTTGGGGTTTTGGTCTGATGAGAACCCCCGTGTGCTGAAGCAGAACGTGAGCGATAAAGGGTCTTCTAGAAAAACAGAGAACCCTGGTGGTGCGCTGGTGAGGAGTGTGACTGCTAACTGAGTGGTCAGTGGTCCAGACCCACCAGTCTCTCCGTGCAGTAGGAAGATGAGGCCGACTGCTGGGGTTAAGAGTTACAGTCTCAGAAGGCCTGGGGGGTGCGGGATGAGGGTGGGGGTGGGGGTGGGCAGCTCTCCTCCGTCCCCCAGGGTGGTGTGAATCACACCCAGCCCCAGGACGGTGGGCAGTGAGTGTCCGGAAAGTCCTCTCTGGAGATGATGTCTGAGCGGAACGTGAATGAAGGGAGGGAGCAGGCCATGCGTCCAAGCGGGGCAGGCCATGCTCCCGTTCAGGGCAGACTATGTGTCCATGTGAAGCAGGCCATGTGTCTATGTGGGGAAGGCCGTGTCATGCAGGGCAGACCGTGCGTCCATGTGGGGTAGGTCATGCCCTTGTGCGAGGCAGGCCATGTGTCCACATGGGGCAGAGAGACCTGAGAGGGGAGGGCCAAGGCCAGCCCCATGCAGCAAGGATGAGTACCCTGAGAGGTCAGGTTGAAGTTTGTGGTGAGGGTTCATGGGTCTTCTCTCCCTCGCCCCGCTCCAGGACCCCCTTTCCCAGCTCCACCCCGTGGAAGTGATGGCAGCCCCTCCTCATTCTTGGTACCTGGCCTTCCTCAACCTCCTCCTCCCCCTGGCCATCTCCTGGGCTGCAACAGCAGAGAATGGTAAGGACACCCCAGAAACCCACAGCCATATCTCCCCTTAGACAGGGGACCCAGGCCCTTCTAGCAACACAACCAGATCTGTGTGTCTACAAGGCACAAGGCCACACTGGTCTACAAGGCCTGGCCTGTGGGATTGGAGCCTCCGGGCCTCAGTTTCTATGTCTCTGAAATAGGTCTCTAAGTCCCTTTTCTGCTCTCAGGGTT
>NW_006399836.1:9796418-9836604 GCF_000299155.1 Elephantulus edwardii
CCCCTGCAGCCTCTAATGCCCCTCTTCCTGGCAGGCACCTCCTTACTCTCGTGCTTCTACAACTCGAGGGCCAACATTTCCTGCGTTTGGAGCCAGCATGGGGCTTTGCCAGGTGTGGTCTGCCAAGTTTATGCCAAATCAGATAAGAGGTAAGGGGGGCTCCGCGCTCAACGATGGGACCTCATCACTGCCACCAAGTGGATTTTGACTGCTAACAACCTATACGCCCTGAGGCTATAAACCTTTGTGGGAAGATGTCTATTTTTGTCTCCCAAAGAGTAGCTGATGGCTTCGAACCACTGACTTTTGGGTTAACAGTACACACATAACATACTATGCCACCTGAGTTCCTTGTTAAGTGCCATTGAGTCAACTGAACTCATAATGACCTGGTGAACAACAGCTATGAAACCTGCCTTGTCCTGTCCGGCCTCCCCATCTCTGGAGTGGGCTTGAGCGCACTGTTATAGTCCTTGTGTTAATTCACTTTGTTGAGGGCTGTCTGAAAAGCAGAAAATGATCCATGGGGGCAGAGGGCTACGAGCATCTCTCTGAAAGGTCCAGAAAGAGTAAGAATAGCACAGCCCCTCAATGGCCCAGAACAGAAAGCAAAGACTCGGTAGCCAGCCCTGTGACACCTTGAGAATCCCAGCAGCCGAGGTTTGTTTATTCGTGACTAACTCACAGACTCATAGTCATGGTACCGACAATGGGGATCACTAGGGAAGTGAATAGGGGCGGCAAAGAATACCACTCAATGCAAATCGAGGCTTTAGCCCAACAGTTCCAAGGCACAATTGCTCAATAAGTCTAGGCTCCAGTTTCAGTGCATCAGGCAAATCAAATCATCCAGCAAGCTTTGCCTCAGAGCAATAGATAAGTCAACTTCTCCTTCAAATGTCTGGCAAGAACAGCCAATACTTTAACTATGGTTTGTCAAATACAAGAAGTTTCTGGTCACACCTTGCCATTGTTTGTCCACAGCAGGGCCACAGTCTCTCCACCACCAGAGTCTCGCTCTCACCAGGGTCTCACTGCCACAAGCCTTGCTCGCGGCAAGTCTTGCTGCCCAGTGTGGGAAGCACTCATTCTCTTATCCTAGTTCCACAGCTGTTGGTGATTTGCAAGACCATGTGTCTGCAGTTAATTAGCTGGAGGACAGAGGCAGCTAATTAATGATTAAAAATGCACCAACTTTTAGGCTAACACCGCAAGGGACTCTTTTAGCACAATCTTACCAGCCCTGACTTTCAGATTCTTGGAAACCTAGTCTTAGACTCCAAAAGTCTATACTTAGAGAATATTGAATAATAGCATCCACAGACTCTGCGTATTGCTGTTGAGTTGGAATTGATTAATAGGTGGACCTGTATTGGGTTTTCGGGAGGCTGCAAATTGCAAGGGAAGAGATTGCCCATCTTTCTCCCTCAGAGCCACGGGTCTATTCAAACCACCAAAGGCTTGAGTACACAACACAGTTCCCTGTGGATTGTGCTACCAGGCTCCCTCACAGACTCTTGGTGTCACCAGAGTTTAGAATCAGGCCTCAAATAAAGGCCTCATTTAAGGGCATGTGACCTGGAGGGAGATGCAGGTTGGGGTTAGTAGGGAGGTGTCTGGGCAAAGTGATTTGGGGACACTGGACCATATGCCTGCCCTGCCATACTGGATTAACTGAAGAGGCTATTAGGGGAGCAAGAGGGACCCTCATGCTTTTTGAGAGAGCTCTGGTGGCCAAGTGGGTATGGAGTTGCACCATCAACCCAAAGTTGGGCAGTACGAATCCACCAAGCTCCAGGCGAGAAAGATGGGTAAGCTCCTCCTGTGTGGTTTATGTTGTTGTTATGTGCCGTTGAGTTGCTTGCGACTCTTAGCGACCCCACGGACAACAGCCCTAAATTCTGCTCTGTCCTGTGCCAATCACACTGTCCCCGGTTACCCCAGTCACTGAATCAATCCACCTCTTAAAGGGTCTTCCCCTCCTGCACTGCCCCTCCAGCCTCCCAAGCATGATGTTCCTCTCCAAGGACCTGTCCCTCCTTACATGTCCTAAATATGTCAGACGAAGACTCAGAATCTTTGCCTCCAAGGAGGAGCCTGGTTTAACCCTCTCCAGGATGAATCTGTTTGTTTTCTTGGCAGCCCATGGTACACTCAATACTCTTCTCCAGCACCACAGCTCAAAGGTGTCAATTCTCCTTCTATCCTCCCTGGTCATTGTCCAACTCTCTGATGCATAACAAGTGATTGCAAAGGCCATGGCCTGTATCAGACGCACCTTAGTCTCCAGGGAGACACCGTGTGGTTTATAGCTTCTGAAAACCCACTGAAGGTTCAGCTAGGAGTCATTTCTCACTTGATGGCAATGCGTTTTTAGGCATTTTTAGTAAACTGGACTTTTGAGAGACCCCCTAGCACAGTTGTGGGAATGGGGACCTAGGAGGGAGTTGCTGGGGGTACAGTGGGGCGTTGGGGTTTAGTCATGCAGATGGTAGGTGAAGAAAAGTCCCTGAGGCAGAGTTGGACTCCTTGGCTTGTGGACTGATGGGATGGGGGTGCAGAGGGCAGTGGGAGGAGGTGAAGGTAGCCTCCATCTCTGTCCTGGCTCCCGGGGTGGGAGTGGAACTCCGGAGGCCAAATGAAGCATGGCAGCTTAGCTACTGAACAGAAGTTTGGTGGTTGGAACCCACCAGTGGCAGTCTGTCTGCTGCCATCCAGATTCCAGCCTTTGAAACCCTCTGGGGCATTCCACCCCATCCTGCAGGGGTGCTGTGGGTCAGCATCCTCTCAATGTCTTTGGATTTGGGTTTTGGGGTGTTCACTGTCGGTCACATGGGAAGACGTCAGGGGTCTTTGCACAGACAGTGACACTTATCTTACACTGTCTCATGTGGGTTTGAGGAGGTCCCTTTGCTGCAGAGTGGGGAGTGCTCCACAGGCCTCGGCTGGCTGGGGTGGGAGGAGTGTTGTGGGATGGGCACCGAACTGGCCCAGAGGCCTTGTTGCAAATCAACCTTGTTGCCCAGGATGGAGGGGCAGCTGCCACCATAGCTCTAAAGGGCAAGGGGACCTGAGAAGGGCCCCAGGGTCAGCCCTGGGGGGGCCTTCTCCCCTTCTGAGGAAGTTCTCTGTTCTTAAAAGGACATGGAACAAAACCTGTAAGCTGCTCCCCACGAGCCTGGGGTCCTGGGCCTGCAACCTGATCCTTGGAGATTATGATGTAAGTAGCTGAGCTGAGGAAGGGAGGGTAGGCATGGGTGGAGGGGTATCTTACAGCTCAAGGGAAAGGGTGTATGTGGGTGCAGGGCGGACGTGTCACCCAGCTAAGGTTGACACCTCAGGGAGGTCTGGAGGTCATGGGAGCTGGGCCTGACAAACAGCACCCTGGGGCTGTGTGAACCAAGGAAGAGAAAGAAAATGGTGGGCACCACCCAGAGCCAGTAGTCAGCCCAAGGGTGTTGCATCTTGTGTGTATGTGCGTGAATCTTGCTTACCTCTTGTGATGGGGAACTCACTATCTACCAAGGCAGTTCACATCAATTTAGACCAGGGGTTAGCAAACTATGGCCCTCTGGCTGCTTCTATAAATAAAGTTTTGTTGGAACACATCCACAATCATTTGTGTGTGGTCTTAGTTGCCATCAAGCTATAAAGGCATTGTTGAATAACTGGGACAGAGACCATACATCCCACAAAAGGAAAAGAAAAATTTACCAAAGTTTGCTGCCCCAATCCCTGCGTTAGACGGTGGGACACGTAGAAAGCTCCCTCTTTGCTGCAGCTCTTGGGTTCTACCCCTCCCTTGTCCCCGCTTTGTCCTCATCCCCAAATCGTCTTGCTTCTCCAGAGCACCTTCTCCTACTGCTGGTGACCACAGCCCTGTCCCCCTTCTCTTGCAGTCTCAGAAACTGACCGCGAGTGACAATGTCAACATAAGTATGGTATGCCAAGAAGGGGAGAAGAGGAGGCTGGTGACAAGCCAAGATTTCAAGCCCTTTGAGAACCGTGAGTGAGGCCTTCAGGGTGGGGCAACGTGGGGAGGGGGGGGCCCTGTTCCCTGTATTCCGCTGGGAGATTCCCCTCTGCTGCAGTCTCTTCCCCCACATCCACATCTGACCAGCTCACGGCCTGCTGACCTAGTTGAAATCCAGATACTTGTCCTCAGGGTATTCAAGGTCATCAGCATCAGCCTTGACCTCTTCTCCAGTCTGGTGTATTACACTTGCCCTCCTGCAGCCTGCGTCCCCGCCTCAGCCAACATGCCTCTGAGTCTTTGCATGTTCTAGTCCTGCTGCCTAAGAAAAGTCAAACTGCGTTTTCAAGCTGAGTGATGGGCCACCGCGTCCAGGAGGCCTTCTCAGACTCCCCGTCCCTTTGTACCTCCTGGTCATCACTGCCTGGTTACAGGTCTGTCTCCCGCATTGGCCTGTGTCCTAAAGGGCAGGGTCCCTGCCATCTTTTGTCATCCAGCACAGGCCTGATCCAGGCAGCACTCTGGGAAGGTTTGTAGAATAACAAAGCCTGACTGCCCCCTGCATGGTGTCTCTCTCTTTTCTTAACTCACACCCCCTCCCTCCCACTGCTCCCCACAGTCCATTGCCTGACCTTGGATGATCTTGGGGGACATCTGTAGAAAAGGGGTAGGGCAGAGGGTGAGGCTTCTGTGAGGTTCAAAGCCTAGCCCAGGTTTGACCAGGTGTGTGTTATGGGAAGATCACTTAGCACGTCCGAGACTCAGTTTTCCCATCTGTAAAAGGAAGAAGAAATCAGTTATCTACCACACAGAGTTGTTGTGGGTTGTCTGTGAGCATAAACTGCTTAGAATCCATGATCAATAAACATTTGCTTATTATTTGCATAATTCTGCAGACACGCAGAAGGAGCCCTGGTGGCGTAGTAAATTATGTGTTGAATTGCTAACCAAAAGGTCAGTGGTTCAAATCTAGCAGCCAGTCATGGAAGAGACAGAGGCAGACCTCTCCCACAGAGACTGGAAGTCCTGGAAACCCAGTTCCGGGTCCGCATTGACTAGAGGGCGGGTACTTGTTTGGGTTTTGGTCTAATGTCTCAGAATGAGAGAAACTTAGCTTAATTTAACATCACAAATCATAGACTCTTGTAGTCAGTTATTGTCATCAACTAGAAAAGAAATGAAACAATATATGAAAAATTGGATCAGTTTTGAGTGCAGAGAAAGGGCACGTTGATTCATTCGTTCAAAAGCTTTTGAACTGAGTGTCTGCTATTGGCTCCAGGCCCTGAGGAGGCCTCAGAGGGCAGAATCCGTGTTTCCTTGAGCTCACCATCTGGTGAGGAAGACAGAGAATTCATTTGAGCTGAGTCAGGAGGAAGGAAAGAGCCAGACCTCAGGGGTCCCTGGGAGAAGGAGCAGGTCCAAGGTGGAGGTGGTGACAGGTGCAGGCTCTGTCATCTCAAAATCATGATTCAGCACGTCTGGTACTTGCTCTTCTCTCTCTCCCGCCTCCAGTGCGTCTGATGGCCCCTAACTCCCTCCAAGTTGTCCATGTAGAGGCCCACAGGTGCAACGTCACCTGGATCCTCCCCCAGGCCTCACACTACCTTGAACATTACCTGGAATTTGAGGCCCGGTTCCGGCTCTCCGATCACAGCTGGGAGGTGAGTACATGGCTCAGGTCCCATCTGTCCTGAGTCTTCCTTCTCCTCCTGGTCCATGCCTCAGTCACTGCATTGTCCATCTTCCTCTCAGAAAAGCCACGCCACCGGCTAGGTGGGTCCTGTGAGGCCTGGTCATACCTCCCCTGTCCACATCCCACCGGGACCCAGTGGGTCTGTGTGTGGCAGATCCGGGCATCCACATCCTACTGTGACCCAGTGGGTCCATGTGGGACAGATCCGGACATCCACATCCCACCATGACCCAGTGGGTCCGTGTGGAGCAGATCCAGGCATCCCACTGTGACCCAGTGGGTCCATGTGGGGGGTAGATCTAGACATCCACATCCCACCATGACCCAGTGGGTCCGTGTGGGGCAGATCTGGGCTGGCACAGGGCAAGGTTTCCATGCCAAAGAGGCAGACAAGTGCCCACTCAGGGGAGTTCAGAGTTTCTGGGAAGCCACCCTCCCACCCTTCACACCCAGCAGGTCCAGGCCCCCAGGATTCCTCAGGACACAGTCATCCACTCACTCTTCCTTTATTCGATCACTCATTCATTCATCTCACAAATAATTACTGAGTGCCTGCTCTGTGCTCGAGGCTGGGGAGAGGATGGTTCATGCCCTTAGAAAACTCACACGGGTGAGAGTAGACGGTCAGTAAACCCAGAAACAAAAGAGTTGGGGATACCGCCGGTGCTCTAAAGACGTGACAGGAAGGAGCCCTGGTTGCACAGCAGTTAGATGTTTAGCTACTCACCTAAAGGTCAGAGGTTTGAACCCACCAAGTACTGCATTGAACAAACGATGCAGCAGTTGGCTTCCATGAAAATCTCTGCCTTAGAAACCGAAGGGGCAGGTCTGCTGTGCTCTGCGCTGCCAGGCAGGAGGGTGGGGTGGCAAGGAGCCCCTCAGCTCCTCACCTCTCCTCTGCCCCAGGGGAGCAGCATGCTGTCCATCAAGCAGAACCAGTGGTGGCTTGTCCTCGAGACTTTAACCCCCGACACAGCCTATGAGCTTCAAGTCAGAGCCACAGCTCGGCGAGGCCAGAACACCACCTGGAGCCCCTGGAGCCAGCCGCTGCCCTTCAGGACGAAGCCTGGAGGTATGGGTGGGCACAGGTGGTGACGGGGCTGGGATGGAAGGGGGGTGCTGGCCTGGGCGTGCCCTTGGGGCCTGTAGCCAGCACCAGGCTGGGGTGCAGGGAGTGGAGGGAGTGACAGGATCCGGGTGAATGGGGGACAACTGTTTAAACGCCTCTCCCTGATTCCGCTTCTACCCTGGCAGCCCCAGGAAAGTCCTCGCCTTTTTCTTGGTTGGGCCACACCATCGTGGCCCTCAGCGGAGCCATTGCCTTTGCCATCTTGGTTTACCTGTTGGCCAACTGCCGCTACATCGAGCCGTGGTAAGAAGGGTTTCTCTCCGTCCTTCATGCTCCCGTGTCACGACCACGCGCATCCATGTCTGTATCTGCAGAGAGCAGCTCAGAGCCGGGTGCAGGGTGAGGCGTGGAGGTCCCACTTGCCAGGGAGTCCTCCCCAACTGGCCTCCTCCTATGCTCCTCTGTCTATGGTCCCCCAGGTCACAGAGCCAGCCGAGGAGCGGTATGGGGAGGTGGAATCCCATGGGGGACCCTGCCCACAGCACCTCGCTCAAGATGTGAGCGTGAGTGTCTATGGATGCACGCACAAGTTCACAGCCATGTCCTCGGGGTCTGGGTAGGTCCGCACACCCATCCATTCCTGCGCTTGGGTGAGGTGCTGGGGCCACATTGGTTGTCACCATCCTCAGGCAGTTCACTGTCCACTACGAGGGGCAGATGTGAGAAATCCCACTGTGTATGCCAGGCACAACGTGGTTAGGATGGGAAGGAGGGGGCCAGGTACAGAGGGAGCACATGGAGAGGACCCGCCCAGAAAGTGGTGTGTCTGTTGAGATCAGAGGGTGCAGAAGCTGGCCAGGCAGAGGAGTTGGATGGGGAGAGCAGTCCAGGAAGAGGGCACAGGCTGCCCGAAGGTCCAGATGTGCTGGAATGAGCAGTTCTGGGGACGAAGGGAGGCTGGGGTAGAGGGCTGACTTCAGGCTGGACTCTGCGGGACCTGGCCACCTGGTAACGGTTGGCGCTGGACTGCAGGCAGGCCCAGGAGGGGAAGGAAGAATGTGACGTGTAAGGACCCTGTGCCTCATCAGAGGGGGTGGAGCACTGTTGTGGGCACTTTGTACACCTCACCGGTGCTTTTAGTCCAGTGGTCCACGTTCTAGCTGAGGGGCACAGAGAGGTTAAGTAACTTGCTCCAGGTCACGCAGGTAATAAATGATGGAGCTGGGTTGAGTTGGAGCCAAGTTGCTGCTCTGGGGAGTTTCGAGGAGCTGTGTGTGTGTGTGTGTGTGTGTGTGTGTGTGTGTGTGTCCTGATTCTCTTAATGGAGGGACAGCACTTTACAGTTTGCAAATATGCCACCTGCCTCCTCTCAGGACTTCAAAGGCTGCTGTTTTCCTATTGATTCTTGTCTGGACTGGGCCCCACCCCAAATCATACAGCCAGTGTGGGTGAAGTTGGAAGGCCGCTCTCCTCTCCCACCCTGCCCCAGTGCAGTTCAGGACCCCAAGCCTCATCCATTAGGCATTTCTCCACCCACTTTCACCCCCATCTCCATGATAGCAGGTAGTGGGGAAACCAGCTCCCTGGTGAAGGCCCTTGTTCCCAAGCAGGATCACGTCATTCTCTTATCTGGACCACTGCAGTGGCCTCCTCCCTGGTGTCCCTATCGCCACTCTTGTTCCTTTAACCTGTTCTCCCGTCTGCCCTGTTTCTCTCCTATTTAAAACTGCTGCACTCAATGTACCTTAACTCTTAGGGGAAGTCATTAGCCATTTAAAACTTTTGTGCAAATCAGAAATTGATGCCCCTTCCCCCAGCAGAAGTATCGGGGTGCCTGGGCCCTTTAGCTTAGCAAGATGATACAGGCTGAAATTCACCACCCTTGGGCAGTGCACGGCCTGAACATCCATCCCTGGTAGACCTACCTATAGCAAGTCCACATTCTGACTTCCCTCCTCCTGACTCTCCCTGCACTAGCCATCTCATCTCTGACCTCGGTGGTCCGCGTGGTCCCCTGGGCCCTCTGCCATCCTCGTCTTGCACAGCATCTGACCCTGGCCCTCACTCACTTGCTCGTGTCTCTCTCCGCACTGGAATGCCAGCTCCCTTGTAAGCGGGAACCTTCAGCTTCAGTCATTCTTGGGTCCCTAGCACCCAGCACCCACTCTCTCAATATCAGCAAAATGAATGCATGCCCCCCCTCACCGCTTCTTCCTCCCTCCCTCATCCAGGCTGAAGGAGGTTCTGAAGTGCCACATCCCAGACCCCTCAGAGTTCTTTTCCAAGCTGAGCTCAGAGCATGGAGGAGACTTCAAGGTAGGAGTCTTGAGGGTGGACAGCCGTGGGCTCCTGACTCAGGTGGTCCACTGTGCAGAGACTTGGTGGGGGTGTTGCAGGAGTGTGGGCTTCATGCAAGAAGCTGTGCAGAAGTAGAGGACAGTCTCCAGGGTGGTTGTGGGCCCCCTCCCCCAGCTTTGACACCAGAGCTCTCGGGCTGCCTTGCAACTCTCAGCTGAGCCTACTGCTTGGGTTCTAATACCAGCTCTACCACTTCCCTGGCTATGTAACCTTGGACAAACTGTAGAACCTCTCTGTGCCTCGGCCTTCTCACCTGTAAAGTGGGGGAGAAAGAATTAGCTTATGTCTTTCCCTCAGGACATTCCCTGGAGAACAGTGCAGGCTCTGGTGATGCTAGTGGGGTTAGTGTAGCCCCTTCCCCTGCCAAAATTCCAGGGCAGCTCCCTAACTGATCTCGGACATTAAGGAGGGTCGAGTCACGTACTTGTTCATCAGGTTTTAAACAAGTGAGGAGGACCTGAAGTGCTTGCTGAGGAAGGTCAGGGACTGCAACCTTCAGTATGGATTGAGGCTCAATGTCAAGAAAACAAAGATTCTTACCACTGGGTCGATTGGCAGCATCATGACGGATGGTGAAGAGTCTGAGATTGTTCACAGTTTTGGTTTGCTTGGCTCCACAGTCAGCACTCTTGGCACCAGCAGCCGGGAAATTAAAAGACGTATTGCGATGGGAAAGTCTACATTAGAAACCTCTCTAAAGTGCTGAAGTAAAAAGATGTCAGTCTGGAGACTAAGGTGCGCCTGATACATGCCATGGTCTTTGCAATCACTTGCTATGCATCAGAGAGTTGGACAATGACTAGGGATGATAGAAGGAGAATTGATGCTTTTGAGCCGTGGTGTTGGGGAAGAGTATTGAATATACAATGGATTGCTAAGAAAACGAACAGATTTGTTCTGGAGAGAGTAAAGCTGGGCTTCTCCTTGGAGGCAAGGATTCTGAAGCTTCATCGGACATATTTTGGACATGTTGCAAGGAGGGACCAGTCCCTGTAGAGGGACATCATGCTTGGGAGGGTGGAGGGACAGTGCAGGAGAGGAAGATCCTCAATGAGATAGATTGATTCAGGGACTGGGGTAATGGGGGTAGGTGTATTGGAGATAGTGAGATTGGCAAAGGATAGGACAGAGTTTAGGGCTATTGTACATAGGGTTGCTATGAGTCGCAGGCAACTGGACAGCACATAACAACAACAACAACAACAACATCATGTATGTGATTAGGACACTTAGATAAGACTAACAGATACAGCACCAGAGGCTGAGCCCCCTCATACTGGGAAACACAAAGAGGAGGAACAGTTGTGAGCAGACACTAGTGATTGGAATGTGGAATGGGAGAAGTATGAATGTAGGAAAATTGGACACTGTTAAGGAAGAAATGGAGTGCAAATATATTGACATACTAGGCATTGGTAAGCTGATATGGATTGGCATGGGACATTTTGAATAAAAAAAAATCTTACAATCTATTACACTGGAAACAAAAAGTTGAGGAAAATAGGGTCACAGTCAGAGTAAAAAAGACCATTTCTAGATCCAGCGTGAAATATAATATTGTGAGTGACAGTATGACATCCATATACACACAAAGAATACCTGTTAATACCACTATCATTCAAAGATAGGCATAAACAACAGGACCAAAGAAGAGGAAATGGAAGATTTCCACCAACTTTTGCAGCTGGAAATTGAGTGAATATGCAACCAAGATTCATTAGTAAAGATTGGTAATTGGAATACAAAATCAGTAAGAAGGATCAATAGTTGGGTAAATATGGACTTGGTGACAGAAATGAGGATGGAAAGAGACTGATAGAATTTTGTACAATCAATGATTTATTTATTCATTGCAAATACCTTTTATAAGAAACACAAAGAGTGACTATGGATATGGACTTCACCTGACAGACTACACAGGAATCAGATTGATTACATCTGTAAAAGAATAATTGGAGAAGCACAATACCAGCTGTGAAAACTAGGCCAGATGCTGACTGAGGAACAGATCATCAACTACTCATGTGCAAGTAGAAACTGAAATTAAATAAAATTAAAACAAATCCACAAGAACCAAAATTTGACCTTGACTCTATCCCACTTGAATTTGAAAACCATCTCAAGAACAGGTCTGAGGTCTTGAACACTAGTAAAATAAGACCAGATGAGCTGGGGGAGTATATTGAGAATATCACCCACGAAGAATGCAAAAGGTCATTTACAAAGACAGAGGAAGAATTAAAAACAGAGATGGATGTCAGAAGAGACTCTGAAGACTGCACTAGAGTACTGAGAAGACAAAGGGAAAAATTAGGAAGTTAAAGAGCTGAACAGAAGATTTCAAAGGGCAGCTTGGGAAAACAAAGCAAAGTATTATAACAAAATGTGCAAAGAGCTGGAGTTAGAGAATCAAAAGAGACAAACTTTCCTGACATTTCTCAAGTTTTCAAGGAATTGGAGAATAAATTTAAGCTTTGAGTTGCAATACTTAAAGATGCTATGAGCAGAGTATGGAATGATCTGGGAAGCATCAAAAGGAAATGGAAGGAGTACAGAGTCATTGTATCAGAAAAATTGGCTGACACAGAAAAATTTCATGGAACAACATATGACCAAGAAACAATGATGATGAAGCAGGAAGTTCAAGCTGCTTTGAAGTAAGCAAAAAAAAAAAAAAGGCCCCAGGAATTAATGGAATACCAATTAACATATTTCAGCAAACAGATGCAGCCCTGGACATGTTCACCAGCTTGTGCCAAGAAATCTGGAGAACAACTACCTGGCCAATTGACTAGACAAGATCCATATTTATTCCCATTCCCAAAAGAGGTGACCCAAGAGAGTGAGGAAATTACAGAATTATATCACATGCAAGCAAAATCCTGCTGAAGAGAACTGCCAGAAATATAAAGTAGGTTTAGAAGAGGCCTTGGCACTAGAGATATCATTGCCTTGCTATGTATCAGACAGTTAGGCATTGAATAAGGATGACAAAAGAACTGATGCCTTTGAGTTGTGGTGCTGGAGGAGAGTATTGAACATCCCATGGGCTGCCAAGAGAACAAACAAGTTTGTATTGGAGAGAGTAAAATCAAGTTGCTCTTTGGAGGCAAGGATTTTGAAGCACTGTCTCACGTATTTTGGGCACGTGGCCAGGAGAGACCAGTCTCTGGAGAAGGAAATCACGCTTGGAAGAGTGGAGGGACAGACAGCACAGAAGAGAGAGACCCCGGATGAGATGGATTGATACAGTAACTGGGGCAATGGGGATAGGTGTTGTCAGAGTCAGTGAGACTGGGTCAGGACAGGGAAGGGTTCAGAGCTGCTGTACATAGGCTTGCTATGAGTCACAGGTGACTCAATGACACATAACAATAACAACAACAACAACAACAACAACAACAGAGAGGGGTTCAAAACTATTGTGCATAGGGTTGCTATGAGTTGAAGTCAGCTTTAATGCATATAATAATAACAACAGGCACATACTTTGGGCATGTTGGTAAAAAAGGCTATTCTTCAGAGAGGGACATCATGCTTAGAAAGGTGGAGGGTTGATGAAAGAGAGGAAGACCCTCGATGAGATGTGTGACTCAGTGACTGGCTCAAGTGGGTCAGAGATGATGAGGTTGGCTCAGGATAGGACAGGGTTCAGATCTGTTGCTTATAGAGTCACTATGAGTCCAACTCAACTCAATGGCACCTAACAACAGCTACTTCTAACAGGTGCTCTGGGAGCACCTTCTAGAAGGAGTTGCCCAGCCTCCACTTGTCACTTGCCTCAGGGCAGTGTGGTCCGAGGCCCATGCTTGTCCTGCCCACAGCCCTGGGTGTGGTCTTCTGGCCACCTCACCTGTCTTCTCTGCCTCCGCTGGTTCTGTAAACCTCGCCACACTTTGCTCATCTTCTGGGCCTTCTACCCCTCTGTACTGCCCTCTGTTAATACTTTCTGTGCCTCTTCCTATCCTTTCTCTGGCAACACAAACCCCTGGTTTCTGGGATTATTTAGAGAGAACGTGCACATGCATGTGGGCATGCGTATGGAGAGGCTCAGCCCCAGGGAGAGGGAACCAGGCATCTGTGCCAACTCGTGATTTCTCCACAATTATGCTAATGCCATAGGGGGTCCCATCAGGCCTGATCTCCGTGCTCAGGGTCACAGTCCAGCAGACAAAGGATCCCATGACACAGGACCTACTGGGATCCTGGCTCACTCACCAAAGCCCCCTTCCCAGCATCCTGTGGGGTCTACTGTCCGCAGCTCCTCTGCCACGTCATTGCATTTGTCTCTGTTTTCTCATCTGATATCTCCCCACTGGCAGGTGTATAGCAGGGAGAAAGTCAGGAAAGCTCAATATGGACACTGAGGCTCAGAAAGGGGCAGTGATCTGTGCAGGCCCACATGGTGAGGGAAGAGCTGGACACCCACCTCTGCTCTCCTGGTCGGGGTTCTAGACTCGCCAGCAATTGGGCTGTGGTCTGATGGGCACTCTCCCATGTGTGGTGTGGAGCAGTGTGTGTGGGAGGCAGATATCAGACCTGCTCCCCATGTCTGCCCTCCAGTGGGAGCAAGAGGGTCATGTGTGGTCTAGCTTGCCAGTCGGGGCCAGGCACAGCCCTCAGCAGGTGTCTGTAAGCAAGGGTCCGAGCAAGCTGCCCAATGCCTTCTTTCTGCTCAGCTCGCTAAACCCACACTGTCCCCCAGCGGCCACTTGAGCTGTGGATCTGTTCTTGGCTTGTCCCGGTGCTGAGGATAAGGCCAGGCTTGAAGGAGTTACTAGTCACTGGGAAGTCGATTCTGACTCTTGGGGACTCTATGTGTGAAAAGTGATCTGTAGGCCTGTCTTCTGAGGCACCTCTGGGTGGGTTTGAACTCTCAACCTTTGGGATTGTTTGCCCCACCCAGTGACCGGCAGTAGGTTCTCAGCTAACAGCTGCTCATTTCCGCGGCACTTATAGTAGTAGGGAAGGCCTGTGCCGAGGATCAGAGCAGGGGGCTCTCCAGGTTGAAGGAGGGAAGAAGTTGCTGCTATAAGTTTGGGGGTGAGGGCAGACAGGCGCTTGCTCACCCTCCTCTCTCCCTGCAGAAGTGGCTCTCCTCGCCCTTCCCGTCGTCCTCCTTCAGCCCCAGTGGCCCCGCACCTGAAATCTCCCCCCTGGAGGTGCTGGACAGGGACACCAAGGCCACACAACTGCTTCTGCAGTCGCAGGACAAAGAGCCCGTGTCCTCGCCCAGTAGCCACTCACAAACCAGCTGCTTCACCAACCAGGGCTACTTCTTCTTCCACCTCCCGGACGCCCTGGAGATCGAGGCCTGCCAGGTGTACTTCACCTATGACCCCTGCGCCGAGGAGCCTGACGAGGGCAGGCCAGGGGCACCTGCGGGGTCCCCTGTGCCAGCCCTTCCCCCTCCGCCAGGAGATGACGATGCCTATTGCACCTTCCCCCCGGGGGATGACCAGCTGTTCTTCTCTCCTAGTCTCCATGCTGGCCCGGCCCCCCAAAACATGGCCCTCAGGGGCAGTGGGGCCAGGCCAGAGAGGCTTCCCTCCTTCCCACAAGAGGCAGTTTCTGGAGATTCAGACTCCAGACCCCTTGACCCTCCCACCCTGGAAGTCCCCAGTCCAGTGGCTGACCAGTCCCTGCAGCTGGAAATGGATAAAACTGGACAGGAAGTCTCCATGGCCAGTTGTGGGCCAGGGGCCAGATGCCCCTGGACCAGTTTTCCTGGGGAGAGTCCAGCCAGGGTCCTCTCCTCCTGCGCAGCCCTGAGCACTGATGCCTACCTGTCCCTCCAAGAGCTCCCAAAACAGGACCCGGCTCACTCTGCCTGAACAGCCTGGCCCCACCCCCTCAGACCCTTCTCTTCAAGCCTGAACTGCTGCTTCCTGGTCTCGATCCTCAAGCCAGGAACTATCCTCACCCCAATGTGCTGAGCTGAGCTGTACTGTTCTGGGTCCCTGTCCCCTCCACTCCACACTCCCCTAGAGAAGTTTTCCTCTGTGGCCCAGGAGCTGCACACCCGGCCCACAGACTGGCAGCTCCATGAAGGTAAAGTCTCATCATCTTTTCACTGCACCAGAAACCTGATTGTATGCCGTCATTAGCTGTCATTGAACTCTTGGGCACAATAAAAGGAAATACTGCCCAATTTTGCACTATCTTTGAGACTGCTGGGTGGCCCTTAATGCTGTTTAATTTAGCACAATTCTTTGGCTATTTAATCCAACTCATTGAGGGTTTCCCTGGCTCTCACGGGTCCTCCGCTTTACCGGGCATAACATCCTCCTCTCACTATCGGTCTTTCCCTCTGGGGTCCAGCATTATGTCAGACAGCATCTGTTATGATTCACTGGGATTCACTGACTGGTTTTTCAGTAAATCACCAGATCTTTCACTCTAGGCTGTTTTAGCCCAGAAGTCCTGATGAATCATGCCTATAGTGCCTGACCATGATACTGGTGTATGAAAAGACTGGCTATACAGCATCCTGTGTCACAGCAAACCACAAGTCAGCACAGTATGGCAAACGGAGGCATGGATGGTGGCCGGACTGTGCACCTCGATGAGTCATGTGGCAGCATTTTATTTTCTGTACCTTGGCTACCTTCGTTCCCATCATGCCTCACATAAGCTCCTCCTGACACCTGGGACCTTCTGAGGTCAAAGCTTGCTGAGTCCCTCACCCTCTTGGATCAGGCAGCTCACTCCAGGCATCTTCCCCACATCGATGGCCTCTTCCTTCTAGAGACTCTCTCCCCCGTTCTTTTTCTCTCCTCTCTGCTCCTGCACTAGTCACACCTTGATGTCTATCACAAACTTCCTATGGAGGGCAAGACCAGAAGGACCCGATTCCATTCAGAATCTCAAGGCTCAGTGCCTGCTCAGAGCTGATTGGGCGCCTGCCTGGCAAGTCAATCCATAGGCTGATCAACCGCCTATGAGGTAGCTTGACATAGAAGTTTTATCCAATCAAAGAAGGAATGGGCCTGAGCTTGCCAATCAGATTGTCTCAATGTCTCAAAGGCTTTTGACCAAAGTAAGGAAGGGAGATCTGGATAGCAAATACACGGGGAAGAAGGTGCTTCTGGCAAAGATGGGGACGTGAGTCATGGTAGCACAAATCCTCCTGTAACTAAGGGGGCTGGTGAACCTTAGGTGAGGACTCCTTTTGCCCTTATGTCCAGAAAGGTTCAGTTGACAGCTTCTCATTGTAAGGTGTTAAATGCATCGCTATGTGTCCTGAATTCAGATTTCCCAGCCAGTATCCTTATGCCCAGAACGGGAATAGCATTTGCTTGCTCTGAGTGTTAAATTTCTCAAGTCTTGACCATCCATGTTAGAATCTTTTAATAATCTGTATGTAGTACCTTTGTTATTATTTGCTTCATGTATTTCTTGAAATTAACTCACTTTTTGTCTAATCATGTTTACATAAAGGGAAAAAAAGCCTGTAAATTAAAAAAAAAAAGACTATGCACTATAAATAAAAGGCATCTGCCAAAAGTTGGTACAATGAAACAATGCTGAAAGTCATTGCAGCTGGGAAATGTGTTAAAGAGGAGATTATCGAGGATTAGGAACATGTTATAGATAGCGCAGCTCTCAGGGAGACTTCCTCCTTGAGAGAAGAAACCGAAGGACTGAAAGGGGAATAATTTTCCCACTAGGAAGTCAGGTTTCTCTTAGTCTATGTCAAAGCACCATCTGACATTGTCTCCCATCCAAGTACTAACCTGGCCCAACCCTGCTTAGTTTCCGAGATCAGACGGGATCAGGTGTGTTCAGGATAGTATGGCCGTAGACCATCTGCCATTGTCTCATATCAACACCTCATGGTTCCCATGCTTTGGGAACTAGTCCTCTCGAGGAAGACAATGCAAAATTTGAAAAAAATAAATAAATACATTTCAGTGCTGTCTTATTTATCTGTTGTTTTTGTTGTTGTTATGTGCCTTCAAGTTGCATGTGACTCACAGTGACACTCTGTATAACAGCTCTAAACCCTGCCCTGTCCTGAGTCAGTCTCAGTAACTCCAGCACACCTACCCTCACTGCCCCAGTTACTATATCAATCTAGCTCATCCAGGGTCTTCCTCTTGCACCATCCCTCCACTCTTCTGTGCATGATATCCTTGCCCAAAGATGGTTCCCTTCTGGCCTTGTACCCCAAAGTATGTGAGATAGAGCTTCACAATCCTAGCCTCCAGTGAGAAACATGGTTTCAGCCTATCCAAAACAGACCTATTTGTTTTCTTGGCAGTCCATGGTATGTTAAGACTTTTTCCAGCACCACAACTCAAAGGCATCAATTCATCTTCTGTCATCCTTAGTTATTGTCCAGCTCTCTGATGCATAGCAAGTAATTTCAAAGACCACAGCCTGGATCAAGTGCACCTTAGTCCCTAGACTAACATCATTGTTTCTTAGTACTCTGGAAAGGTCCCTGACAGCAGATTTACTGCATGGAATTCACCTTTTGATTTCCTGACTGCTGGTGCCAAAAGTGCTGATTGTGGAGCCGAGCAAGCTATTAACAACCTCAATCCCATCTCCATCCATCATGGTGCTGCCAACTGGCCCAGGGGTGAGAATCTTTGTCTTCTTGATGTTGAGCTTCAATCTATATTGAAGATTACAGTCCTTGACCTTCTGCAGCAAGCACTTCAGGTCCTCCTCAGTTTCAGCAAGCAAGGTGTGTCATCTGTATAATGTTTTTGTTGTTATTATGAGTCTTGCTCCAATCCTGATGCGACATTCCTCCTCATAAAGCCCAGCCTCCCAAATGACCTCTTCTGTATACAGACTAAAAAAGGTATGGAAACAGGATTCGTCCTGTATCCACGCCTTTCCTGATTTTGAACCCATGCAGTGTTTCCTTGCTCTGTTCTGAAGACTGCTTCCTGGTCCACATATATCTAGTGCTACAGAAAAATGTACCATGAGCATTGACGCAAGACTTGTCAACAACCTGTATTATGATACAAACTTGCTCACCAAAGCTGAGGAAGACTTGAACCATTTGCTGCAGAAGATCAAGGACTACAGTCTTCAATATGGATTGCATCTCAACATCAAGAAAACAAAGATCCTCACCACTGGGCCAATAGGCAGCATCATGGTGGTGGAGGAAAAGAATTGAAATTAACAATTTCATCTTTCTTGGATCCACTAGCAACACCTTTGGCACCAGCAATCAGGAAATCAAAACATGAGTTGCTCTGGGAAAATCTGCTGTCAGGGAGCTCTCCAGAGTGCTAAAGAGCAATAATGGCAGTCCAGAGACTAAGTTGTGCCTGATACAGGTGATGGTCTTCTCCATCGCTTGCTATGCACCTGAGAGCTGGACAGTGACTAAGGATGATTGAAGAAGAATCAGTGCCTTTGGCTTGTGGTGCTGGAGAAGAATGTTGACCATACCATGGATGCTAAGAGAACAAAACAGGTCTGTCCTGGAGAAAGAGAAACCAAGTTATCCTTTAGAGGCAAGGATTTTGAAGCTCTGTCTCACATACTTTGGGCATGTTGCCAGGAGGGACCAGTCCTTGGAAAAGAACATTATGCTTGAAAGGGTGGAGGAACAGTGCAGGAGAGGAAGACTCTGCATGAGATGGATTGACGCAATGTCTGTGGTAACGGGGTCAGGTGTGTCAGACACAGAATAGAGCAAGATTCAGAGCCATTGCTCATGGAGTCACTGTAAGTTCTTGACCTCACATAACAACAGCTATAAACAGAGAACTTTGGTGGCTTAGTGGTGAGAAGTTGAGCTGTCAACCCAAAGGCAGGTGGTTTGAATTCACCAGATGCTCCATGGAAGAAACATGAGCAGTCTCCTCCAATGCTATTTACTGCCTCTGAAAAGTCCCTGGAAGGTGGGTCAGCTCAGAGTCAGTCTGTCCTAACTCCATGGTGCAAAACAACAATAATAAACAACTATAAACAGAAATAGAACAAGTAGATGACTTTAGCAAATAGAAGTTTACTCTCTTACAGTTTAAAATGCTAGAAGGCTATATTTAGGGTGCCAGTTCAAGGAAAATTTGTCAGCTGGTATTCCATCGATTCCTGAGGCCTTAGTTTTTGCTAGTGCCTTCAGTTCAGCTTGAATTTCCTCCTTCATTATCATTGGTTCTTGTTCATATGGTAATTCCTGAATTTTTTAGTGTTACCCAGCTATGGCTGACCAATTGGAAGAGATCCCTATTTGTTCCCATTCCCAAGAAAGGTAATCCAACAGAATGTGCAAATTATTGAGCAGTATCATTAATATCACATGCAAGCAAACTCTTGCTGAAGATCATCCCCAGACATCTCGAACAGTACATTGAGAACTTCCAGAAGTTTAAGCTGGATTTAGAAGAAGTTGCGCCACGAGGGATACCACTGCTGATGTTAGATGGATTCTGGTTGAAAGCAGAGAATATTAGAAAAATGTCTATTTGTGCTGTATTAACTACACCAAGTCATTTGACTGTGTGTGGATGATAGCAAACTATGGCTGACAGTAAGAAGAATAGGAATCCCAGAAAAATTAATTGTGTTCATGTGAACCCTTTACCTGGACCAAGAAGCTGCTGTCCCTACAGAACAAGGAAGGAAACACTGCATGCTCTAAAATCAGGAAAGATGTGACTGAGGGTTGTCTCCTTTCTCCTTACTTATTCAATCTGCATACTGAACAAATAATCTGAAAAGCTATATTCTATGAAGATTGAAAAACAGAGCAGGGGAGCACTGCATGGTTTAGAATTGGGAAGGGAGTGCGCCAAGGTTATATTCTTTCTCCATACCTATTCAATCCGTATGCTGAGCAAATTATCCAAGAAGCTGGACTCTGTGAGGAGGAGTGTGGCATCAGGATTGGAGGGAGACTCATTAATAACCTGCGTTATGCAGATGACACAACCTTACCCGCTTCAAAGTGAGGAGGGTTTGAAGCACTTGTTGCAGAAGATCAAGGAATACAGCCTTCAGTATGGATGGTGTTTCAGTATCAAGAAAACAAAGATTCTTACGGCTAGACCAATAAGCAGCGTCATGATGATGGAGAGGAGATTGAAACGATCAACAACTCCATCTTGCTTGGATCCACAATTAACACCCTTGGTACCAGCAGTCAGGAGATAAGGAGATGCACTGGGAAAACCTTCAGTTAGGGACCTTCCCAAATTATTAAGGAGTAGGGATATCAGTCTGAAGACTAAGGTGCATCTAGTTCAGGTCATGGTCTTTCTGATTACTAGCTATGCCTCTGAGACCTGGACAATGAATAAGAATGAGAGAAAAAGAATTGATGCTTTTGAGCTGTGGTGTTGGAGAAGAGCCCTGAACATCCCATGGATGGCCAAGAGAATGAACAGATATGTCTTGGAAAGGGTACAGAAGGAGTGCTCTTTTGAGGCAAGAATGATGAGGCTTCACCTCCCATACTTTGGACATGTTGCTAGGAGGTAATATTCCTTTGAGAAGGACATGATGCTGGGAAGGGTGTAGGGTTGTTGAAAGAGAAGAAGACCCTCAACCAGGTGGATCGATATGGTGGCTGCTGCAATGGGGACTTGTATGTTAGGAAGTGTGAGGATGGTGCAGGATAGAACAGAGTTCAGATATTTTGTTCACAAGGTCGCTATGAGTTATGCTTGACTCGATGACACCTAACAACAACTAACTCTGTGAAGCAGAATGTGGCATCAAGATTGGGGGAAGTCTCATTTGACAATATGCTGATGACACAATCTTGCTTGCTGAAAGTGAAAAGGATTTGAAATACTACAGAAGATCAAAGAATACAGCCTTCAGCGTGGATTGCATCTCAACATCAAGACAGAAGTCCTCACTACTGGACTGAAAGGCAACATCATGATGGAGAAAAGATTGAAATTGTCAACAATTTCATTTTACTTGGATCCACACCCAACGCCCTTGGTACCTGCAGTCAAATCATGTACGGCCTTGGGTAAATTCACTCTCAGGGCTCTCTCCAAATTCCTGAGGAGCGATGATGTCAGTTTGAAGCCTAAGATGAATCTGATTCAGGCCATTGTCTTTTCAATCACTTGCTGTTCATCTGAGGGCTGGACAATGAGTAAGGATGACAAAAGAGAAATCGATACCTCTTAGCTGTGGTGCTGGAGAAGAGCATGGGATCTCCCCTGAACTGCCAAAAGAACACACAAATATGTCCTGGAAGAAAGTTCAGCCAGCGTGCTTCTTGAAGGCAAGGATGGTGAAACTTTGTCCACATATTTGGGCATGTTGCTAGAACAGACTATTCTTTGGAAAAGGATATCATGCTTGGGAAGGTGGAGGGTCAGCAAAAGAGAGGAAAACTCTCAATGAGATGAGTTGACACAGCACCTGCAGCAGTGGACTTAACGTGTGTTGGAGACGGTGGGGACGGCACAGGATAGTGACGAAAGGTATTGCCGGCCACACCCTGGGAGACTCCCCACACATAGTGTTAGGGCTGTGTTAGATTAAGGAGTGTCGGATTCAATCCTTAATCCTCCTCTAACTGGCTTACCAGATTATAGAAGATCATCACACAGTTTCTTTGTATACAGCCACATTTTGGAGGGACACAATCCAATTCATGACAGATGCTTTTGCCTTGGAAAATCTGGACCAGCCAGATCAAGAATGGCAACTGCTGGCATGAGTAATCGATTGCACCGTGCGTGGCAGACAGTAATTGATCGTGGCCTCTTTGCACCTTGGTACAGCTCGAGTTTCCATGGTGCCATGCTGTAGGCAGCCCCGATTGCTTAGATGTGGCATCTGCTGATATCTCAGCACCCGACTACCCTCCCCCACAAACTCCCTTCCAAGAAGGATCTCCTGTTGTTCCCAACTCCTATTTTCCAGGCAGGGAAAACTGGGGCCAAGACGTTGGAGGCTGGGAGCTGAGCAGCCCTGGAGCTGGCGAGCTCAGGGGTCCAGCCGTCTCTGTCACGACTCGTGAGAGACTTCAGGCTGCCAAGAGCTGAGCACAGGTGTGCTAGGTGAAGTTAGAGCAGAGGTCTAGATGTTACCATGTGTGTGGATGTGAAAGCGACCCCTGGAGATGGGTGTGGAGGGAGCAGCTGGTAGGGGTGGAAGGAGAGGTGGGGCCTGCTTGGATCAGATTGCAGGGGTGTGGGGCTGCAGCAGCTGGGGGGCAGGCTGCCTGGGGCCCCAGAGAGCTGTCAGGTGCTAAGTGGGAAGGAGGCAGCCAGGGCAGATCTGGGGATAAGAGATCCGAGAGGAGAAGTGGGGAGAGGAGAAGTGGGTGAGCCTTCCAGCCTCTCTCCACTAGATCTGTTCCTTTGCTTCCCAAATCTCTTGATACTTCTGTTCTCTTTCTACTTCCCAGCTCCCATTCCAAGCAACCCCCAGTGTCCCTGATTCAAAGGAGATTATGGAAGAAACAGTCAGCACTAGGGCGACTGATCTACCTCTGCTCTCCTCAGCACAGTGCTCTGACAAATGCACACCCATGTGTATTGTGGCTTTGTTCACAATAGCAAGGAGTTGGAAACAACCTAAGTGCCCATCAACAAACGAATGGATAGAGAAGCTGTTGGTATAGTCACACAATGGAATACTATGCTGCATTGAAAAACAAGGAACCCATGAAATATTATTCAAAATGGGTGGCCCTGGAGAACATTATGCTGAGTGAAATATCTCAGTCACAAAAAGACAAATACTGCATAGTGCTACTGTTGTAAAATGGGACTGACCTTGGGATTGGGGGGAGACTGAGAAAGATGGGATGAATAATGTATCCCGCATTGAAACAGATGAGGGAGAGAACTGTTTAAAAGGGATATGTGATGAGGTATTATTGTCATGACAGGAGTCCAGAATGAAGCCTGCATAGTGGAGTGGATCTGGAGGGAGGGATTGTAAAACAATGAAAGAATTTTTCTTTTACTTTTTAAAGAGAAGAGCAAACGGGAGGGGTGGGGTGGGCAGGGAGAAAAGTGCAACAATGAATGAGTGGAAATCCAAAGTCTCTGTAAATTTTCATTAAAATTAATAATAATAAAGCATTTTTAATTATTCTTATTAATAATAATAATAATTTTAATAGACATTTACAGAGGTTTTGGATTTCCATTCATTCATTGCCGCAACTTTCTCCCTGCCCACCCCTCCCCACCAGCTCGCTTCCCCCTCCGAAAAGAAAAAAAAATAAAATTTCTTCATTAGTATACAATTCCCACGTCCCCTCCCCCCCTACCCCCGACACTGAGTACACTTCTCTATGCAACCTTAATTTTGGATTCCTGTGCTAACCATAATAATCATATATCACTTCTAATCTGCTCTTTCCCTCATCTGTTTCAATACAATATACATAATTTATCCAGTTTTTTTCTGTCATACCCCCACCCTGATGTCAGACCCATTCTATAACAGTGGCACCATGCAGTGTTTGTCCCTTTGTGACTGAGATATTTCACTCAGCATAATGTCCTCCAGGGTCACCCACTTTGAATAATATTGTATGAGTTCCTTGTTTTTCAGTGCTGCATAGTATTCCATTGTGTGGCTATACCACAGCTTCTCTATCCATTCGTTTGTTGATGGGCCCTTAGGCTGCTTCCAACTCTTTGCTATTATAAACAAAGCTGCAATAAATATGGGTGTGCATATATCTGCTTGGATGGCAGGCATGGTCTCTCTGGGGTATATTCCCAGTAATGGGATTGCGGGGTCAAATGGTATCTCTATTTGCAATTTTTTGAGAAAGCACCACACCGCCTTCCACAATGGTAAAATATATTTTTCTTAAAAAAACCCATCCTAAGCTAATGTTCACGTTGTAAACATTGGGCCAGGGAACTTCCCAAACACCATCTTTTATGATCCCCTCCCCAATTTGCAAATAAGAAAACTCAGGCTTGGAGAAGTTATGGGATGCAGCTAAAGGTTAGGAGAGCCTGAGTTTAGACTCTGACCCATCTGACTCTAGAGTGTTTCCCCCCCCCTTGTGTATAGAAGGCAGCATGGGAGGCAAATTCCATCCTGAGCTTCCTGGCAGCCAATTCAATAAATGCAAAAGGCATTCCACATTCCAAGACTGTGATGGTGACAGGAAGGGAGAAGTCCTTTGGTCAGCTCTGCAGGTCAGTGGGATTTAAACAGTGGTCACGAGGACTGACTTGAGGACAACATGGCTGTCCTTGCCTCCTGCCTGCTCTGTTCCAGCTGTGCCCCCTCATCCTCACCCTCCTCCCTCCGCAGTCTATTTCGTCAGTCCCTGGTTCTCACCTCATCCCTGTGCCCCATGACTCAGGCCCCTCTGTAACCTCTTACTCCAGTCCCTGGCCAGGCACCTCCTGGGCCCACCCGTTCCCTCCTTCAATCCTTCCACATCTGGGCCCTGCCAGAGTCCCCTGGCTGAGGTTAAACTTGCAGCACTGTGTGTGCAAATTTATGGCCATTTGGGGATAGTAAGGGGGCTTGACTTGGGGGACCTCAGCAAGCCCATCTGTCCCCGAGCCTCAGTCACCTCATGTGTGAATGAGGAATCAGACTGGAGGGTTCTGAAGTGACCCTGATATGTGTGAGGCTTGGTGCCACAGAGTGTGGCTGGTGACCAGAAGCCCATAGATTTTACATCAAAAGTTGGAGGTGGCGGGGCAGCAGGTTGATGGCAGGAATTACACCCGCACTGTGTGCTTTGGCATCTGCTGATGTGCATTTGAAGTGGTGCCGCCACCTGAGCAGTGCCCCCTGGCCTCCTCCACAGCCCTCAGGACCACGCTGGAGCCCTCAGAGTTCCCCCAATTGATGACTTCCTCCAGCTGCCCTCCACCAGGTGTCTGTTCTATCTGCAGTGCTGGCCATTGAGATCACCAGGCCCTGGGCTACATTCTAGAGAGATTAAAACCATAAAAACCCAAACCCACTGCTGTTGAGATAGTTGCAACTCACATCAGCCCTGTGGGGCCCAGGAGCTCCACCCCGTAGGGTCTCCAGGACGGCGAGCCTTGACGGAAGCAGACTGCCTCAGGGGTCTCTGAAGAGGGGTTTGAACTGCAGACTTCTCAGTGGGCAGCCGAGGGCATAACCACTCTGCCGTCAGTGCTCCTTCATTCTGGTGATACAACTCACACAACTCATTGCTGCTGATCAGAACCAGCCCTTAACAGACGTTCCAGCATGTTCCAGAGCTGTCGATCGCACGAGAGGTGAGTGCCCAGTTTTGCTGTTGTTGTTAGGTGCTGTGAAGTACAACTCGCAGTGACCCTGTGAACAACAGACCTGAACCCTGTCCTATCCTGTGTCGTCCTCATCATTTCTGACACACTTGAGCCCATTGCTGGAGTCACTGGGTCAATCCACCAGGTTGAAGGTCATCCTCTCTTTAACTGACCTTCCATCTTCCCAAGCACGACGTCCATCCCCAATGTACAGCCTCTCCTAGAAACATGCCCTGAGTGTGTGAGTGAAGCCTTCTCATATTCTTTGCCTCCAAGGAGCACTCTGGCTGCACCTTCCACTTTGTGCTGTTGTTGTTAAGTGCCGTCAAGTCATAGACGACTTATAGCAATCCTGTGAATGAAAGACCTGAACACTTGTGTAACTTCCGTCATTTCTGCAAGTTCATAGAGTTTCCGGAGACAAGCTATTTCAGAAGTGGACGACACTCCTGCTTCCGAGCTTGGTTTAATTGGGGAGCTCCACCAAACACTGTCCACCACGGATAACCATCATCACATCTGACACATTATTGTCACAGTGTTTAGAATCATAGCAACCACAAAGTTACCCTGTACAGCAAGTGGACAGACCAGTGCTATACCACCTAGAAGAATGTTTGACCAAAAAACAATCAAAACCAGGCCTGAGGGCCACAGATTAAAAAATCACCCACCTTTGGCTTGGTAGCATCACTTTCATTTTAGAGAAGTAACAATAATAACTTGTGAAAGAGGTCGGCCAGAGTCCAACAGCATAAGCCGTTACTCAGAAATGCTGGGCAAGAGAAGGTTCAGAGGGAATGTTCCAAGGTGGTCAGCAGGACAGAAGCTCCCACAGGCCTGGTGGGGGTGGGGATAGCTAGTCCCAGAAATTGCAGGGCAGGATGGTTCTCGGAAGAGAGAGAAGTTGTTCTTAATGAATATTAGCCCTTCTCAGGACAATCGGTGAGGAGAGACAGCTGTGGAGGGCAAGGATCTCTTTAAAGTCTTCTCCGTGGGTTCAGGTGAGACCTTTCCCAAAGGCTTAAAAAGATGCAAAGGGCTGAGTCTCTGGTGAGAAAATTCCAGCAAGAAGTGTCCTCCTGCCTCTCCAGTCGGGTCACGTTAGCTGACATCAGTCTGGTCCAGGGCCACAGTCGGTGTGACCCTGCATTCCTGGTTCTGGTCCTCCCACATCCCTTAGTCTTGTCAGCTGTAGATGGGGTAAGGGGTATAAAGGCGAAATGCTGTCACTACAATCTGCATTTATTGCCTTACCCTGTGTAACTCTAGGCATTTGATATTATTGTGAAGATGGAGGGACAGCGAAAGGGAGGACGACCATCCACCAGGTGCACTGACTCTCCACCAGGTAGACTGACAGCGTGACTGCAGCAATGGACTTGAATGTGTCATAGATGAAGAGGATGGCACAGGATAGGACAGGGTTCAGATATGTGGTTCCTGGGGTCACTATGAGTCATACTCAACTTGACAACACCTAATGACAATACTAGAAACTCACTTGATCCTTTACAGCAAGGCCCTGAGGTTGGTTCTCTTCTTACCCCCATTCTACAGATGAGAAGACTGAGTCACAGAGAAGGTAAATGACTTCCCCAAGGACACCCAGCATAGATTTGAACGCAAGCAGTGGTTAACCCTCATTGTTAACAGCTTTTAAGATATGTGCCTCCTAGCATTTCACATCCGTTCCAGCAACCCAGCGAGATGGGCCCAGGGGTTCTGAGTCATGTTTCAGAGAGGAGAGACTGTTTCAGGTCACCCGGTGAGCCTGGCTGAGGGGCTCTGGGACACTGGGTTCTCCCTGCTGCCCCCTGCCCCCTGCCTCCTGCCTCCTGCCTCCTGCCTCCTGCCTCCTGCCAGCAGGCTCAGAGCCTCTACAGTGATGACGAGGGACTGTTGTTTAGACCTGACCCTGTTCCAGGGCTCAGCCCGGGGCATCCCCTTGGCTGACTGGCTCAGAGACATTTTCCACCACTGAGTGTGACATCACTGAGCCCAGAGAGGTGGGGTGGGGCATGGGCCTGTGTGAAAGCAAGCAGGAAGCACCGAGGGGGGAGAGGTGCCCAGAGGTGATTACAGGAAGGCAGGACGTGAGGAGAGGGAGGGGGGCAGTGAGCAGTGGGTGGGAGCTGGCCTGTCCAGCACTGGTCACAGAGGGCTGGTTTCTGCCTTGTCTACAAGAGCCCCTGCTTTCTAGTGGAGGGGTGACCACGGAGGACCCAGATAGGGACACTGATGGTCACAGTCCTCCCATGGAGCTCCATGTGCACGGCATTTACTCCTTTTTTTTGGGCATTTACTCTTGAGAAAACTCTGAAAGCCCTTTCTGACTTGAGGCAGGAAGGTGAGAGGTTCGTGTAGGCTCAGGTGCAGGTAGCACTGAGAGAAGAATCTTAAAAAAAAATAAATTAAAATTGATTTGGATATAAAATTCATCTATTTGTTGTGTTCCATTCACGTACATGTGTTTCGCACATTCCTTCATTCACATTGTGTTTCATACAGTCCTTCATATACATTGTGTTGGATAAAATGAATCACTACTGGCCTGTGCTTAAAATACTGCATAATACTATCATTATAAAATTAGAAGGATAGTTACTAAAATGTGTCTGAAAGTCCAAAGGGGAAAGGAAAGGAGGCAGGGGGCAGAGTGTGGGTGTAATAGATAGGATGACAGAGTTTGGTGGGCGGAGGGAGGGGGTGAAGGAATCAGGAGAAGAGAGCCTTAATGGTTTCACATACTTCCTTTAAAATCCGTATCGGTCTTTACTGGTTAACTTCCTTCCATGGTGTTTCAGAGTTTGTTCTTTTCCTTTTTGAACCTTTTTATTTACTGTCCTTGATGATTAAGTTCTTCCTTGGGCACATAGGGTTTTCATCTAACAAGAAATGAATGTAGATAGATAGATAGATAGATAGATAGATAGATAGATAGATAGATAGATAGAGGTAGATATATAAAACACACACACACACATACATACATACATATACACACACACACACATATTCTTACTATTGCTATTGGTGCTGTCGAGTTGACTACGACTCATAGCAACCCTGTGAACAACACACATGAACCCTGTCACATCCTGTGCCGTCCTTACCGTCTCTGGCACACTCGAGCCCATTGCTGCAGTCACTGTGTCGATCCACCTGGTTGAGGGTCTTCCTCTCCTTCGCCCTCGCTCCACCTTTCCAAGCATGATGTCCTTCTCCAAGGAATAACCTCTCCCAGCAACATGCTCAAAGTATGTGAGACAAAGTATCACTATCCTTGCTTCCAAGGAGCACTCTGGCTGTACCTTCTCACTATTCTTAGAAGTTAGTTAAATTAGTACCCTAGACTACTTGGTGCAGTATTGTTGAGAAGCAACGATGTCAGTCAAGAAGCAGTGGTGTGCCTGATCCAGGCCATGGTCTTCAAAATAGCTTGATATGCCTCAGAGAGCTGGGCAGTGACTAAGGATGACAGAAGAAGAATTGATGCCTTCCAATTGTGGTGCTGGAGGAGTCTTGAATATACCATGGACCACCAAGAAAACAAATAGGTCTGTCTTAGAGAAGGTGAAACCAAGTTTCTCCTTGGAGGTAAGGATTTTGAAGCTCTGTCTCACATACTTTGGGCACGTGGCTAGGAGAGACAGGTCCTTGGAGAAGGACATCATGCATTCTCAGAAGGGTGGATGGACAGAGCTGGAAAGGAAGACCTCAGATGGATGGATTGATACAGTAACTAGGGCAATGGGGGTAGGTGTGTCGGAGTCAGTGAGACTAGTTTAGGACAGGGCAGGCTTCAGCGCTGTTGTACATAGGGTTCCTATGAGTCACAGGCGACTTGATAGCACATAACAACAACATTGTTAAGTTGCTATTTAAAATCAGAGGACCCAAAAGTATTACCTTAGACCTTATAAGAAAAGCACGTATCTTTAAGCAAATCTTTTCCATGATAACATTGACATTCTTTGAAAGGGTAAGGGACAGTCACACATCACTCAGTGGGATGTAAGCTTCAGTTCCAGATGGAAGAACGTTTGAAGTCTGAAAGAAGGTAATTGCATGTTGTATGGAAAGGATACAAGAACTCCCACTGCCTGGGGCAAAAGAAGGCAGTCCTGGAGAACTATCTCACTGTCTTCCAGATCTGCTAATAAAATGTGTCCTAAATAAGGAGATACATTGCACTGGGAAAGTCTGCAGTTAGGGATCTTTCCAAATTATTGAGGAGTAATGATGTCAGTTTGAGAACTAAGGTGCGTCTGATTCAGGCCATAGTCTTTCCAGTTACTAGCTATGCACCCGAGACCTGGACAATGAATAAGGATAACAGAAGAATTGACACCTTTGAGCTATGGTGTTGGAGAAGAGCACTGAACATCCCATAGATGACTATATGTCTTGGCAACGGTGCAGCCAGAGTGCTCTTTGGAGGCAAGAATGATGAAGCTTCACCTCACATACTTTGGACATATTGTTAGGAGGGGCTATTCCTTGGAGAGGGACATGATGTTGGGAAAGGTGGAGGGTCAGTGAAAGAGAGGAAGACCCTCAACCAGATAGATTGACACAGTGACTGGTGCAATGGGCTCTTGTGTGTCAGGAAGTGTGAGGATGGTGCAGGATAGAACAAGGTTCAGATCTTTTGTTCACAGGGTCGCTATAAGTCATACTTGACTCGATGGCACCTAACAACAACAACAGCAACAACAATTTAATATTTGATTGAAGCACTGACTGATGGGAAGGACCTTTGTTTGTCCAGTAATAGAATACAAAATCATCAGGGAGGGTGAGAAAATCAAGGGTGAGACTCAGATACTCAAAGAACTCTGGTGGCTTGGTGCCTAATGTGCCCTGCTGTTAACTGAAAGGTTGATGGTTCGAGTCCACCAGCTGCTCTGTGGGAGAAAGATGGCTACTCTCCTGTCATCAATATTTACCGCCTCAGAAACTGAATGAAGGGTCACTTGAGTTGGAATCAACTTCATGACGGTGAGCTTATTTAGATACTGGGTAGAAGTTGGTGGAAGGTGGTCCTTGGAAGAGAGAGAACTGTGTTGCAGGTTCAGCTGTTCCTCCGCTGCACATCCACTTGTCGTTAGTTGCTGTTGAGCTGGTTCTGACTCATGGGGGCCCCTGTGTGTGGGGTAGCCCTGCACGCTGTAGAATTTCTGACTTTTTGGAAGCAGATCACCAAGCCTGTCTTCAGAGGTGTCTCTGGGAGTGTTCAAACTGCCCCTCATTTGTACTTTCATTGTCCCCATTTTCTGTAGGAGGAAACTGAGGCACAGTAAGATCAAGTGGCTTGCTCAAGGTCAGGTAGGTAATTAGTGGTAGAGCTAAGATTCGATTCAAGGTACTTGTTGCAGAGGCTATGTTGTTAGATATATACAGTGTGAGGCAGTAGGGAGTAGTGAGGTCTGTGTCAAATTTGCTCAAAGGTGGAATCACTGCTAATTGGATTGTTGGCATCTTGAGGGGTGTTGTTATTGCTAGATGCTGTGTTGAGTTGAGTAGAACTCATAGTGACTTTGTAAATAAGAGATCTGAATCCTGTCCTATAATCTCTGACACTCTTGAGCCCATTGCTGTAGTCACTGTGTCAATCCAGCTTATTGAGTGTCTTCCTCTCTTTCACTGACCCTAGCATAATGTCCCTCTCCAAGGAATAGCCTCTCCTAACAACATGTCCAAAATATATGAGAAAAGCTTCGTCGTCTTTGCTTCCAAAGGGCACTCTGGCTGTGCTTTCTCCAAGACATATCTGCTTATTCTTTTGGCAGTCCATGGGATATTTAGTACTCTTATCCAACACCACAGCTCAAAGGTACCTAGTCTTGTTCTTTCCCTTATTCACTGTCCAAATTTCAGATGTATAGCAAGTGATTGAAAAGACCGTGGCCTGAATCAGGGACACCTTATTCCTCAAACTGACATCTTTACTTCTCAGTAATTTGGAGAGTTCCCCGACAGCAGACTTGCCCACTACAATATGTCTTCTGATCTCTTGGCTACTAATAACAAAAGTTGATTGTGAGTTCAAGTGAGATTAAATTCTTGACAATTTCCATCATTTCTCCATCTACTGTAACATTGTTTATTGGCCCACTGGTGAGGATTTTGTCTTCTTAAGGTTGAGCTTCAATCCGTATTGAAGGCTGCAGTCCTTGACCTTCTGCAGCAAGCACTTCAGGTCCTCAGTTTCAGCAAGCAGGATTGTGTCATCTGCATAGCACAGGTTGTTGATGACTCTTCCTCCAATTCTGATGCTACATTTCTCCTCATAGAACCCAGCCTCCCAGATGATCTGTTCTGCATATAGATTGAAAAGGTATGGAGATAGGACACATCCCTTGCTATGTGTCAGAGAGCTGGACAATGACTATGGATGATAGAAGGAGAACTGATGCCTTTGCGCTGTGGTGCTGAAGAAAAGTATTGAATATACCATAGACTGCTAGGAGAACAAACAGGTATGTCCTAGAGAGGGCGAAACCAGGCTGCTCCTTGAAGGCAAGGATTCTGAGGCTTCATCCAACTTAGTTTGGACATGTTGCAAGGTGGGATTAGTCCTTGAAAAGGTGACGTCATGCTTGGGAGGGTGGAGGGACAGTGCAGGAGAGGAAGACACTCAATGAGATGTATTGACTCAGAGATTGGGATAGTGAGGGTGGGTGTGTTGGAGACAGTGAGATTGACACAGGATAGAGCAGGGTTTAGGGCTATTGTACATAGGATCACTATAACTCGTAGGCAACTTGACGGCACACGACAACCACAACAATTATTTTAAACAGCAAAAACTAATTTTTTTGGAAGCCCAGTTGACATATACTAATACCAACAAACCAACCTTCTAAGGTAGAGAGCTCTGGTGGTGGTAAGACACTGCCCTGGCAACCCAAAGGTATGCAAACTTGAATCCAGTAGTTACTCTGTGATACAAAGATGGACAATTTTCCTCCTGTGAGATTTACTACCTCTGAGAACCCGCTGGAGGCTCAGCTGTGGATCAGTTCTGGCTTGACGGCACACAGCAGCAACAACTACAACAGCAACAACAACAACAATGGTGTGTTCCAGTCTGAGCTGTCATTATTACCCAGGGACAGTGCCATCTCTGAATCACACTGTTTGGTCTGCATTTGTCATAGGCATATGCTGTTGTTTTCTTTGTTCTTGCTGTTTTTATCATTGCTGATTTTACTAGATCCTCTGGTATTTTGGGTACAATAGTGTAGTAATTGTTATACGTGAACTTACATCAGAAACTGTTTTGAAAAATGTAATAGCATTAAAAGAAAAGGAGAAAAGTTTAAAAAGGCTTTTAATCAGTTACTAATAATGTTTAACTAGTAACAGAATTGTATTCAATGCAGAAAGATGTTACAAAACAACTCTGTTGTTAGGCACCATTGAGTCAACTCAGAGCCACCCTATGAACAATGGATCCCAACCCTGCCCTCTCCTGTGACATCCTCATCATTTCTGACATATGATTCACATTATTTCTGAATTCACTGCTGAGTCAACTGTGTCGGTTCATCTCCTTGAGGGTCTTCCTCTCTTTTGTTGACCCTCCACTTTCCCAAGCATGATGCCTTTTCCAAGAAATAGCTTCTTCTAGCAACATACCCAAAGTGTCAGAGACAAAGCTTTTCTATCCTTGTCTCCAAGGAGCACTCTGGCTGCACCCTCTCTAAGACGTATTTGTTTATTCTTTTCTCTGTCCATGAGATATTTGATACTCTTTTCCGACACCACAACTCAAAGACATCAATTCTTCTTCTGTCATCCTTACTCATAGTCCAGCTCTCTGATGCACAGCCAGTGATTGAAAACACCATGACCTGAACCAGGCATACCTTAGTCCTCAAACTGACATCCATTGTTGCTCTTCAGTATTTTGAAGAGCTCCCTGACAGTGAACCTGCCCAAGGCAGTATGTTTCCTTTTAGGAAGGCACATCAAACTCAATGGGGAGAAGATGACTAGTCACATTTCTGATTAGTGGTGTCATAAAGTCAGAGCCTTGCAGCCGAGGGGCTCTGAGGGCCTGAAATCCTGTCACTATGGAGGAGGGCCGCTGGTATCATTGCTGTGAAGTCTCACACTTGTATTGCTGTCAGGCCACTTGCTGGATTCTGGTTTCTGAAAGGCCCTGACAAGCACCCGGAAATGTTGCTGAGGACCATGTCTCTGTTAGGAGCTCAGGGGGATGTCGGAGGTAAGAAAACCCCCATTACCAAACACCTGCCATGCCCCTTGGCCTGTCTCCCCAGGTTCCACCAGGCTTTTCCAGGGCAGGGAGGTACCTTGATAGGTCTTGGGATAAGAGCTGGGCCTGCAGTGTGGGCCAATCCCTTTAACAAGCAAGTGAGCTGTGTGTGTCAGAGGTGACAGAGTGACCTGCAGGACTCCTGCTGGGGGCAACCCAAGATGGGCTGGTCAGGGTGATGGGAAAGGTTAGCCCAGTGTGTGGCTGATGGAGCAGCTCAGACCAGGTGCCAAAGGCCTATGGGAGGGAGCAGAGAGAGAGGGTGGCATCATCAGGTGTGGACAGAGGAGTTTAAGAAGTGACTCAAGGACACAGGTCACAAGGACCTTTGGAAACGGAGTCCACAGCCAAGCCCCGCCCAGCCTGCTCCACCACCTCCCCTCTTCCCCAAACCCCCTCCCCCGGCTCTGAGGCCACAGGGGCCTGTCCTCTCAGACACCTGTCTAGACAGCGGCGGCCCCACCTGCACAGTCACCTCCTCACCGCACTCTCAGACTCTTTGGGGCTTCCCCTGAGGGTTTCAGAGTGGCTCTGCCCAGCAGAGTGCTGGTACCCTCCCTGCCAGGGGAGCAAGGGGCTTCCCAGTGTGCCCCCAAGAGTTCTGAGACCCACTGATCGCCAGCCCACAGGAGCAGGCTCTCTTACATCTCCCCAGCCCCATTTATACTCCCTCTGAGATAGAATCCTCACTCCCCATCCAGGAGACCAACCACAGACTCTGTCTCACCCCTAACTGATACAATCTCTCCACTCAGACCTCTGTTTCATCTTCTGTTGTTAGTTGTTGTTAGATGCTGTTGAGTATGGCCCATAGCGACCCTATGAACAACAGATCTGAATCCTGTCCTAACCTGAGCCATCCTCACACTTCCTGACACACTAGAGCCCATTGCAGCAGTCACTCTGTCAATCCACCTGATTAAAGGTCTTTCTCTCCTTTGTCAGTCCTCCACTTTTCAAAGCATAATATCCCTCTCCAAGGAAAAGCCTCTCCTTGAAACATGTCCAAAGCATGTGAGATGAGGCTTCAATATTTTTTGCCTCAAGGAGCACTCTGGCTTCACTTTATCCAAGACTTACTTGTTTGTTCTTTTGGCCGTCCATGGGATGTTCAGCAATCTTCTCCAACACCACAGACCAAAGCCATCAGCTCTTCTTCTGTCATCCTTATCCATCGTCCAGCTCTCAGACGCACAGCAAGTGATCAGAAAGACCATGGCTTGAATCAGGCACACCTTAGTCCCCAAACTGACATCATTGCTCCTCAATAATTTAGAGAAGTCTTTCACTTCCAACTTTCCCAGTGCCATATGTCTCCTGATTTCCCAACTGTTGATACCAAGGGTGTTGATTGTGAATCTAAGTAAGACAAAATCATTGACAACGTCAATCTTTTCTCCATCTATCACGGTGGTGCCCATCAGTCCAATGGTATGAACATTTTCTTCACGTTGAGATGCAATCCATACTGAAGGCTGCATTCTTGGATCTCCTGCAACAAGTGCTTCAAGTCCTCCTCACTTTCAGCAAGCAAGATTGCATCACCTGCATAGCGCAGGTTATTGATGTTAAGTAGGGATATATTCCCACTCCCAGGCCTGAACGTGAGGTGTCACTTTGAGGACTTGTTTGTGAAGGGACCAGCTTTGAGCCACGGTGCTCAGAATCCTCCTCTGATGAGTGTCCAAGCTGATAGTAACTTCATTCAACAAATAGGACTTCTCCTGTGTGTTGGGCACTGTTCTGGACAAGGGTACTGCAGGGAACAGGGGAGGTGTGGCGTCTATCAATTAACCGCTAACCTGGGTCATTTCAGAGAATAAGTGCTATGGGGGGGGGGGAAGGGTACCAGGAGGCTGGGCTGATGGGCTTCTTGCTGCTGGAGCATTTCCTGAGTCCCACAAGGCTGGCTACCCCCACCTCCCTGCAGTAAGCCTCAACCCCCACGGCTCCAGATGTCACATCTCCAGAAGGTCCCAACAAAAAACACAAAGATCTTGGCTCTGCAACCTTTGCCATTGGGCAATGAGTGAGCACCTGCTGTGTGCCAGGCCCTGGGGGAAGAGAACACAAACGGGGTTGGTAGTGTGTGAACCAACGACAGTTGATCAAGGCCGTCCTGTGCTTCCAGCATAGTCAGCAGCCCCCCTCCCTCTGGGCGGCAGTGGGTCAGGGGCTGTGACTCGCTGACCAGGCAAGCTCTCCAGGAATAACCTCATCTTTAAGAAGAGCCATGCTTCTTTGTAGCCGAGAATTTAGACATAATTGCCCAGCTCTGTGGGTTGGAAGTCAGACCTGGTACGTTGTTATTGCTGCTGTTGGTGGTGGTGGTCGTTGTGGTGATGGTCATGGTGGTAGTAGGAGCCACTGCATTGACCACAACTCATAACGATCCTGTGAACAATGGACCTGAACCCTACCCTTTCCTGTGTCATCCTCATCATCTCTGATACACTTGGGCCCATTATTTCAGTCTCTGCCAATCCACCTCATTGAGGGTCTTCCTCTATTATCTCAGTCTCTGCCAATCCATCTCATTGAGGATCTTCCTCTATTATCTCAGTCTCTGCCAATCCATCTCATTGAGGGTCTTCCTCTCTTTTCTTGATCCTATACCTTTCCAAGCATGATGACCTTTTCCTAGGACTGTCATCTCCTCCTAGCAACATGCCCCAAGTGCTTGAGACAAAGTGTCACCATCCTTGCCCCCAATAAGCACCCTGGTTGTATGTTCTTGAAGACATAGTTGTTCTTTTGGCCATCCATGGGACATTCACTACACTTCCTCAACACCACAACTCAAAGATACCAATTCTCCTTTCATCTTTATTCATTCTTCAAATTTGAGCTGCATAGGAAGTAGTTGAAAAGACCACAGCCTGAATCGGGGCACCTTAGTCTTTAAACTGACATCATTGCTCTTCAGCACTTTGGAGAGGTCTTTGACAGCACATCTTCCTAATGCAGCACAGCTTTTTATTTTTTAAATACTGGTACCCTGGGACTGTATGTCAGGAAATAGTACATGACAGCTGACAGTCATGTCTGTCTTTCTGTCCTCAACAAATGAATGTTATGTTTCCCATCCTGCAGGCGATGCACCGGCAGCTTGAGAAGGGGACAGTTTCCCCTAGGTTACCGGGAAGCAGAGGGGCTGGGACTTCAGTCAGGATCCTCTGATTCCTCACCCCGCACCTACATCTTTGTCTTTTGTCACGTGAATGTGGCGGGTACAGTTCATGCCCTGTCTTCTCCCTGTTCTGCAGGGCCAGGCCTGCTGTGTCCAATGGGTCCCAAGCCTTACGGGCCAGGCCTGCAGCTGACTACTCTGTCTGTCCCCAGTGCCTGAGGTCCAGCATTAGGGAGGCATGCAGATGTCCAGGGACGAGTGAGGCCTTCATCCCTGTCCTGTGTGGAAAAGTGTCCACCAGGTCTGTGGGTCCCTCAATGTGGACAAGAGCATCCTGACCATGAAGGTACCCTCAGGGACAGAGGGAAGCCTTGTCTCAGTGACAGGCTGCCCCCACCCCTGACAGTTCCCTGAGTTCCTGGGGAATTGAGACCCTTGTTATTGTTGTTATTTGATAGCGAGTTGATTATGACCCACAATGACCTTATGGATGATGGATCTGAGCCCTGTCCTATCCTGTGCCATCCTCATCATTTCTGTCACACTTGAGCCCATTGTCAACAGTGACTGTGTCGATTTGTCTTGTCGAGAATCTTCCCCTTCTTCACTGACTCACCCTCTACTTTTCTCCTCATCGTGTCCTTTTCCAAGGACTGAGTCATCCCAAGAACATGTCCGAAGTATGTGAGATAAAGTCTCACCATCCTTCCCTCTAAGAAGCATCCTGGCTGCACTCTAGCGGTCCATGGATATTGAGTGCTCTTCTCCAACACCACACCTCAAAGGCATCATTTATTCTGCCATCTTTCTTCATTGTCCAACTCTCAGATACACAGGAATTGAAAAGACCCATGGCTTAGAGCAGGTGTACCTCGGTCTTTAAACTGACGTCCTTACTCTCCAACATTTTGGAAAGGTCCCTAATTGTAGATTTTCCTGATGCAATATGTCTTTTGATTTCCTGAATGCTGGTACCAAGGTCATTGATTTTTGGATCCTAGTAAGATGAAACCATTGACAATTTCTATCGTTTTTCCATCCATCATGATGTTGCCTCTTGGCTCAATAGTAAGAGTTTTTATTTCCTTGATGTTGACATGTAATCTATACTGAAAGCTATCGTCTTTGATCTTCTGATGCAAATGGTTTCAAGTCTTGCTCATTTTCAAGAAGCAAGGTGGTATCAACTGCATAATGCAGGTTGTAGATGAATCTTTCTCTGATCCTAATGTCACTCTCTTTGTAATGGCTTCGCTGATGATTGAAGTGGTCTAGAGAAAGGATACAGCCCTGCCACACAGCTTCTTTGATTTTAAATGATACAATGTTTCCTTGCTCTGTTCCCATGACAGCTTCCTGGTCTAGGTATAGATTTTATATGTAAACACCTTTGCATAGCCTTTATTGAGGCCCTTGAATGTGTATTTAAACCCCTCTTTTAGCCTTTTGTTGTCCTCACCTCCAGATATAAGCCCCACCCCCAGGCAGTCACGGATTGAAGTCCAGGTGGCTACCAGGTATGAGGCATGAGGCATGAGCCCTACCGACCACTTGACTACTAGCCTGGGTCCCAGGCCAGGCCCACTTGCCTCCCGAAGGAAGAGCAGAGCCAGGAGGCAGGACCTCTCTCCTCAGCCAGCCCATGTTCCCATGGCAAGCACCTCTCTCTTGGTGAATTCGTAGAGGATGAGGCTTAGGGACTGGGAAGGGAGCAGGTTGAAGAGAGGAGGATTAATTGCTTAGGGCTGGAGCAGAGGACAGGAGGTGAGGCTGTGTCCCCTCTCAGGGTCTCCAGCAGACCCTGAGGTGGTGGGCAAAGCCCTGAGGAAGAACAGGAGAAGAGCAGTAGAAATGTCTCCCACCCTAACCAGAATCCCTAACCAGCCCTCACTTCCTCCTTCCTGCCTGCCCAACCCTGTATCTTTCAGGACAGGGAGCTTCATAGACTGTCATGACTCAGGATACATCACACATGTATGCATGTAAACACACACACACACACACACACACACACACACACACACACACACACTCCCCATGCATAAACACACAGAGGTGCACAGGCCTGGTGCAGGCACTCTTACAAAGCACACCTCAGGCCTGTTGGGGAACACACATGAGGTTACACGTGTAAGGCATGACGTGACACTTGTAGACATATACACAGTCTTTATACTCTCCCCAGGCCCTAATGCCCATTGGCCCCGCTCCAGATACGCAGATCTACGAGAGGGAAGACAATCCTGTTGGTGTGATGCTCAACACAAACACAGCCCACTGGCATACTCCACACATACCTCACGCTTCCCACTCTTGTACATATCACACACACATGCATACACCTCACATACTCCACACACCCCACTCTTGTACGCACACACCCCTCGCATACTCCACATACCTCACACCCCCCACTCTTGTACATCACACACACACACACACACACACACACAGAGACTTCATACTTATTCACTCCCACATACATCCCCCTCACACACTCCCAACTCAAGCACACATTCTTCACAGACTCCCCACCTACCACTCGGATACACACACTTCACACACACACCCTCACACCCTTCACACTCATACTGAATCACACGCTTACACTTTACACACTCTACGTTTATATACCTCACACACTGCACCCTCATGCATATACCACACACACAGAAACACACACGTACACACCTCTCATGCTTCACACTTACACACATCCTCACGCCATAGTCACACACACACCATACACATACACACATCCCCTCCTCTCACACACACACACCCCCCCATACACTGCACACTCACACACTCCCCCACATTTACTCACATCCCCATCACACACACATACACACTCCACACTCACACATCCCACATACACACGTGTGCACCACACACATACTCCCCACACATCGTCCTCGTACACACATATACCCTCGCACTGAACACACACCCTCAAACTGCACATACACAGGCCCCGCACGCTTCACACACACAGGCTGCATACACAGCACCCTAGAGAACACACACCCCGCACACTCTACCCCATACACACGTATACACCCCACCCCACACACATCACACACTCACAGACCTTGGAAAAAACATCAAGCTGGAAAAGGCAGGTCAGCCAAAAAGAAGGGAGACCCTCAGCAAGCTGGGCCGCCATAGTGACTGTGACCGTGAACTTGAGCGGGGTGGTGATGTGAGGATGGCTCAGGAAAGGACAATATCCCTGTCTGCTGTTCACAGAGTCGCTAGGAATTGTAGCTGACTGGGCGGCACCTACCAACGGCATGACTGGAGCCTTCCACAAAGCCTTACATATACACACATACACACACGCTCCACACGTTACACACCCCACATAGGCACACAGACGCCCACACACGTTCCACACGATACACACCCCACATAGGCACACAGACACCCACACACGTTCCACACGATACACACCCCACATAGGCACACAGACAC
>NW_006399836.1:9836704-9855103 GCF_000299155.1 Elephantulus edwardii
ACACACCCCACATAGGCACACAGACACCCACACACGCTCCACACACACTCCTACATATAGACACCCACCCTCCACCCCTCACAGATGAACACATACACCCACACACGCTCCACACGATACACACTCCACACATGCACACAGACACCCACACACACCACAAACAATACACACACTCCTACATATAGACACCCTCCACACACCCCACATATGTACACATACACCCACACATTCCACACACTTCGCACACATGCTGCACAGATACATCCTCCTGCACTCAGTACTGTACATTCTACACACACACACACACACACACACTCGCCTCTGTACCGAGTCACATGCCTCCAGCACACACCATCTCAGATGCCCACACCACAGATAGACACTGATGCACTTAATTGAAAGTCTATTGCCTTCTTGTGCCACCCTGGTCCCAGGATGTGCTGTAGTGTACCCAGATCATTCGCATCCTGTCTACACAGGGCTGTCGAATGGAACCAGTGGGGAATCACAGGTACAGTTTCAACTCTCTAATGTTAAAAAAATGTGTGTATATGTATATGTATAGATGTATATATATGTATAGATGTGTGTGTGTGTGTGTGTGTGTGTGTGTGTGTGTGTGCGCGCACGCACGCACAGAGGTGAAAGTAAGCATTTTATTTACCCTAATAAATTCAACACAGGGAACTCTGGTGGCCTGGCACTTTGGGAGTTGTGCTGCGGATCCAACAACCACGTCTCTCTGGTAGTTCGAATCCACCAGGGACACTGCGGGGGAAAGATGGATAAACTCCTTCTATGCAATTTACAGCCTCCGAGACCTGCCAGAGGGTCAAGAGAGGAGCTGATTCAGACTCGACAGCAACAAATGAGTGAGTGAGTAAAAAATATCTTAATAATATAAAATGTTCTTGGAGAGCCATCACCTTTGCTTGCTGAAGGACATGGAGTGATTGCTGAGCAAGATCGAAGACCTCAGGCTTCGGGGTAAATGATCCCTCAAAAGAACAAAAACAAAACCTCTCACAGTGCGCTAGCCAACAGCGCCACAAAACGGAGCCCAGGAGTTGTCAAACTTTGGATCCACACCCACCGCCCACGGAAACAGCAGTCATAAAGTCAAAAGGACTTCTCGCTTTGAAAGAATCTGTTGCAAATGACCTCTTTATTTAACAATTACTATTTTTTTTTTTTACACATTTATTCTCTTACAGCTGAGAAGGCTACAATTTCAAACTCAGGCAGCTGGTTCTAGGGAAAGGCCCTGTCAGTTCTGAAGGGAGGTACCCTATTTCCATCAGCGTCTATACCTCTGGCGTCACCAGAAGACCTCCATGTGTCCTGGCCTTCACAATGTCAAGGAGTTTCCTAGTGCAGAATTCACAGCCCAAAAAGGAGGCACTCCACTCCCACTCATTGTTTCTTGCTGATTCTGAGGGTCCTCCCTCAGTCCTGCAAATTATCTCTTTAAAGTGTTGAAGAGCAATGATGTCACTTTGAAGACTAAGGTACACCTGTCCCAAACCCTGATATTTTTCATTTCCTCATATGCAAACAAAAGCTGGACATTGAATATGACTGAAAAATGCCTGTCTTTGAATTATAGCGCTGGTGAAGAATATTGACTATATCATGGATAGCCAGAATCTATTTTGGAGGAAGTGCAGCCGGAATGCGTGTTAGATAGGAGGATGAAGAGCCTTTGTGGCCCATTCTTTGGTCATGTTAGCAGGAGGGGCCAGTGCCTGGAGAAGGACCTCATGCTTGGGTCAGCGGACATGAGGTAGATGGACTTGGTGGCTGGGACAACGGGCTGAGATGCATCCGTGACTGTGAAGACGACACAGGACCGGCCAGGGTGTCGTCCCACTGTCCTCAGGATCCTGAACCAGAACCGGCTTGGCAACACTTAACAACGTCAAAATATCCTACAGCTGTTTTGCACCCATTTTGCACTAAGCCTTCAAAACCTCTATTCAGACAACCCGTACCAAGGTTTGGGAGTCCCAGCTGGCTGCTGGTCTCTGTAATGGACCATCTAGTTCCACAGAATCTGGCAGAACTGGGAATAATTCCCGGCTAAACAGAAAATAGCATCAAGCCTCCTCTCCCCACTGCCCTGACTTTCTCTTTTCTGTCCCCTCAGAGCACAAGCTCAGCCTCTTGTCTTCCGCAGGCAGGTAGCCCATCTGAACTCACCTGTCCAGGTAAACGGACTCGCATGAGCCCCAGCCTGCAGCTGCCTAGGGGCTTTTCGTAACCCCCTCAGTGCCCCCACCTCAGGCGTGGGGACCAGGGGGCATAGTCAGGCAGGACTATCACCAGGCAACAGGTCTCGGGGGACAGCTCAGATCTCCCACACCTGCCTGCCTGCCTCCGAGGTGCCCAAGGGGTGGAGCCAGGCGGGCACCGCCTGCCTGCTGCCTGTTTACCTGGGCTCAGCCACAGGGCCATCCCGGACCCAGCTGGAGGCCCATGGAGCCCGGGGCCACAGGCCACAGGGGACAAGGGCCAGACAGCCTGACCATGGCGCTGGGCCATTGATCGAGCCCAGGCTGGCCGGGTTGGGGGTGGGGAGACCTTGGCCTGGACAAACAGAGGCTCCGGAGGCCGACGTGCAGGCCCGGCACCCACCTGCCATTCCCAGAGGTAAGTGGGGTGTCCAAGCCGGGGACCCAGGACTTAGGAGGGACTAACTTGGGGACAGTGCTAACTCTGAGGGCCAGGTCTAGTTTCTGGGCCAGGAGCCCTCTGATCTGCTCTGAGGCCAGGTCTGCAGACCCCACCAGTCAGAGTGCCATGGTAAGCAGTGGCCAGGGGTCCTCAGCGCCAGGGCTGGGGGAAGGCAGGGCACACAGAGGCCAGATGCTGGGTGGTGCTGGGCTTAGGGACCCTGGGCGTGGGGAGAGACTGGTGGTCTGGGGCAGGAAGGAGGCCTACTTTGTCCGGCTGAGCACTCCACCCCCACCTGACAGGAAGGCAAGGCTGTCCCCGCTTCCAGTCCAGGGACCCTGCGTGGGCTCTGGTGTGACAGACGGGCCCTGAGCCCCACCTGTGCCCAGGGGAAGTGGTGGGACCTCGGTGTCCCTTCACTTAGAGAAGCAGAGTTAAATGTAGCTGTGTGTGTGTGTGTGTGTGTGTGTGTGTGTGTGTGTGTGTGTGTGAGTCTATGTATGTGATTGTGTGTATGAATGTATATGTAAAGGTGAGTGTGTGTATGTGTGTGTGTATAAATGCATATATGAAGGTAAGTGTGTGTATGTGAGTGTGTGTGAATGTATATGTGGTGGGGTGTGTGTGTGAGGTTGAGTGAGAAAGTATGTGTGAATGTGTGAGAAAGAATGTGTGTATATGATGTGTGTAAGTGTGTGTGTGAATATACAGGTGAAGGTAAGTGTGTGTGTGTGTGTGTGAGGATGAGTGTGAGAATATATATGGGTGTGTGAGAGAGAATGTGTATAGTGTGTATATGTGTGTACGACTGTGTGTGGGTGTGAATGTATAGGTGAAGGTAAGTGTGTGTGTGAATGTGTGTGTGAGGTTGAGTGAGAAAGTATGTGTGGGTGTGTGAGAGAGAATGTGTGTACATGATGTGTGTGTGAGTGTGTGTGTGAATATACAGGTGAAGGTAAGTGTGTGTATGTGAGTGTGTGTGTGTGAGAATGAGAGAGAATGTGTATAGTGTGTGTGTGTGTGTGACTGTGTGTGGGTGTGAATGTATAAGTGAAGGTAAGTGTGTATACATGAGTGTGTGTGTGTGTGTGTGTGAATGTGTGTGTGAGGATGAGTGAGAGAATATGTATGGGGTGTGAGAGAGAATGTGTATAGTGTGCATGTGTGTGACTGTGTGGGTGTGAATGAAGGTGTGGGTGTGGGTGTGAATGTATAAGTGAAGGTAATTGTGTGTGAGTGTGTGTGTGAGTGTGTGTGTGAGTGTGTGTGTGTGAGGATGAGTGTGAGAATATATATGGGTGTGTGAGAGAGAATGTGTACAGTGTGCATGTGTGTGACTGTGTGGGTGTGAATGTTTAGGTGAAGGTGTGGGTGTGGGTGTGACTGTGTGTGGGTGTGAATGTATAGGTGAAGGTAAGTGTGTGTGTGTGTGAGTGTGTGTGAGGATGAGTGTGAGAATATATATGGGTGTGTGAGAGAGAATGTGTATAGTGTGTATGTGTGGGTGTGACTGTGTGGGTGTGAATGTATAGGTGAAGGGGTATGTGTGTGTGTGAGTGTGGGTGTGTGAGGATGAGTGAGAGTATGTGTGGGTATGTGAGAGAGAATATGTATAGTGTATGTGTGTGTGTGTGTGTTTGTGTGTGTGTGTATCTGTGTGTGTGTGTGTCTGAGTGTGAGGGAAGGTACAGGTGCACATTTTGTGTTTGTGTAGCCATAGGTGTGTGTGTGCAGGGCACCATCCCACCTTCCTGTAACACAAACACCTACACGTCCGGATTTATTGCTGGAGGAGAGGTCTGTGTGGGCTCCAGGGAGGTCTCCCAGCGTCCCGGGTCCTTGGTCACCTTCCTGCTGTACCTGTTCCCCATTCGTGTGCTCCTCACACCTCAGAGGGGACGCGCCTGAGGACATATCTGGTGGGGCCTGGCAGACTTAACAGAGGGAACCCTCTTTCTAGGTGGGACTGTGTCCACAGACAAAGGGGTTTGGAGTTAATGGGAATTAAGGGGAAGGACCACACAGTTCACATAGGCTCTGCCTATGAGCCTCTCTGTGTGCATATGTGAGCAGGTAGTATTCATGGAGGGGTCTCCTGCCCAGCCCCTGACACACAGGGACTCTGAGAGAGAGGCAGGGACTCACTCCAGGTCCTCATGGCCTCACTGAATGGCATCTGTGACCAACTTGGACCAGAACCTCTGCTCTGGGTGAGTCACAACATCACCCTGTGCCTCGGTTTCCCCAGCCGTTAAATAATGACAGCAAGACAGACACCCAGGCTGCTGAAGGCCACAGAGCAATCTCTTGTGAATTAGCTGGACACAGGCCTGGCACAAAGTCGGGGCTCACCATGCAGGGGGTATACCTGAGTCTGGGTCTCCCACTCGACAAACAACCTCCGGCGAATCAGCCAATGGGCCCTGCCAAGGCCAGAGTTGCAGGAGAGTAGTAGGAGAGAGCCAAGAGGGGATCTGAGTGCTAGAAGCAGGGAGGGTCCTTCTATGCTTGTGAAAAACGGGGTCCAGTCCCTGCTTCTGCAGACCAAGGCGGACAGAGCTACGAGCCTGATCTATGACCATTTACCATTACTCCAAGTATTGGGATGAAAACCAAGTGTCCAATCAGGACATGTGGCCCAGCAGGGCTGTGTGTCGGGCTTCTGAGGGCCAGGATGGCCGGCTGACCCCTCATAAGGCTCTCTAGCCCTGAATACCAAGTGGGGGGACACCTTGGGTGAAGTCTGTTTAAAGACAGTGAGTTTGGTGTGAGCAAGAAGGGGGGTGTAGGGAGAAAGGGGGGCATTGTCTGGCCTCGCACACACACACAGCGCCCACCAGCCACGTGAGAAGGAGGTAGAATGTGCCATTCAACAATCACTGAGTGTCAGCTCTACGCTGACCTCACACGAGGTGGACATCCAGGGGTGGAAGGAATCAAGCCCTGCTCGGATGGAGCTGGCAGGCTGGGGCGCAGGGGCACAAAGGCTGAAGGAGCATATGCCCCCAGTGAGATGGGCTGACGCAGGGGCCGTGACAACAGGCTGGAGCTTGGCCGTGGTTATGAGGATCACACGGGACCCGTCAGGGCGTCGGTCTGTTGTGTCATTGGTGCTGTGGGCTGTTGAATCTGAACAGACTCATAACTGACCTTCCAGAGGTTTTCAGAAGCAGTAAATCGCATGAGAGGAGATTGTCCATTTGTCTCTTGTAGAGGACCTGGTGGATTCGAACTGAGTGCCTTTGGGTTGGCAGTGCAGCTTCTTACTACTGGGCCACCAGGGCTCCCCTGTGCTGTTTGTTGTGTGCTGTTGAGTTGGAACTGGCCCATAGCTGACTTTCCAGCAGGTTTTTCAGAGACAAGAAATCTCACGAGAGGAGTTTGCCCATCCTCCTGTGGGTTGGAACTGAACCACCTGCCTTTGGGATCGCAGCGCCACTCAATGCCACTAGGCCACCTGAACTCCTCTGTGTTGTAAGTGGGGCTGTGAAAAGTCCAAAGCACTTTGAGGTCATCCAGCGCCAGGGCCTCAGTGAAGGAGCCCTCGGGGCACAGAGATTAAACATTCACCCCCTTATCCAAAGGTCAGTGGCTTGAACCCCAGCAGCTCTGTGGAAGAAGAAGGGGGCAGTCGCTTCCATAAAGATGGTAACGGGAAACCCGTTTGCATGTTGAGACCAAATCATCTCAAGAGCAACAGGCAGCTTTTGTATCAGGGCTCAAGGAGTCAAGAAACTGAAGCCAAGAAGGGTTAAGCGAGGGGTGTCATGACCAGGAGTGGCCTCTTTGAGAGGTGACGTTCGAGCAAAGACTTAGAGAATGTGGAAGGGTGGCCCGTGAGGCGGACATAAGGACAAGCATTCCGAGGATTCAGGACATTCCGGCCCTGAGGTGGGCGTGTGGTGGTTGTGACAGAGGACAGGAAGCAGGTGGGCCTGTCTGCAGCAGAGTGAGGGGCAGGACAGAAAGACAAGCACCACAGCACACAGATGGTCATGGTGTGTGATGAGGAGTTTGGGTTCTATTCCAGGTGGGTGGGGGTCATGAGGATGAAAAGACCCCTCCTGGACACTGTGCAGAATTCACTGGACAGAGTGGCTGGGTGACGGGCTAGCGCTGGAGTCCAGGAAGCAGGTGACAGGACCCTGGATGAGGTGGGGGCAATGGAGGCGCCGAGAAAGGGCTGAGTGGGTTCTGGAGATGTTTGGAAGGTTGGGCCATAGACTTTTCTGACGGCTGGAGCTTTGGCACCAGGGGGAAGTGTTGGAGAAACAGAGATGGGCCTGGGTACACGGTCACCTTCACAGCGTCCTGCCTCCTTTCTCCCTCCACTGGACAACACGCCCAGGAAGGTAGGCATGGGCTCCTCCGGGACTCGCCAGCATGTCCCTCATGCCCCGAGTAGCAAATGCAATGCGATGAGAGCTGCCCCGTCAGGCCAACCCTCCGGGGGTTTTCATGAGAAGAGATTGTCCACCATTCTTCCTTAGAGCTGCTGGTGGACCCAGACCACCTGCTTCCCTGCCAGGCCAGCCGACCTCCCTTCCCACCATGCTGCTGTTCCTGTCATGCGCTGTCGGTGAGAACCGACGCATCACTGACCCCGAGGAGGTTTCCAGAGGCTTCAAATCTCACAGGAGGAGATTGCCCATCCTTCTCCCATGGAGCAGCTGGTGGATTCAAACCTCGTGCCTTCGGGTTGACAGTGCATCTTCTTATCACCAGATTGACCAGAACAGAGTCTGGCACAGAGCAGGTGCTCAGAAAAGGTGGGGTGACCCTACCCCTGAATTTAGCACTGCAAGGCCAACACTATGTGTGCCCTGCTTCCTGGAAGCTGTGTAAGAAGAGGGTCCGTGCACCTCGAGTCTGCAAGCCTGCCTTCGTCCGGCACGTGGCGGGTCTGAGACTGGCTCTGCAGGAGATTGGCTGGATGCGCTGGGCATTTAATGAGGGAGGAAAAGTTCGTGGGGTGAAACCCTGGCTGGGGGGTGGCAGGAGGAGGAGGGCAGCTGGGGGTCTTCCCTGGGGGGGCTTCTCTTGGTGCTTAATCTAGAGGACCAGTGACAGTCTCAGTACACATTTCCTCACCTGCACCTAAGTGACCCCGGTGTACAGTGCGGTGGTCAGAGCCCTTCCTGGGAAGACAAGTGGCGTGGGTTCGCAGGCTGGGATTCCCCCGTCCCAGCTGTGTGGCCCAACCTCTCTGTGCCCCATTTGTCCCATTGTAAAATCAGGATAATAAGGTTTGTGTGTGGATTACAGATACCTGTTAGCGTAACGGTTAAAGCATTCTGCTGTTACCCCAGAGGTCAGAGGTTCAAACCACCTGCTCCTCCTCTGGAGAAAGAGGTGCCAGTCTGCTTCTGCAAAGAGTGAGAGACAGCTTTGAAACCCTTTACAGATACTTAACGTTCCCACGGGGTTGCCAGGTGTCCGAATCGGCCAACAGGTAGTGAGTTTTTTGGTTTTGGGAAGCCCTCTGCATCCCTGGGAGGTACCAATGGTTACATGTTGGACCACCAATGAAAAGGTTAATAGTCTGAACTTACCCAGAGGCACCAGAAAGAAATGCCTGGTGTACTGCTCCCGAAAGGTTACGTATACCCCTGGGAACCTTCTGGAAGGTGGTTCTATCTGCACGCACGTGGTCACTGTGAGCTGAACTCAATTTGACCACAAACGAGCTTAGCTGTTTGTTTGTTTGCTTGCCTTTTCTAAAGGTGCACATGACAGAATGTATGCAAAGTACTGAAAACAATACACAGTCGTGACTAATAAATGTCACCTATTATTACCCCTGGGCCCCGAGTCCCCACGGCCCTGTGAGTCATCCCGAAATAGCTCCTTGGTGATGGAGACTCAGAGTGTGGCTGCCTCCAGAGGAAGGGCCTGAAGAAAGTGAGGGGAGGCCTCCTTTCACGCCAGCTCAACAAATCGGCCACCCTGGGCTGGTTGTGGGGAGCATCCCCTTAGGACACAAGTGGCCAGCCCAGGACAGAAGTGTCTCTGCGCTTGGCACACGGGTCCTGCAGTGTGGCCTTGGGAAGTCTTTACTCTCCAGCTCCAGCTTCGCATTTGTCAAAGGAAGAGAGGTTTGGCGTTTCTAACCCCGTGGTGACATGGAGTCTGTAGGCAGTGGGAAGGGGGTGGTAGGACTCTTACCACCCTCAGTAAAATGAGTAGGATTGACCTCACATTCTAAACATCCTGGAGGTCGGAGTACCACGCCCCTCCCTCCTGTGCATCTGGTGGGGCCGCTGGAGAGGGCCAGAGGTGTGAGGGACCCTTTGCTGAGAACATTCCCAAGAGGAACCAGGTGGGCAAAGATGTGGATGGAGCCTTTTCATCCATTGGGAGTGATTCTGAGCATCACAGGGGGCACCCTTTTCAGAAAATCCACTGTGTGCATTCCTACCCTCAGAGACAGTCCTAAGAGCAGTTCGCCCTGAGCCACCCCACAACCGTCACCCCTCAGCATCCAGGGGCACGTTTTCAAGTCTGAATGGTATTTTGTGAGTGTGGTGACAGGAGGCCAGCATCCCTAAAGTCCAGACTTCTTGCTCTACTGGGGCCTGGTCCCTGCTGTCATCGTTGGATGTCCTTCAGCGGGCTCGAACTCCCATTGACCCCATCTAGAAATGGTAGAATGAAGCCTGCCTAGTCTCACCCGCCCTCAGTGTCTGCTGGGCTCAATTCTTGTTGCAGTTGCTATGTTCGTCCGTCTTAATTGAGGGTCATCCTCCTTTTCACTCGCCCCCATCTTACCAAGTGTGATGTCTTTCTCCAAGGGCTGGTCCCCGTCTGCTAACAAAGCCAATGCGTGAGCTGAAGTCTGACTGTCTTCGTTTCTAAGCAGCCTGCTGGTTGTATTAGGCCTTCCCCATGCTGTGGGACCATCTGCCCACAAGAGCAGTGAACTCTCCCATGTTTGTTTAAGGGTCTGAAGACGGAATTGCCTGCCCACGACACTGGGCACTCTGACAGGAGCCACACTCAATCATAACTTAAGTCATTGAACAATGATGTGTTATTGGCGTGTATTCTCATTTACCAAACAGCAGCCCTGAGCAGGGGAAACAGAAAGTCTGACCTCTGGGTCCAATCCTCACTCATCTGCTGTGTGACCTTGGGCAAGTGGCTTAGCCTCTCTGGGCTTCAGTTTCTTCATCTGTAAATTGTGGTTGGGAACAAATGCCGGATATTTTAGTCACATCTGGAGACTGAGGCTAGGAAAACCCTGGACGGAATAATTGCTGGTCCACTCTCAATGTGATGAGGATCTTGACTTCCTCATCTTTTCATGGGTACTGAATCTCGGTCATAGACGCGTTTGAAAGTTTAAACAAATAGTATATGTCAAGTGTCCAGAATGGAGTGGGCCTGAGAAAGGAAAATCCACCATGACAATGGTCCCCACATCCCCAGGTGACAGGAGGATTAAATGAAGGGACATTTGTGATCTGTCCTTACACAGCCACAAATGAATATTTGTCTCTGTTTCCTTTCTCCCCAAAAGGAGCTCTTTGGAAGGATAGGAAATGAGCTAGCTGCCTGGCAGGATGGGTCCCCAGCTCAGTGCTGGCTCAAGGGCTCCTTGGGGAGGGAGGTGGGTGATGACATGGGAGAAGCTCTTCCAGAGGGGGAGTCTGACACCCGCAGTGGAAGGGACACTGGGATAAGAATAGCTGATTTGCAGACACGTTCAAAACCAGCTAGAACCATGTATTGACAGAGAACTGCCAGAAGTTCTAGAAGAGGCCGTGGTACCAGGGCTATCATTGCTAATGGATCCTGGCCAAAAGCAGAGAACCCGAGGAAAATGTCTATGGGTATATTATTGACTATGTAAATCCTTGACTGTTTGGCTCATAACAAACTCTGGCTAACATTGAGAAGGCTGGGAATCCTGGGACACTTAGTTATGTTCATACGAAACCTATGTCTAGGTCAAGAAGCTGTTGTCTGAGCACAGCAAGGGAATACTGCATGGTTTAAAATCAGGAGTGGGGTACTTCGGCCTTCTATCCCCTCTCCATTCCTATTCAGTCTGTTCACTGAGCAAATCATCTGAGAAGCTGGACTCACGATGATCGTGGCACCAGGATCAGAGAAAGATTCATCAACAAACTGTATTATGCTGATGACACAACATTGCTTGCTGAAAATAAGAAGGACTTGAAGTGCTTGCTGCAGAAGATTAAAGCCTATGGCCTTCAATATGGATTGCATCACAACATCAAGACAACAGAACATTTTTACCACTGAACAGATAGGTAACATCATGGTAGATGGTAGAAAAGATTGACATTGCCAACAACTTCCTCGTACATGGCTCGACAATCAATACACTTGGTACCAGGAGTAAAGCGATTGGGAGATATGTTGGGAAAGTCTGCATTCAGGGATCTTTCCAAATTACTGAGGAGCAATGATGTCACTTTAAAGATTAAGGTGTGCCTGATCCAGAGCATGGTCTTTTTTATCACTAGCTATGCCTCTGAGATCTGGACAGTGGACTCAGGAGAACAGAAAAAGAATTGATGCCTTTGAGCTGTGGTGTTCGAGAAGAGCACTGAACATCCCATGGACGGACAAGAGAATGAACAGATATGGCTTGGAAAAGGTGCAGCCAGAGTGATCCTGGGAGCCAAATATGGTGAAGCTAACATCTCACATACTTTGGGCGTGCTGCTAGGAGAGGCTATTCCTTGAAGAGGGGCATCATGCTTGCAAAGGGTCAGTGAAAGAGGAAGAACCTCAACGAGATGGATTGACATGGAGCCTGCAACAACGGGCTCCAGTGTGTCAGACACGAGATAAGACGGGGTTCAGATCTGTTGTTTGTAGGGTTGCTATGAGTTCTGCTTGACTTGATGGCACCTAACAACAGCAGCAGCATTGTTAGCAAGCCGCTCCAACGCATGTCGGCCTTACACACAACAAAGTGAGAGCTGTTCATCCACTCTGTAATGGTCCGCGTTGGGCACAGTTGCTGCGGAAGTGTGGGACCATCTCATGCAGGGCTTCGCTTGTGCTTGCTGACCACCCCCTTCTTTGCCAAACAGACAGTCACTTTCCAGTGAAAAACATAAACACCCACTAACTCGAGTTCTGTCTGTGAGTGCAGAACCAGGAGCTGGCCAGACACAGGACTCTGCGCACCTCGGAGCCCAGGGAGGCGGGTTTGGTGGGATGGTGGGGCCCAGACCTCTGCTTCTTGCTCCCTTTCAGTGAGCCACAAAGATTGAGCTGGTGGCCCAGCGCCTGCTTCCTTCCAGGTGCTCTCTGGGGTGACTTACTCTCCTGCTCCCCAAACGTAGGGCCCCAGCTAGCCCTCCGCATGCTTGGAGCCCAGTGGAGGCTGCTTTGTGAATGCCAAGCTGTTTCCAACCTCAGTCTGTCTCCCCACAGGATGCCCAGGGCTGAAGCGCCCCCCACGGCCAGTGGACAGAGCGATGGAGGTGACGGCGAGGAGGCAGAGCCGGAGGGGATGTTCAAGGGCCCCTCGGACTCCAAGAGGACCGTCAGGGACCACCTGCGTCTGGTGCCCCTGTGGCTGACACTGGTCGTGCTGGCTGCAGTGGGGGTCCTGCTCTGGTACTTCCTAGGTAACCACATGGGCCTACCGGGAGAGACATCTGGGAGGGTTTGGGGTGGCTTTGGGGATGGACCAGAATTCCAGGCTCAGCAATGCCTAGCAACACGCTTTGTAACATTGGGCAAGCCACTTCCCTTCCCTGGGTCCCTTCTTGCCCTGTGAAATAGCAGAGCTGCAGATCCAACTTTGTGGTCTGGGTACTCAGGTCTGAACCCAGAAGCCCATTCCTGTGAAGCAAACAGTCAAAGGAAACGTAAACACCACCTCCCCTTGCCCACAGCCCTCCTGGGTTTCCTCTGGGGCCCTGAGCCAGCCCATCTCTCCTGGCAGCAGTGGCCCATGACGCCCAGGTGCCCAGGTACCAATTAGTAACTCTGTTCACTTCAGCCCAGGCTGGGGCTTCTCTAGGATGGGAACACAGCTCTGTCATCTCTGTGTCTCCAGGCCCCAGCTCGAAGAGGGAACAAGGAGGGCGACACAGGACATAGGCCCCCAGTGGGTTTTTCATGCTCCGCTGTGGACACATAGGGATTCAACAAACAGTTGGAGAACAGCTGGCTTGGGCCTCTCCTGTATCCTTAACTTCACGCTCCCTCCCCCGTATGCCAGTCCCCTGGTGCCCATGAGCAGCTGCCCCATCCTCTGGGTCCGTGCCCTCTTCCATCTTTCCTGACACCCCTTCATTCATTTGACTTTCGTTGAGCACCTACTATGTCTGGCTCTAAAATCAGTCGATTGCATCTTACTCCTTTACTTCTTGGTGAAGAGCAGTAATGGGGAAGCAATGATGGTGAACACACACCCGGCTCTCCAGGTCTGTTCATTCACACAGCATTGAGCACCTCCCGTGTGTTGGGCTGACTGCCAGATTCTGCTCCTGCTCCCAGGACTTAGGAGCAGAGTCAGACAAAATATTTATCATAAAGTTTAAGATGTATTGTGATGGGAAAGTCTGCTGTTAGGGACCTCTCCAAAGTACTGAAGAGCAATGGTGTCACTCTGGAGACTAAGGTGCATTTGATACAGGCCATGGCCTTTGCAATCACTTGTTATGCATCAGAGAGTTGGACAATGACCAGGGAGGATAGAAGGAAAATTGATGCCTTTGAGCTATGGTGCTGGAGAAGAGTATTGAGTGTACCATGGACTGCCAAAAAAACAAACAGGTTCAACCTAGAGAGGGTTAAACCAGGCTCCTCCTTGGAGGAAAGGATTCTGAGGCTTTGTCTGACATACTTTGGACATGTTGCAAGGAGGTATCAGTCCTTGGAGAGGGACATCATGCTTGGGAGGGTGGAGGGACAGTGCAGGAGGGGAAGACCCTCTATTAGGTGGATTGATTCAGTGACTGGGGTAATTGGGATGGATGTGTTGCAGGCAGTGAGATCGGCACAGGATATAGCAGAATTTAGGGCTTTTGTGCATAGGGTCACTATGAGTTGCAAGCAACTCGATGGCACATAACAACAACAACATGACATGCACTAGGACAGAGACTAGGGGAACCCTGTGGCAGGAGCAACCCACCTCACCTAAGTGATCAGAGATTTCCAACAGACACTGGAAAAGTTACAGGGTATTTTCATTAGTTAAATCTCATGGAGGAAGATAGTATTTTCACTGGTTAAATCTCTTCAGGCCACTTAAAAGAAGTTGAGGGATCCATTTGGAGATGCACCTTGACCCAGTTCCAGAGGGGGTTGGCATGGGAGGCCAGCTGGAATTGGCCTTCGGGGTGACACTGTCAGAGGCCCAGATTTGATGTGAACCCACTCGTAAGGCCTTGGAGGGTGGCTGGCGACTGTGCCGAGCCCGGCGGGTGGAGAGCAGAAGCTGCACGCACTTCACCACCGGCAGGAAGCCAGCACCCCAAATAGCGGCAGGACTGCTGGGGCCTCCTTCGAAGGCAATGTCGGGATAATTGGTCTTCAGGGTAAACCTCGCAGCCGTGAGAGGAGGGCAGGAATTCACTGCCAATACAGTCTTTCTTTGTTGAGGAGATTAATTCCTCTTGATTGCGCTCTTGGGGTGAATGGCCCTGGGGAAGAAAGGGTGTCCCCATGGGCCCAGAACCCTGGGGTGAACGCTTCTTAGCTGAGAGGGAGGAAACCAGTCAAATGCCTCAGGAGGAACTTAAGGTTGAGAGCTGTTCTAGGGGTGTTGATGCACCACCCTGGGCCTCCTCTGGGGGCGCTAGGCATTGGGCTTGGAGATTAGTGGACACAGGCCTGTCCTCAGGGAATGCCCTGTCTGTCGAGAAGCTGTACAAGCACCAAGTGGAGAGAGGACAAGAGGGCTGGGGCTGGGCTGAGAGGGATGAGGAAGAGCTGGCTGGCGAGAAACCAGGGACCAGTGCTTAGCAGGATTTCATCACGGGATCCAGTGTTCTATGGGAATGGGGCCCCCAGACCCAGGCACAGCCCTTCCTTGATGCCCCCGACACTCACATTGCCCTCCCCTCTCCTCCCATTCTTCCTGAGAACACCTTCAGACTCCCCTCTCCCACTTCCAGCACCTCACCCTCCCTCCTCACATTCCCTGTGCCTCCTGCTCTGATGAGGACATGGAACCACCCAGAGAAGCTCCCCCCCACCCCCAAGCCCCCTGCACACATCCAGCAGCCACAGCCAGTCTGTGTAGGGCACCATCCTTGCAAAGACTAAGCCCCTCCTTTGGGCCTGGGGTCCAGCCCCCTTTCGTCCACACACTCTACTGCCTCCAGTCCCACCATAAGTCTTTCTGGACTCTTCAGTCCGGCTCTTACCGCACATGACCATCCACTCTTGGCTCCTGCCAAGGAGGCCGTGACACTGTGTCACAAAACCTGACACCCCCCCAACAGCACGCTGGCCTCCACTCTTCAGCCCTCCTCCTCCCAACTCGGTCCTCCCTCCACTCCTGGCCCAGTTTCTGTTCCACTAGGTCTCTGCTGGGGGAGGCCTCTCCCCTCTCTTTGCCTGTTACTTTCTGATCTCATCCAGTCCCTGGGGCTTTATTTAAAAAGTCTTTTATGCCCCTAGGACTGACAAATTTGCATTTCCAGCCAAGGCCTGTCCCCTGAGCTCCAGATGCTGTAGCTGGCGCCCCAGCTACTCCAGAGCTCTGAGGGGCATCTGGGATACCACGTGTTCAGACTGCAGTTCTGTCTTCGCCTTCACGCCTGTGCCCCCCAACCTTCCACATCCAAGGTGAGGCCCCTTCGTCTCTCCAGTTACTCCTCCTTCTCGTTTATCCCCAGTGGTTGTATAGAGAACCATTTGGATTCAACTCCAATCAGAGTGAGCCCATGACTGAGAAAGTAGAAGTGTGCTCAGCGTGGTTTTCAATGCCTGAGCTTCTAGGGGATTGCCAGGTCTTTTTTCCAAAGTGCTTCTGTTTCTGTTGTTGTTCAGTGCCATCAAGTCTAGTACAACTCACAGTGACCCCATGAACAAAAGATCTGAGCCCTGTTCTATCCTGCGCCATCCTCACTCTTCCTGACACACAAGAGCCCCTTGCGGCAGTCACTGTGCCAGTCCACCTGGTTGAGGGTCTTCCTTTCCTTCACCGACCCTCCACTCTTCCCAACAACATGTCCTTCTCCAAAGAATAGCACGTCCTGGCAACATGCCCAAAGTATGCGAGGCAAAGCCTCATCATTCTCCCCTCCAAAGAGCACTCCGGCTGCAACCCCTCCAAGATGTATCTGTTTGTTCTCTTGGCAGTCCATGGGATGTTCAGTGCTCTTCTCCAACACCACAGCTCAAAGGTGTCAACTCTTTTTCTAGTCATCCTTATTCACTGTCCAGCTCTCAAATGCATAGCAAGTGATTAGAAAGATCATGGCCAGAATCAGGCCATTGGATTCTGGAGAGTAGGTTGTTTTGATTTAATTGAAAGTCGGGTGTAAAGTGTTTCTGGGCAGACTCGAACCTCCAACCTCTCGGTTAGCAGCTGAGAGAGTTAACTAGAGAGTTAACCAGTCAAGAATTCCTTTCTCCTATTTGCCAGCAACTCTGATCATTTCTAATTAGAAAATGTATCAAGAACCCAATCACTTCTCTCTCCCCCCACAGCCACAGCCTGGTCTGGGCCACTGTCACCCTGTCGCCTCTCACCTGGACACTTGCAGTGACCTCTTCACAGGTCTCTAGGTTTCTGTCCTCACTGCTCAACATAATAGCAGAAAAATAATTTCATAAAGGAAATCAAGTCATCAAAACCTCCACGGCTCCCATTTCTCAGGAAAACCAATGTCTTCGTGGGTTTCCGAGGTCATCTTCCGTCACCTCCTCAGCCTCTGCCTCTCCTTCCCGGGCCCTCCTACTCTCGTGATTTGCTGTGTCTTACACCACCAGGAGAGCCTGTGCCACAGGGCCTTTTGCACTTGCCAGTCCCCCTATCTGGGATGCTCTTTCCCCAGGTCCACATCCTCACAGCTCATCCTGTCACCTTTTTCCTTGGCCTTTAAGTTCCCATCTGCAACCTACTCTCAGCCTCAGAATCCAGTATCACTAGTTACTGTTAACCAGTCATATACTGTATTTGTCATGCTTATTATTTGTCTTCTTTGCTAAATTATAAACTCCCTTCCTCTTTTGCCAGTAATTGGAGTAGAAATTTACAGAGCAAATTGATTTTCCATTCAATCATCCACACACTTTTTGTTTTATGACCGTCATGACAATATCCACAAGCTAACCAACTTCTTCCCACTTCTTCCCTATGATTCTTATTTCCTTTAATCCTTCTACCCAAACGCTTCCTCCCTTCTGAGTTTTATCCCTGCACAAATGCTGCCCTTTTTTTTTTGATTGGTCTTAAGGCGTCACTGCCTCTCTGATGTTATTGTTCACCTTATAGGCAGGCCTCTCTGTTGCCTGGCTAGAAGGTGAACCGTGGAGGTAACTTTTGCTCAAGGTTCAAATGAGAACTTTCTATCGGACCAGTAACCCCAGACACCTTCATGTTTTCAGTTTTTGTTTAGAAAGCTCTGATGGTGTAGTCCACGGGAGGTTACCATGCTAACCCAAAGGTCGTGCCTCTCTTTCTGGCGGTTCAAATCCACCAATAGCTCCATAGGAGAAAGATGGGCAGTTTCTTCCCGTGTGACTTACAGCCTTGAAAACCCACTGGAGCATCTGCTGTGAGTCAGTTCTGACTTGTCAACAATGAGAGATTCAGGCTCTTCTGCGGTGATATACTGTGGGGTGTGGTCAGCAGTGGGAGCCGGGCACCAGCTGCTTCTTCTGGTCTCAGGGGCGAGTGGGGTGTGGTCAGCAGTGGGAGCCGGGTACCAGCTGCTTCTTCTGGTTTCAGGGGCGTGTGGGGTGTGGCCAGCAGTGGGAGCCGGGCACCAGCTGCTTCTTCTGGTCTCAGGGGCATGTGGGGTGTGGTCAGCAGTGGGAGCCGGGCACCAGCTACTTCTTCTGGTCTCAGGGGCGTGTGGGTTGAGGTTTGTGTCGTCCGTTAGTCCTTTCCATGAAGTTATCTCCACTTCTTGCTCTTCCCCCTCTTGTCTTCGTTCTGGACCAGGAGGTGGGAGATACCATAGCTGCACCTTCCATGGCTACGTGCAGGCTTTTAAGATCACAGCCACTACTAACCAAAGGACATTGTCTTTGCGGACTGTGTTATGCCCAGTGGCATTGATGTCCCCCAAGACTATGACCCCAAGGCTCTAGGACCAGCACCTTATTCTCTCAGGGTGTTTGCTCACGATTAAGAAGGTTTTTCTATAAGGGAGCTCTGGTGGCCTACTGACAAGACACTGTGCTGCAATTCCGAAGGTGCACGGTTCGAATTTGCCAGATGCTCCGCCGGAGAAGGAGGGACAATCCCCTCCTGTGCCAGTTGGATCCGATTCGACAGCAACAAGGAAAAAAAAAAGAAGTTTCTATAATGTTGCCCCATAGGCTCTGCTACCCACATGGGAGACTATAAAGTCTTGAGCGCAGGTTCCTCTCTCTGTGGTATTGTTCATTGTCATATGGATTTAGGCTCAAATGCTCTAGACCCAAACAAAACGAAAACCACTATTAGCAAGCAGACTCCAAAGCACAGAAACCTACAGGACACAGGGAACTGCTTCTACAGTGTTGCCAAAGCTGGACTTTTTTAGAATTGAAATAAAAAATTAAATAAAG
>NW_006399836.1:9855203-9875794 GCF_000299155.1 Elephantulus edwardii
TTTTGAAATCAACTGCCCCATTTTTCTCCCATGGAGTATCTGGTAGAATCAAGCAGGCAACCACCTTAACCACTGTACCACCAAGGTGGGATTGAAATCCACGCCTGCATCTCAAAGCCCGCTGACTCTTGATGACCTTCTGTTAGGAGATTGCGGCTCTCTCTTTGGGAGATCGAGATGCTCTATCAGATTCCAAGATTGTAAACCTTTATAGGAGGAGAGCCAATCCTTCTTCCTCAGAGCATCTGGTGGATTCAAACCACCTACCTTTTAGCTGGCTGGCTAACACTTAATGCACTGTGCCAGGGCTCCTTGTACTTGTCAGTATGTTGTTAATAAACATATTGAATGAATGAATCAATCAGTCAATGAGCCGGTGTATAAGCCCTACGTTGTAAATCTGCATACCAGCCCAAACCAAGTTTTGTTGTATGTTTTTGTTATGTGCCGTCGAGTCACTTGCGACTCATAGCGACCCTATGTACAAACAGCTCTGAACCCTGCTCTATCCTGCGCCAACATTATTGTCTCTGACACACCCACCCCATTACCACAGTCACTAAGTCAATCCATCTCATAGAGGGTTTTTCTCTCCTGCACTGTCTCTCCACTCTCCCAAGCATCACGTCCCTCTCCAAGGACTGGTCCCTCCTTACAACATGTCCAAAGTATGTCAGACTAAGCCTCAGAATTCTTGCCTCCAAGGAGCAGCCTGGTTTCACCTTCTCCAGGACAAATGTGTTTGTTCTCCTAGCAGTCTGTGGTATATTCAACACTTCTCCAACACCACAGCTCAAAGGCATCAATTCTCTTTCTGTCATCTCTAGTCATTGTTCAGCTTGGAAATATGATGGTAACATCTCTAATTTTAATACATCTTCCATGAAAAAAGAAAAAGAAAACAGAATTGAGTGAGAGAAAAAGAAGAAACTGGTCCCAAGTGGCAAACAGACCTTTATTAGTAGACCTGAGAGGGACCCCAGGTGACGGCGCTCAGAGGTCAGAATGGTGCCCAGGCAGACAAAGGCAGGTTCTTCTTGTAGGGACTGTTGGGGAGATGTGGAGGGGAGGGTCATTTACCCAGAAATTTGGGGGCAGGGGTCTGGTCAGGATGTGATCAGGCCCAGGGCCTTGTCAGAATCTGGCCATCCAGTGGCCTTATCAAGGTTTCTTCCAGGAATGGTTAGGCCTAGAGGTCAGGCCTGGGGAAACTGCCGCATTCTTCCTCCACTGGGTAAAGAACAAATCCTGTTTAAAGACTTGCCCAGCCTGGCTCTGCTGACGTCCCAGTCTCTGCTGCACACCCCCCCACCCCACCGTGATAACCCAACCAGACAGGCCTGTACCCCTTGCTCCCCACCCGCCTGCCCTGCTGCCTAGGACCCTTTGCTCACACTGTACCCCCTGCCAGGAAGGCTTCTCTTTCCTTTCCCATCTTCCTCTCAGTCCTTGAACTTGACTCAGTCACCCTACCCCAGGTCAGGTTTCTTTCCTGTCTGTCCAGTCCCACCTGTGTCCCTCTTGGCGATCTCCTCACAGATGAATTGGAATGCCTTGAGTGACACCCATCTTCCTAGTGACTTCACACCCAATCCGGAGGGAACCACACAGAGGTCATGAGTTCGAATGCCTTGTGTGACACCCATCTTCCTAGTGACTTCATACCCAGTCCATCTCAGCACATGCTGGTGGAATCCCTGCGGGCCTGAGGAGGGAAGGACACAGACGGGCTGACCAGTGACCGTGGCTCTCTAAGGGATTCCTGGCCTTCACACCATCTGTGTCCTGGATGGCCACCACGTCAGCCTCTTCCTACTGAGATCCTGTGGGACCCCTTTGTTTGGGACCACTCTCCTCCCTGATGCCTGGGGCCAATTTGTCCCCAACTAAGCTTTATATGACAATGATGTAGGGAAAAGGAGGATGGGGCATTGGATGCCCATGCTCTGAGGCTGAGCTGAGGGTTGAGGGTTGAAGAGGGCTGAAGAGAAGGGATGGGAGGACAGGAGGCCTCCCCCTCTGTCCCTTGGTTAACTGGTGACTTCCTGGCAGGGTACAAGGCGGAGGTGACAGTCAGCCAGGTGTACTCAGGCAGTCTCCGAGTGCTCAACCGCCACTTCTCTCAGGACCTCGCCCGCAGGGAGTCCAGTGCCTTCCGCAGTGAGACCGCCAAAGCTCAAAAGATGGTAGGGAAAGGCTGGGGGATGGGGAGAAAGGAGGGATCTGATCATGTCCAGCCAAGGACAGATCGGGGGTGGTGTTGGAGGAGAAAAAATGAATCTGATCATGTCCAGCCAGGGACAGAGGGGGGATTGGGGGAGAAGGGAGGAGTCTGACCATATCCAACCAGGGACAGATGAGGAGATAGGGGCAGAAGGGACGGGTCTGATCATGTCCAGGCAGGGACAGATGGGGAGATGGGGGAGAAGGGAGGAGTCTGACCATGTCCAGCCAGGGATAGAAGAGGGGATGAGAGAGAAAGGAGGGGGTCTGATCATGTCCAGCCAGGAACAGAAGCGGGGATGGGGGACAGGAGGGAGGGGTCTGATATTTACAGCAAATCGCTCCATCCGTCCAGCGCCAGGGCCGTCACTGGAAGCACAGCCCTGACCTAGTCATGCTGGGGGAGACGGCGAGGTGGGGGATGTGGTCCAGGGTGGAAAATTAATGGACTTGAAGGTCAAAGGCACTTGAAGGCCATCCTGCTCATGCTTTTAGTGGTAAGGAGTTGCACTACTATCCCAAAGGTATATGGTTCAAATCCACCAGCTGTTCTTCAGGAGACAGCTGGGCAGTCAAGTCCGGTGCACTTTACTGTCTATGACAACCCATCAGAGGGTCAGCTGTGAGTCAGTTCCAACGTGATGGTAAAGGACAACACGCCCTTGACCAGGAGGGCCCCAGGACATCCCTGAGCACTCGCTTTCTGCACTGGTGACAGCTGTCTGCTGGGGGGGTTCTCCATGACAAGTCCCTGCCACCAGCACAGGGCCCGCTCTGGCCAGCCAGGCTGCCCAGAGGGCGAGGAGTCACTGTACAAGGAGCTGCCCTCTACCCGTGAAAAGTGGGGGTCCCGCATGAAGTCCCTGACCCCCTTGGTCCTTACCAGGAGACAACCCCGAGGATGCTCCACATTGTCACCCCCTGCTCCCCCAGCAAACAGAGCTTCAATTACTCAGGGTTCTTGCTCACTAACCTTGAACCCAACATTGACTGCCCACTATTCCCTATCTCTTCCCTACTTCCCAGCCAGTGTTTCCTAGAATCACCTCCAAATAAACTCTAACCCACTTGCCTCACATCCTTCACACAGGCTTCTTGGGGGGAAACTCAGCCTAAGCTCTCTGTTTCCTCATCTGTAAAGAGAAGATGAAGGCTGAGCACGAGAGTAGTAAGAAGCTGTGCTGCAATCCCAAAGGCATATGGTTCAAATCCACCGGCGGCTCTGTGGGAGAGGGATGGGCAATCTCCTCCCAGGCAATTAACTACCTCTGAAAACCCACTGGAGGGTCAGCTATGCTGAGTCAACAGCACACAACAACAACAAAGCCAAAGAGCTTTACAACAGACAGGCATCATCAGCTCACCCCTTCTCAGTCACAGGGCCCCAGCAGAGTTCTCAGCCGATGCAGGGGTGGCCTGGAAGGTCTTTGCAGATTGGCCTTCACAAAGGGGAGAGAAGTCACTGTGTCCGTGTAGGAGGGAGAGTCCGCATCATAGGAAAGTGCCTGGATGTCACTGCATCTGTGTAGAAGGGAGAGCCAGCATCGTGGGACAGTGCCTAGCTGTCACTGTGTTCATATAGAAGGGAAAGTCAGCATCATGGAGCAGTGCCCGGCTCTCACTGTGTCTGTTCAGAAGGGAGAGTCCGCATGGAGCAGTGCCTGGGTGTCCTGGAGTCCATATAGAAGGGAGAGTCCGCATCATAGGACGGTGCCTGACTGCCACTGTGTCTGTGCAGAGGGGAGAGTCCTCATGGAGCAGTGCCTGGGTGTCCTGGTGTTTGTATAGAAGGGAGAGTCCACATCATGGGACAGTGCCCGGCTCTCACTGCATCCATGTAGAAGGGAGAGTCCGCATGGAGCAGTGCCTGGGTGTCCTGGTGTTTGTATAGAAGGGAGAGTCCACATCATGGGACAGTGCCCGGCTCTCACTGCGTCCATGTAGAAGGGAGAGTCCGCATGGAGCAGTGCCTGGGTGTCCTGGAGTCCGTATAGAAAGGAGAGTCTGCATGGGGTGGTACCTGGGTGTCCTGGTGTTTGTATAGAAGGGAGAGTCCGCATCATGGGGCAGTGCCCGGCTCTCACTGCGTCCATGTGGAAGGGAGAGTACAGCCTGGCTGCATGGGGCGGGGTGATGTGAGGTTGGTGCCTGCGGCTCTTCCACACATTGAGCAGCTGTGCCTCCCCACCGCTCTGAGCCTCTGTAAGCTCCTCTGTTGAGCAGGGGTGTTGGGGGTGTTGAGGGTGGGGCGAGCGTGGGTGGGATGGGTGGAGGAGGAGCGAGGGCGTCCACGGTTCCCACGGAGGTGTCTGCTCTCCCAGCTCCAGGAGCTCATCGCCAGCACCCGCCTGGGTCCTTACTACAACTCCAGCTCTGTCTACTCCTTTGGGTGAGTTGACACCAGCCCCCTCCCCTCCCCACTGCTAGACTTGACTTCAAGAATCTGGGCGGACTTCAGATGCAATACCTTCGCGCAGAAATGAAGAAACCAAGGATCAGTTAGGAAGGGTTCCCTTCTCACTATATCTTTCCCTCACTGAGCGTGATTCCCTCACCCCAGCACAGAGCAGCTTGGTAGCCCAGGAGCGACGCCATGGGTGGACCGAGAGCCAGGAAGATAGATGCTGAGGCTGTAGAGGTGTTGGTACAAAGCCTGGGCCTTGGAGTCCAGCCCTGAGGTTCATAGCCCACATCTGTCACTTTATGACATGGTTTGTGGCAAATTAACCTCCGTACCTCAGTTTCCTCACCTGTAAAATGGGTCTGATGAAAGACAATTGTTGAGAAGTTTCCAGGGAGAGACTGAGAACAATGCCTGGGGCGTAGTCAGCACTGGAGAAGCCTGAGCCACATTGGCCACCCCCATACTCCTCCTTCAGGAGCAGGGCCTGGACAGGAGCCAGATTCTGGCCCCAGCCCCAGCCCCTCTTGCTTTCACCTGTCTTAGGGAGGGACCCTTCACCTGCTTCTTCTGGTTTATCCTCCAAATCCCTGAGCACCGGCGGCCAATGCTGAGCCCCGAGGTGGTCAAGGCGCTGCTGGTGGAGGAGCTGCTGTCCACAGCCAACAACTCAGCTGCTGTGCCCTACAGGGCGGAGTACGAGGTGGACGCTGAGGGCCTGGTGATCCTGGGTCAGTACTGGAGGTGACGGGGGGTGCTTGGCCTGCTGTGCCCGGGGGAACAGACTGGTGGGGAGGCAGCCAGGGCCCTGGATGCTTTCAGGGTGGACCCCAAGTCTAAATGACCAGGAAGCAGGACAGTGGGGCAGAGGGGACAGGGTGGGGACCGCAGTCAGTGAATCTCAGACAAGCCTGGCCTGATAGTCTCTGTTATTTTCATTTTCTTCATTTTTTGTTATTTACTTAGTTTTGTTTATTTGTTTTATTTTCGTGTTTTGTGTTGTTTTTTTAACAGAGGCCAGCGTGAAAGACCTAGTTGCACTGAATTCCACGCTGGGTACGCTGCTTTTTCTGTGTCTAGCCCCCTTTCCTTTTGCGTTGCTGTTTTTCTTGGCCAGGGGTTCTTGAGTTCCATGGTGGAGGCTGGGAGCCCTGGCCTGGACCCCCGGGGGTGCCACAATGTGGGGGCCTGAGTCAGGCTGGGGTGTGCTGGGGGAGAGGTGGAGGTGGAGGGTCTCTGTGTGCGTGTGTGTGTGTGTGTGTGTGTGTGTGTGTGGTGCACGTGTGTCCTGCGTGAGGGTGAGGAGTGGGCTTGTTGCTGTGGGGCACCATTAATTCGGTTCCATCTCCAACACCACCAAACTAAACCCCGCCTGGGCTGCTCCATCGTCTCCACTGTCGCCACGTTGGGCCCATGGCAACCACTTTGTCAATCATCTCGTTGAGGTTCTTCCTGTTTTCTGACCCTTTGCTTTGCCCAGTAAGATGCCCTTCTTTGGGGCCTGGACACTCCTGAGAACATGGCCAGTATGTATGAAAAGTCTCACCATCCCTGCTTCCAAACACACCCTGGTCTCACCTCTTCCCTTCTTCATATGTCAGAACTCTTCACCGACACTGCAATCCAAATGCACAGATTGCTCTTCAGTCTTCCTTACTAATTATTCTGCTTTCACACACACAGGAGGTGACTGGAAATGTGATGGGTTTGGGTCAGGCTCACCTTAGTCCTCCAAGTGACATCCTTGCGCTTTAACACGGTAGAGTGAGTGAGCAGCTTTGTTCTTGTTGTTGGGTACAGTTGACTCCAACTCAGCAACTATGTGGTGTTGTGGTTGTTGTGTACCTTCAAGTCAGAGCCAACCCGTAGCTGACCCTCTAGTGGGTTTTCAGAGCCAGAAAATCCCACAAATTATTTTCCATCTTTCTCCCATGGAACACCTGGTGGATTTGAACCACATACTTTTGCATTGGCAGCGTCATTCCTTACCACTAAGCCACCAGAGCTCCCAGGTGTACAACATATTAAACCTGCCCAAAACCCTACCACCCTCACAGTTTCCACTGAGTCCTGGTCCACTCTATTAGCTATTGTGCCCATCCTCTCCTAAAGAGGCTTCCTCTCTTTCACTGCCTTCCCCCTTTCTGAGCATGATGTGCTTTTCCAGAAGCTGACCCCTCCTGATAACAAGCCCAGAGTATATGAGATGAAATGAAATGTCCTAAGCCTTGCCTCTAAGGAGCACCTGTACTACTCTTCTTCCAACAGAGACTTGTTTGTTCTTTCGGCAATCCATGGGATATTCAGTACTCTTTGCCATCACCACAATTCAAGGCATCGATTCTTCTCCATTCTTCCTTATTTATTGTCCAACCTTCATAGGCATTTGAAACAACTGAAAATCCAGTGGCTTGGATCGGAGGCACCTTAGTCCTTACAGTGATGTGCGTGTTCTCTGGCACTTTGCAGAGGGCCCTTGACAGCGGGTTTGTCAAGTTCAGGATATCTTCTGATTTCTCTCTTTTTTTTTTTTTAGATTTTAATGAATATTTATAAAGAACTTGGTTTTCCATTCATTCATTGTTGCACTTCTCTCCCTGTCCACCCCTCCCCCCTTCTCAAAGTTCACGCCTCTCTTTGAAAAGTAAAAGAAAAATGCCTTCATTGGTATACAATCCCTCCACCCTGAGTACCTCCACTATGCAACCTTAATTCTGGACTCTTGTGAGAACCATAATATCCTATATCATTTTTAAGCTGTTCTCTCCCTCATCTGTTTCAATGCATTGTATATAATTTATCCAGTTTTTCTCAGTCTTACCATAACCCTGATGTCAGCCTCATTCTACAACAGTGGCACCATGCAGTATTTGTCCTTTTTTGACTGAGATATTTCACTTAGCATAATGTCCTCCAGGGTCACCCATTTTGAATAGTATTGCATAAGTTCCTTATTTTCAACTCAGCGTAGTATTCCATTGTGTGACTATACCACAGCTTCTCTATCCATTCGTTTGTTGATGGACACTTAGGTTGTTTCCAACTCCTTGCTATTGTGAACAAAGCCACAATATAAACCTGGGTGTGCATATATCTGCTTGGATGTCGATTATGGTCTCTTTGGGGTATAATCCCAGTAGTGGAATTGCTGGGTCAAATGGTATCTCTATTTGCAACTTTTTGAGAAAGCGCCACAGCACTTTCTACAGTGGTTGCACCCTATTACACTTCCACCAACAGTGAATAAGGGTTCCAATTTCTCCACAACCTCGCCTGAATTTGTTGCTTGCTGTTCTGTTAAATTTTGCTATTCTGACTGGGTTGAGATGATATCTCATAGTTGTTTTGATTTGCATCTCTCTTAGAGCTAGGGATTTTGAACATTTCTTCATGTGCTTGTTAGCCATCTGAATGTCTTCTTTGGTGAAGTGTCTGTTCATATCCTTGTGCCCATTTTTCAATTGGATTATTTACCTTTATCTTGTGATGCTCAAGTATTTTATAAATTCTAGATATAAATTCCTTATCTGATATGTCATTACCAAATACTTTTTCCAAGTCTGTGGCTTCCCTGTTTATCCTGTTGGAGAAGCTTTTGGATGTGCATAGGAATTTGATTGTTGAACCAGTTCCCTTTTTTTCTTTGGGGAAAAAAAGTTCTTTCATTGTTGTACAGTACCCCCCACCCCCACCCCAGACCATTTTACTATGCAGTTCTTACTCTGGACTCCTGTCATGCCAGTAATACCTAATCTTATATTCCTTTTATACAGTTCTCTCCCTCGTCTGTTTCAAGGCCATTTACATTGTTTATCCTCTCTTTTCTTCTGGTTTCTTGACTGCTGCTCCCACGTGTGTTAATTGTGGATCCAATGAGATGAAATGACTGACAACTTCAATCTTTCCTCCATCCGTCATGGTTTTGCTTGTTGGTGAAGTGGTGAGAAATTTCGTGGTCTTGACATTGAGATGTAATCTCTGAGGAAGGCTGTAGTCTTTGTTCTTCTTCAGTAAGCGTTTCACGTCATCTTCAGTTTCAGCAAACAAAGTTGTGCATAACATAGGTTTGTTCCTGAGTCTCGCCTTAATCTTGACGCCCCTTTTACTTCATTTAGTCCAGCTTCATGGGTTATTTGCTCAACATTCAAACTGAATAGGAGTAGCGGAAGGATACAACTCATGTCCACTTCTTGTGATTTCAAACCATACAGTCCCTCTTGTTCGAACAACTGCTTCTTAGTTCTGGAATAGGTTCCATATGAACACAATTGTTCTGAAATTCTCATTCTTCTCAATGGTTGTGATTTCATACATATGAATATACATTTCCTTCATATGAAAGTGAATTCATACAGGTGAATGAGTTTAGTTGTATGTAAATGTGACTTTGATTCTCTGTTATTGAACCCAGCTTGTCCCTTGTCCACTCTTTCCCCTAATGGTTGAAAATAATCTTGCAAATTCAGGGTATAATATGACTTTGGATCTAAAGATGGTCTCTTGTGGGTAACAGTTCCATCACGTACAAGCGTGTTCCCCTGTCTCTCCCTTCCCTGTCTCAGCTAGCTGGTTGGCTTCCCCTGCTCCCCACCACCATGCTGATGCCATTACTAGAGTCACGTTGCATTTCTCCAGGGCCCACAGCCTTCTTGCTGAGCCCAGGGAAGCCTTGATCCAGAAGGGCAGCTACGCTGTGCACCACAAGGGAATGTCGCTCACATTGTGTTCTCTGTGCCTGGCAGTGCCCAGAGCTGTCCAGTGCACCTCCTGAGCCCTCAGTGCCCTGTGGCCCTGAGCATGCTGCTGCCCAGGGGCAGAGAGAAGGGATCTGTTACCTAAAAGGAGGCAGAGTTTAAATACTGGTGTGTCTTCTCTGACATGCCTTTTCCTCCAGCTCTGGTCAAACTTGTACTTCCCTGGTCAGTGGAAGTACTGGAGTCAAGGGATGATTTCTAACATTTTAAACCATGACTCTCATGCAAAGATGGCATGGGTAGGTATCATGAGTTCTTTAACTCACTAAGGAGAGAACCAGTTGGATGATAAAGCTCTTCAAATGAGTCTACAAGAAAATGATCACCCTCTCTCTGGTGGCCTAGTGGTAAGAAGTTGTGTTGCAATCCTGAAGGCCCACAGTTTGAATCCACCAGATGCTCCAGGGAAAAAGATGGGCATTCTCCTCCCGAGCGATTACCAGAGGATCAGCTGTGGGTCCTGACTTGACGGTACACAACAACATCCATTTAGCTATTTAGCCATCTATCGTCTATCTAAATCTATCTATCTATCTATCTATCTATCTATCTATCTATCTATCTCTCTATCTACCTATCTATCTATCATCTATCTATCATCGATAACATCTGTATCTCTATCTATATCTCTGTCATCTCTCTCATCTATCATCTATCTCTCTATGATTTATCTGTCTCTCTATCATCTATATCACCTATCTCATATCATATCTATCTATCTATCTATCTATCTATCTATCTATCTATCTATCTTCCTTCTATCTAATCACCAAAAAACTAAACCTATTCATTTAGTAGGTTGAGTCCAGCTCATGCCCGTTTAGCGTTGACTCCAGCTCATTAACTTCACACATTTACAGCGCAGAAACATAATCCATGGGGTTATCTTAATTATAATCTTTGAGAAATCTGTTCACCAGATCTTTCTTCCATGGTCCTACTGGCAGAAATGGGGGATTTGAACTTCCCACCTTTAAGGTCAGTAGAAGAATGCAAATTGCTGGAGCCACCCCTGGACCAGCCTATCTTGTTGTTAGGGGCTATTAAGTTGATGCCAACTCACACCACCTGGTTCACAACAAAACCAAAGCTTCCCTGGTCCTGAGCCACGCTGGTAATTGCTGCTCTTACCCATCTCACTGAGGGGCTTCCTCTTCTACACCACCTTCCGCATCTGCATGAGGAAATCTGGGCTTTTCTTCCATTTTCTCCTTTCCAGTGTCTTCCTTTCAAGGTCTCACAGCCAAGCACAAGTTTCAGGTGGCCTTCAGGGCCAGTCACACAGCAACTCCAGATAGGGCCATGGGAAAAGGGGACTGTGGAGGAGGGAGGGACAAGCACCAAGTTACAGAAACTGCTGCCACCCAGCCCTGCCTGGTGCCGCCAGCCTCCTGTGCACGTGATGCTGCTGAGCTCTGTCCCTCTGTGTGTGTCCATGTCCCCCACACTCGTGGAGGTGACGATTCAGAATCACCAAGCAAAGGTATTGAACACTTCCTCCATGCCAAGCCCCACTCTGGGGCCACCTGTGTCCTCATCCTTTCCCTCAAAGGAACTCGAGTCCCATGGGTGATGCAGGTACATAAACAGATCCTGACTACACTAGCGGTAGTGCTAGAATAGAGGCCCCAGAGATGCCTCAGGGTCAAAGCCGGACACGAGGAGCCGTAACACGAGGAGCCGTGACCCAAGGCAGAGAGGGAACATGCCTCTAGAGGCCCTGGCCCAGGGTGCTGGGAGCCCTCAGTGGGGCAGTGTTGTGCCTGACTTAGAGATCCAGGAAGGCTTCCTGAAGGAGGTAGCATCAGACACATGCCTGGTTTCAGGCAGGAATGTATCTAATTCAGAAGGAGGAAAGAGCACATTGCGTAGAAGGAACAGAGTGAGCAAAGGCTGAAAAAGGAGAACATGTAAGGTGCCAGCCTCCCCAAGGATGTGCCTGTTACCCACAGAAGGCACACGGGCATGCATCTTGCTGTGTCTTTAAGTGGTTTTTGTTTTGTCATTCATATGCACTGTGTTTCATTCATGTACATTGTGTTTTAAATGATCATTCATCTACATTGCACTTTATGTAGTTATGTGAATATTGTCCAAATTAAAAGACATCTTGTGATGGGAAAGTCTGCTGATAGGGACCTCTCCAAAGTACTGCAGAGCAATGGTGTCACTCTGGAGACTAAGGTGTGTCTGATATAGGCCATGGTCTTTGCAATCAGTTGTTATGCATCAGAGAATTGGAAAATGACTAGGGAGCACAGAAGGAGAATTGATGCCTTTGAGCTGTGGTGCTGGAGAAGAGTATTGAGGGTACCATGGACTGCTAAGAAAACAAACAGATTCATCCTGGAGAGGGTTAAACCGGGCTGCTCCTTGGAGGCAAGGATTCTGAAGCTTCGTCTGACATACTTTGGACATACTGCAAGGAGGGACCAGTCCTTAGAGAGGGATGTCATGCTTGGGAGGGTAAAGGGACGGTGCAGGAGGGGAAGACCCTCTATGAGATGGATTGATTCAGTGTCTGGGGTAATGGGGGTAGGTGTGTTGGAGACAGTGCGATTGGCACAGGACAGAACACAGTTCAGGGCTGTTGTACATAGGGTCGCTATGAGTCGCAAGAGACTGGATTGCATGTAACAACAACAATGGCCTTTATCACCCTGTCTCATCAAATCCCCACCACACTTTGTCTTTTCCTTCATTCCTGCCTGTCTCCCTCACCCCCCACAACACCAAATCCACTAATCTCTGCTGCCCTAGGGGCTTTTTTCTGTCCCTCCTCCTTCTTCTCCCCCTCCCCATCTCCTTTTGAATAGTTATACATATCTTGTTCCTATTTGCTAATTGCAATAGCCATATGGTCCTTTTGTCAGTTCTTCTGAGGTTGATCCTTCCTGGTCCTGAACCCTTACAAGGTTGATGGACTATATATTCTCTTTCTGCTCTCCAAGCCTCTGCCCTCTCCCAACCTCCCATAGTTGTCCTCCTATTTCCAGAGTCATAGTTTAATGCAGTGTTTGTCCTTTTGTGAGCGGGCTGTTTCACTCAGCATCATGCCCTCTGGATTTGCCAATGTGTAGTATTTTAGTGAATTAGCTGCTCCTCTGTGCTGCAGAGCATCCTGGTGTGTGAATGTACCACAGTTTCCCTCTCCACTCATTTGTTGGTGGACATTGGGGCTGCTTCCATCTTCTCTCTGTTGTGAGTAACGCTGTGATAAACATAGCTGTACATACCTATATTTGTGCCTCAGTTCTGATTTCCTTGACCCTCACTTCTTAAATGAAGAAGAAAAAAAAAAAATCTCTTAAACTCATTGCTATCAAGTCGGAGCACGCTCATAGCTTACCCTCCAGTGGATTTTCAGAGACTGTAAATTGTTCAGGAGGAAGTTTGCCAGCTTTCTCACAAGAAGCAGCTTGTAGATTTGAACCTCCGGAGAGGTGCTGCGTTTAGATTAGCAGCACAACCTCTCTAAGCTCTAAGCCATCAGAGATCTCTCACTTTATCAGCTGAAAATAAAAAGTAATCATTTGAGTCTGATCAAAAAGGGTCCAACACAGAATAGAACTTCAAATTTTCATAGAGCCAGACTTTCTGGATCCCTGGAGTCTACATGAATCACTAAAATTATTTCTCTGAGATCGTTTTTTAACATGAAGCCAAAACATATCCCCTGAAGTTTTCTTAAAACCGAGCAATAGTGTAGCTTTAACTAGAAAAGACTGTTGACTTTGAGAACTCTATCCTAAGAACCATCTCTATGGGATCCAATTGACAGCAGCAACTTGTTAATGGGTGTAGGTGAGAACAGTTGCCCAACTTGAAGAGTGAAATCCGTATCACGCAATTGTGTACGTAAAAGCCATTGAGCCAGTTGACGTTTTGTTGTGGGCACTCTCAGCAACAAAATGAATACATCATTTTATAATTGTCATTCAAATGGCAAAAGAAAGCATCGTTGTGGAGTGAGATTTGGAGAATGTAAACCCCTAGGAACAGTCAGGCACTCTGCCCAGCAGCTCATGTCAAAGGTCCTGGCCCTTCTCCAAGCAGGTGTCAGAGGTCCCCTTGGGGGAGGTCAGCCCCCACTGGAGTCAGGACAGCCTGGGGTCGGGGAAAGGCAGCTGACCAAAGAGCAAAGTGCGTATCTACACCTTCATTCTCCAGAGAGCGAAGTAGGAAAAGGATTATTATACTGTGTTCATTTAACAGAGCTCAGAGCAGCTAAGCTACTTCTGCAGAGCCACATGGCAGAGGTGTGGTGGGGCTGGGACTTGTGTGGAGAGTGTGCTCGCCGGCTGCCTCTCAGGTCTGGAGTTCAGTCCCTCCTGCCTCTCCTCTCCCAGGATGATCACCCACCCTCCCTGCTCCCAAGGTTTATAAGGCAAGGAGGACTCGAGGGCTGCCTTTTCAGCGGGAGAGGATATGGGTCTGTTCACTGCTGGCCCCTGGTGTGTGGCTCCGGCACATAGTAGGTGATCAATAACTGTGGTTGGGCACTGCTGGTTCTGACCCACAGTGATCCTGTATACAGGGAGCACGGTGCCGCCCTGTGTCCCCTTACCAGTGCTGCTGTGCTGCAGCCTCTGTGCCCATCATCATCGAGGGTCTTCCTCTTTTCACCCACCCTCTACTTTACCAAGGCAGCTCTGGTGGCTCAGTGGTAAGGACCTGTGCTGTCGACCCAAAAGCTCATGGATCAAATCCACCAGCTGCTCTGCAGGAGAGAGATGGGTAATCTCCTTCCATGTGATTTACTGCCTCGGAAAACCCACTGGAGGGTCAGCTGTCAGTCAGTGCTGACTCGATGGTACATAACAACAAGCACTTTATGAAGCATGATGTCCTCCTCCAGGGACTCGCCTTTCCTCACTGATGTCCTGTCCAAACGTGCGACGGACTTTCCTCATCTTTGCTTCCAAAGAGCACCCTGACTGTAGTTCTTCTCAGGTTTGTTTGGTCTTCTGGCAGTCCATGGTGTACTTTTTTGCCAACACCGTAATTCAAAGATGCCATTTCTTCACTCTTTCCTGTTCACTGTGCAGCTTTTGCTAGCATACAAGGCAAGTGAACATACTATGGCTTGGATCGAGCACACCTTAGTCTTCAAAGTGACATCTTTGCTCAATTATAACTTTGGGCTGAATGAAGGGCACTGTAGGCAGTACTGCTCTGAAAATTCTGACACATGCACGCAGAAGCAATGGATTGAATGCAAGAGAGGGGGCACAGCCGGTGTTTGTGGGAGTGTGGGCAGATGAGTCTGTGAGACGGAGAAGGAGGTGTAAAATGAGACAGCCAATGACATTGATTGGGCCTGAGCCTCAAGAATGGTCAGCTGCAGGGTGACAAGCCACAGGACCTTCTCCTGAGCTCCACTTCTCCCTCCCCCACCGACCAACCAGAAAGGAACAAATGACGCAGTTAACTGGACACGCGCTGTGAGCCAGGAACTGTGCCCAGCACACAGATAGCCACCCTGCCTGAGTCTGTGACCGGCCTACAAGGTTGGTACCATCATCCCCATTCTACAGATGAGAAACCCAAGGCCCAGGTGGAGATCAGGTGAGGCTGTATCTGTGTACTCTCTAGTCTGTTCAAATAGGGACAGTGATGTGAACATTACATGAGAAGGTGTGTGGAGCCCTGCTCCCCGTGCCTGACATGCATTGGGTGCACATTGGATGCAGCTTGCTTTCTGGTCATTAGCTCAGAACCCTTGTCCTCTTCCTCGGGCTGCATCTAGACCCCTCTTGAATAAAGTCCCTTCTCCCCACCTGTCTCAGTTCCCTAATTCTACTGTAATAGAACTATCACACGTGAGGGGCATCTAAAGAACAGAAATTTGTTTTTCTGCAGTTGTAAAGTTTACAAGCCTGAATCCGGGTCCCAGCCACGTGGGTTACTTTCTGTTAATCTCTGGAGGCTGCTGTCAATCCTTACTGTTCCTGGACGTTCCCAGAGTTCATTGCTATCCCCTGAAATCTCTTTCTCACCATCTTTTCTGCTCTTTCTGTAACTCAGAAGGGATTAGGTTTAGAATCCTCCCTACTCTGGAATGAGCTCATTTAGTTCTGATTTCTGCATAGAGCCATCTATATAAATGCAGGGGTTCGGATTTTGATACAGGTCCGGGAGAGACACAATTTAATACCTAGCAGGACCCGGCCCTTCTCATTTATGGCACAAGCAGCAAGCCGCTTCCTTGTCCTCCTGGGAATCTAGAACCTGCAGCAGGCCCTGCCTCAGCCGCCTCTAACCTTCCATGACTTCCCAGGGCTGCAGCCATGCTCTTCCCCCAGCACCATCTTTTCACAGGGACCCCACACTCAGACCCCTCGCAGTTCCCCTGCTTGCACTGGCCTGCAGCCTTTGCCCAGGCTGTGACCCCAGCACTTCCCCTGAGAAGCTGGAGGCCTCTTCTCCTGACCCATTAATATCTGCCTCTGGACCTGTGTCCCATCCTGTCCTTGGTGTTCCCACGGGCAGGGACTGGCCCTTTGGCTTGGCACTGTCCTGGTGGTGTGTGTGAAGTGAACAAATGGATGGGCTGGTGAATGAATGAATGGAGAGACTGCCCTGACAAGCCACAGAGAGAAGAGGGGCTGCCCTCGCATGGGGCTTGATCTGTCCAGCTGAGGTCCCTGCAGGGCCTGCTCCCCGGGACCGCACCTCCCAGCTAACGGCGGCCAGGGCCCTGTCCCTCTCCCTCCTCCAGGCTGCTACCGCTACAGCTACGTGGGCCCCGGCCAGGTGCTCCGGCTGAAGGGGCCTGACAATCTGGCCTCCAGCTGCCTGTGGCACCTGCAAGGTCCCGAGGACTTCCTGCTCAAACTCCGGCTCGAGTGGACGCTGGCCGAGTGCCGGGACCGCCTGGCCATGTACGACGTGGCTGGACCCCTGGAGAAGCGGCTCATCACCTCGTGAGTCCTGGGGAAGGCGGAGGGAAGGGAGGTTTGGGGAGGAAGTGGTTACACGAGGTCAAAGGTCAGACAGTACTAACAGTGAGAAATGGTGTCACCTGGACCTGGGGATCCGGGGACCGTGTGACCAGTCTATGGAGATAGAAGGCTTGAAATAGATGCACTGTAACCTTCCGGAGCCTCAGTTTCCCCATCTGAAACAAAGCAGATACATGAGAGGACACCTAGGGTCGGAATGGGGCTACCCTTGCTCTGTCTATTCCTGATGCAGACAAGTCATTGTGCCTCTCTGGGCCTCAGTTTCCTCATCTGTAGAGTGGGCGTATGTTCATGCTCACCTGTAAGGCTGGCTGTTATATGAATTAAAATGAGACCTGTCTGTGCCAAGATCCCACACAGTGCATACTCGGCAAGGGCAGGCGGGCATTGCTATTCTCACTGATGTCATCTAGTTAGGGCCGGTCAGAGAGTGCTGGGAGCAGTGAGGACTTTAGTACCCGGTAAGCGGGAGCCCCTGAAAGTTCACAAGCAGGGGGCTGGAGCTTCAGGATGTGGACGATGGTGGGAGAGTGCAGAGGTGATCAGGGACAGAGGGCAGGATCCCAGGGGGCTGACCACTCCCCTGCAGGTCCCAGGAGGGCAGTGTAGGATGTCACAGGAAGCTACTGTGACCTTGCAGGCCCTGGGCCATCACCGACTGAGCTCTTCCTTGGGGCCAGGCTCTGCCCTGGTCCCTCCTCTGTCCTGCTGGGGACAGACCCAGCTCCTGGTGGGTGGACTGGATGGAGGATTTGTGTGTTCAGATCAAGGCCAGTCCTTGAGGTGGAGCTGGGTGACCTCAGCCTGGCTGTGTGTGGGCTGGCTTCCCGGAGGCCCTGGGGCATGCAGACACCCAGATATCATCTGATTTCCAGAACCAGCAAGGCGGGGGCACGTAGGGGCTTCCCCGGCCTTCTCCCGGTGGGCCCGGCCTGCTGATGGAGTGGCGGCCCAGCTGCCAGGCCCAGCGTGTCCCCACTCACCTGAGGCTAGGCTGTCCCTCCCATCTCTGACTCTCGGGAAAGCTCTAGAAGTTCAAAGTCAGATAAGAGCAGAGCCTCAAACCTGCACCCGGGGCTGCTGGTCTTTGGTGGTGATGGTGATACTGAGGAGGTGGGACCCATGTCGGCCCTTAACCAGGGAGCTGGCTTCTCCCAAGTGTTCCCCTCGCCATGCGTCTGGGAGGTGTGTTTCTTGGCAATAAGGAAATAGAATCAGATTAAAATGAGATGATAGCTGAAGCCCCGTTTAGGTGACCTCTGGGTGCCTCTGGGGAGCTCTGGTTGTAAGAAGTTGTAAGGCCAACCCAAAGACATGTGGTTCGAATCCACCAGCTGCTCTGCAGGAGAAAGATGGGCAATCTCCTCCCATCGAGAGGACACGACAAAGGCAGGGCCATTTACCACCTCTGAAAACAGGCTGGATGGTTAGCTAAGCATCAGTCCGGCCTCCAGGGTACGTAACAACTGGATCCCTCTTGGTCCAATTTGATTCCTTCTCTCGTCTGGGGGAGAGGAGAGGGAAAGAGGAGAGGGGGGACCCTGATCCCAGGGCTGCAGGCATCACAGCAGGGAGAACAAACTAGCAGGGGAATCAGAACAAAGGGAATGAAGAGTGAGGTGGGGCAGCCAGGCACTGGGGTGAGGGCAGGAGGGATCCGAAAGGAGGCAGCCCCCTCCCTGCAAAGAGCTGGGGCAGGAGATGAGGAAACGCCCTGAGGCCCTTCAATGCCAGCTGTCGGGAAACCCCTGGGGATGGTTTATCTTACTTCTCTGCCAAACTGTGGGTCCATGGGGGTGTCCACTTGTCTTGGGGCTTGAGGCATCTGAAGGATCTCCCTTGCCAAGATGCCTAAGCACCTCTACTGACGGCGTTACTTCCTCTCACCAATGTCCAGTGGCCAGGTCTCGTCGACGTCCAGTAAATAGCTGGAAGTTGGCTCTCTCTGGGGTGACTGGGGTGTCAGCTTCTTGTGAAGGGATCCATCTGATCAGAAGGACTTCCGGGCACTGTCAGGATTGTAGGAAGTTTAAATGGTGGAGGATGAGGAAGGGTCTGAGGAAGGCCTGGAACACCACTCCAAGAGTCACCCCTGCGCACCCACAAACCCAGGAGGGCGCCAGGCCCTGCCCCAGGTTGTGCCAAACATGTCCCTTTCTCTGCCACGGCTCCTGAGCCTCAGTTTCCCCGTTTGGAAACTAAGCACATAGATTTGAAGAGTCTTTGAGGCTGACACTCTGCGTGTTTAGGGGCTGTTGAGTCAATTCTGGCGGGACAAAGGGCCCTGACGGACCCAGGGCTGCAGTCACGTTGAAGGTCTGCTTCTCACTGGCCCTCTGCAATAATTCTAAGATGCTGTTATTCTGAGCTTCTCGGGCAGCAAGCTCTGTGTGGACTTCCAGAGATCCTTGGGGGACTCCAGAGTCACAGACCTTCCTTCTGTCCCAGCCCAGTGTTAGGACATGGTCAGCAGGGAGGTCCCCACGCTGGTTAACACGTTGGACACAGGCTGTGGGGCTAGAATCAGGCACCATCGTCCATCTGTGAGCTCCAGACACCTGTGTGACCTCTGACCTCACAACCTTTGACCCACAGAAGATATCCAGTTGGTCCCCCGAAAGAGGAAAGAGTTGTCCGGGAGCTGGTCACAGACCGGGACCTAGACTTCCCACTCCATCCTCCTCCCTCCCACCCCAACTGCTGGTCCTCCCACTGCCCCGACCCCACTTTGCCACCCTCCTCTGTACCCCAGGTCCAGCCATGCCACCCTCCTGTGTCCCACACCCTGTCACCCTCCTGTGTCCCACACCCTGTCACCCTCCTGTCCTCTAGCCCCGTTACCCTCCTCTGAAACCCCAGCCTCTACCCTCCTCTGTCCCCCACCCTGTCACTCTCCACTGTCTCTGACCCTGTCCCTCTCCTGTCCTCCAACTCCTGTCCCCCTCCTCTGTCCCCCACCCTGTTCCCCTCCTCTGTCCTCCAAGCTTCCGCCCTCCTCTGCCCCCCACCCTTTCACCCTTCTCTATCCCCCACCCCATCACCCTCCTCTGTCCCCCACCCCATCACCCTCCTCTGTTCCCCAGGGTCTATGGCTGCAGCCGTCAGGAGCCGGTGGTGGAGGTGCTGGCATCGGGCGCTGTCATGGCTGTGGTGTGGAAGAAGGGACTGCACAGCTACTCTGATCCCTTCTCGCTCTCCGTGCAGGCCGTGGCCTTCCAGGGTGAGGGGCTGGGGTTCTGGAAGAGGGGCATGTCCTTGTCCAGTTGGAGGCAGGAGTGGGAGAAGGAGAAGGTTCTGGAAATCTCTCTTCCTTCCTCTCACTTCCTCATTTTCCCTCTCTCCCATCCTCCCACCTTCATGGTTCCTTCCTCCTCAGCCTCCCCTTCCTCTCCTGACCCCCTGTTCATGGCGTTGGCCCCTAAATTTCTCTGCGGGGCCTGTTGGGGAGCATCTGCCATCTGGGGTTCCCTAAGGCTGAGGGGGTCAGGCTGGCTCATGGGAACTCTGACACAGGCTCTGGGGGAGGGGCTGGATACCCCATAGGAGAGGGTGGGGGCAGCTGTGAACCCCTGCTCTGAGGGCCTCATCCACTCCCTGAATAAGGTTAGACTCTCCTCTGACCCTCCTCTTTGGAGAGCGGTCCCCTGCCACTTCCCTCATTCGAGGCCTCAGCACTGGATGATCAGTCTGTTAGCACCGTCAAGAGCAGTGCTGCTGGCATTGTCAGAGCGCACATCTCATGCCAGGAGCCCTGGTGGCATAGCATGAGGCATACTAGGCTGCTAACTGAAAGGTCGGCAGTTTTAATCCGTCAGCTGCTCCTCGGGAGTTAGATGGGTGTTTTTCTCCTACAATTTCCATCCTCAGAAGCCCTGAGGAGGGCTGTTAGGAGGCGGAACCGACTTGACAGTAGTCTGTTTACTGGAGGCCAGACGTAAAATCTGCTCCAGGGCCTGGAGAGGGAAACATTATCGTTGGCTCCATTTTACAGATGAGGAAATCGAGCCCTAAAGAGGTTAAACGATTTACCCACAGTCCCACCGTCCACCCACTACACATTTCTGTCTAGGGATGGCGGGTGGAGGTGGGGCGGTGGGCAGGTGGGAGGAGTGGTGGCAGGTGCAACAGAAGGATGGCAGGTGTGGTGGGGAAGGGTGGGGACAAGGGCAGCAGCAGGCATGGCGCCAGGGCAGTGGCAGAGTAGATGGCGGGTGGTGTGGAAGGGGGTGATAGGAATGGTAGCAGTGA
>NW_006399836.1:9876032-9893974 GCF_000299155.1 Elephantulus edwardii
GGGCGGGGGCGGCGGCGTTGGGCGGTCGGTTTGGGGGGCGGCGTCGGGGGGAGGTCGGCTGTCGCGGGGTCGGGCGTTGGGGAGGGGGGTGGCGGGGAGGGGGGGGACAGGACAGCAGCAGGCATGCTGGCAGGGTGGTGGCAGGGCCACACTGATGACTGGTCCAGCGGGTCCTGGACTTTGGACCTTGTGTAACGGTCTGCTCTCCGGGTTCAGCCTGCGAGGTGAACGTGACGCTGGAGGGCCGGCTGGACATGCAGGGTGCCCTCAGCACACCGTACTTCCCCAGCTACTACTCGCCCAGCACCCACTGCTCCTGGCACCTCACGGTGAGCCCACACCCCACCTGCCCTCCAGCCCTCTGCCCAAAGCCCCTAGTTAGTCCCCTCACCCACTTTCCTGGGTGCTGACCCAGCAGCTGGCCGCTGACATGCAGCCTCCTGGCAGGTGCCATCTCTGGACTACGGCTTGGCCCTCTGGTTTGACGCCTACGCTCTGAGAAGGCAGAAATACGACTTACCCTGTACCCACGGCCAGTGGACGATCCAGAACAGGAGGTACTCACCCCAAAAACCCACTCTCCTACCCTGGGCCCCACCCCTTGCCCACAGACACCACCCTTGGAAGTGCAAGCCATGGACATCACAGGAGCCAGAGGAAAGAGACTGAGGGTGGGGTGCCCCCGCCAGGGTGGGGTGCGTCCGCCCCAGCTCTTTCCTGGCCTTGCCTTTGCCCCAGCCCTGTCCTGCACCTCCAAAGGCCTCAGAAGCACGTTTGGTCATTAGCCCGTGAGAACAGATGGTCACTCCTCGCAGGCACCGTGTCTGACACTGCACGTCCTTCCCGAGGTGTTTCTGAGTCACTGGGCCTGTGGCCGGCGTGGCTCACCTTCACCTCTAAGTTCACAGAGGCGCACACAGAGGCTGGGTCATTTGAAATTCTTCTAGAGAAAGTCCACTTTGAGGTCCATGGGGTCAGCATGAGTGGGCACCAGCTCCGCGACGGCCGTGCTGGCGGGTCGATGCCCACGTCACTGACACCTGGATGCTGCGCGCTGGCTGATCCTGTTCCCGAAGGATCAACGGCCCAAAGGCTGACAGGAGTGGGCCATGCTTGCTTGTCACGTCCCTACTTCTAGGACTTTTACAATTTCCCAGGGACTGTGCTTCCGAAAAAGAGGCAGGGACACGGATGGTGTGACCTTAGCATCTGATGGTGGTGCTGTGATTTCAGGCACTGTCTGGGAAGCTTCTAGAAGGCAACTTGTCCCACGTGTCTTATCACACGGTCAGCACCTCTGGGCATGGCTGCCTGGCCTTCCCAGATCCCCCTCTGGTGGCCTCTCACTACCTGCCCAGGGCCTGGCCAGGCTGAGGACAGCTGGGCTGCCCCCTCTGTGTCAGTTACCCCGAGTGACCTAAGATTGACACCTGAGTCACGGTTCTGAGAAGGATGACAGCGTTTCTTTCTGCATTGAAGCTGTGACTTCAGGGAGGGAGGGTCCAGGAAGCAGAGTAAGGTGCCCTGGGTGGAGCCCCAATGCCCTCACCCCACAGCTGCACTAGCCAGAGTTCTGGCCCCTCACTTCTGAAAAGATGGTCAACTGGGGCATTGGTCTCTCACGCTCTGACGTAGCACCTTCTGGTCCAGGGAAGGGTAGAGGGGCTCAGCGGGGTGTGGGGGAGTCCCCACCAGAGGAGGGCGTCCACAGCCAGAGCTTCTCCAACCCCCACCCCCACATAGGAGAACCCAGGCCTGCTCACACCACACTCCGTTGTTGCTGTTATTAGGTTCTTTTGAGTACGATTCATAGCACCCTATAAACAACGGATCTGACCACTGCCTTATCCTGCCCCGTCCTCATCCTCTCTAATATACCTGAGCCCATTATTACAGTCACTGTGTCAATCTACCTTGCGGAGGGTCTTTTCCTCTGACACGCCACTTTCCAAGCACAACCTCCTTTCCCAAGGACTGGCCCCTTCCAACAACATGCCCAAAGGATGTGAGATGAAGTTACACCAACCTGTCTACCTGTCTCTAAGGAGCACCCTGGCTGAACTTTTTCCAAGACAGAATTATTCTTGGCACTCCATGGTAATTTGGCATTCAGCACTCTTCTCCAATGCCACAACTCAAAAGCATCAATTTTTATTCTGCTATCCTTATTCATTGCCCAACTTATGAAGGAACTGAAAAAATGGTTTAGATCAGGTACACCCTAGTCTTTAAACTGATATCGTTGCTCATTAGCAATACTCATATTCATTCCCATTCCCAAGAAAGGCGATCCAATAGAATGTGGAAGTTATCTAACAATATCATTAATATCACACGCAAGTAAAATCTTTCTGAAGATCATCCCAAAACACCTCGGACAGTCCATCAACAGAGAACTGCTGATAGGTCAAGTTGGTTTTAGGAGAGACTATGGCCTATGGCACCAGGGAAGTGAATGCTGATATCAGATCGATGTTGATTGAACACAGAGAATACCAGGAGAATGCCTACCTGTGTTGTATTGACTGTGCAAAGGCACTTAACTGTATGGCTTTCACTGATTTGTGGTTAACATTAAGAAGAAAGGAAATCTCAGAATATTTAATTGTGATCATACAAAACCTATACCCAGACCAAGAGGTTCTTGTCCAAACAGAGCAAGGAAACCCTGCATGGCTCAAAATCAAGAAAGATGTGTGTCAAGGCTGTATCCTTTCTCCATAGGTACTCAGTCTGTATGCTGCACAAATCTTTCTTTTTGCAAAAAAAAAAATTTATTTTATTATTTTGTGTGTGTGTGCACCATCAAATTGGATCTGACTGGTATAGGAGATTGCCCCTCTGCCAGAGCATCTGGTGGATTTGAACCACCCACCTCTGGGTTTGCAGTGCAGTTTCTTACCACTAGGCCACCAGAACTCCCTTGCCCAAATCTTTCAAACAACTGGACTTTATGAAGAAGAATGTAGCATCAGGATCAGGAAAAGACTCAACAGCCTGCATTATGTAGGTAACACAACTTTGTTTTCTGAAAGTGAAAAGGACTTGAAATACTTGCTGCAGATGTTCAAAGATAACATCTCCACATCAAGAAAACAAAAATCCTAAAAAAAGAAAAAAAGGAAACAAAAATTCTCATCACTGGACCAGTAGGCAACATTATGATGGGAAAAGAAAAGATGGAAGTATTTCATGATTTCATCTTACTTGCATCCACAAACAACAGCCTTGGTAGCAGCAGTCAAGATATCAAGAGACATATCACATTGGGAGAGTCTGCTGTCAAAGACCTCTGCAAAGTGCTGAGGAGCATGGGTATCAGTTTAAAGACCAAGGTACACAGTCCATGTAAGTTCATTCCAAATCATGCTGGTGAGGAGGAAGCTAAACGGACCAGGGTTCGAATCCCATGTCCTCTACTTCCTCTGTGGGCAAGGACTTAACTACTCTCAACTTCTGGTCACTCATTTAAAAACTGGAGAGCAAACTGACTGTCTGCCTCCAGTTACTGGAAAGAGAACAAGGTTAAGGATGGAGGCCATGGTGGTAAAGTGAGCTCTAGCGGGCATAAACCAGCTGTTTCTATTCTGGTCTCACTCTGTGCCAGGTGGGCACGGAGCTTCTGGTTCACAGCCATCACATGGAAGGAAGCAGGTGTTCCTGGCATCGTCATAGCCCATGACATCAGAGGCGTGGTTATTTGCACAGGAGAAGGTGGAGTCGATCCTGGGCAGCCTGGTCCAGGGTGTGTGTGTGTGTGTGTGTACACATGTGTGCATGTGTGTATGTGTACATGCATGTGGGTGGGGGTCACCCTCTGTGGATTCCTCCTCCAGTGCCCCTGGGAAGCCCAGACCATGAGTGCCCTCCACCGAGACATTCCAGATCAATCCACAGGCCTTGTGGTGAGAGAGCAGACCCTACCTTAGGTCCACTCACCAATTCCCAGAGCAGTCGGAAATCCCAGCTCTACCTTCTAGAACCTTCGCTCAGGTCTGCATGTGGAAGGGCAGGTAGAGGTGAGAGCTGTTAGCACAGGGCCACCGCGGGCGGTTTCCTGGCGCTCTCACCCGCGGAGATAGCGATCAGACTCTAGATGCTGGGAAATTCTTCAACACGCAGCTCTGGAAAATCTTCGTATGTGGGTGGCTCAGAGATGCTGAGGTCTGGAGAAAGATCTAGATTTTCAGATATAGAATTTCTTGGAAGTGGGAGGTGCAGTCCTCAGCCTCAGGAGCGGTCACTGACATGGAGGGTCAGAGGGTGTCAGCGTGGGGACAGGGAGGCGGGTCTGGGTTCCTCCCCTCGCTGGGCATGCTACCCCCAGCTCCTTCAGCCTCCCTCCCCTCCGGCTGCTGCCCCAGTTCCTCTGTCCCCATCTGAGCCCGGCTGAGGCTTTGTGACCGCTGAGTGGCCCAGAAGCGGCAATGGGCCTGGGCTTCGTGAGAACAGGTCGCCCTCCAGCCACTGGGTTTCATAGCAGCCACTCAGCTGAGTGTCACCCACTCAACTCACCCATTTCCGGGAACTCTTTCCTGCCACCAGCTTCCTCCCTTCTGATGTCACTTCTCCAATTTGTGCCCTCCCTATCTCTACCTCAGTTCTGGGCACCAGCAGTAACTGCTGTCCGCTGGGCCGACCCTGGGAGCCCCTTGTGACCAGGCCTGGGTGTGGGTGGCCCTGCTGGCCTCCAAGCCCTGGGGCAGGTGCAGGACGCCATGAGCTCACCGCCCTGGTGCGTCAGCAGCCCACTTTCAAAGAAGTCATCCACTCATGATCCCCTCAAGCCTCCTGCGAGGCATCTTATCACCCCATTCTACAGATGCAGAGATGATAAAAGCTGGCTGTGGTCAGGCCGTGTGGCTGAGGTCATCCGGAGTTACAGCCTGGTCTCTGCAGGCCCCAGGCCAGTGCTCTGGCCACTGTGTCATCCAGCTGTCCTCCGCTCCGCAGGGCTGGACTCCTCTGACCCTCCTTCCCTTTTGGCCTGCCCTGAGGGAAAAAGCCAGAGCCCTGGTGGCTCAGCGGTTAGGCACTCAGCTGCCAGCCAGAAGTTGACACCCACCAGCCCTTCTGTGGGCCAAGGATGAAGCTGTCTGCTTCTGCTAAGATGGACAGACAGACAGACAGCCTTGACCTCCGTCTTACAGTGCTGCTGAGTCGTAACTGAGGCTATGGGCATAGGTCTGGCGTTCGGTAGGAAAGGCAGGCGATTCTGGGTGTCTCAGGTGCTCTGTGTGCGGCTGCATATGACCTGGTGGCCTCGTCAGGAAGGAAGGTGTGCTGTTAACCCAAAGGTGGGTGGTTCCAATGCACCAGCTGCTCTTTCTGGAGTAGGATGTGCCATCTCCTCCCGAGTGACTGAAATCCTCTGGAAACCCACCAGAGGGTCAGCCATGAGCTGCTTCCGACTTGATGGCAACGAGCTTGTTTTACTATCTGACAGGTTGCTTTTCGGAGCTTCTGTAACAAGAACACAAGTCATGGCTTCAACAGCAGTTTAGGCGACAAGAAGTCAGAATTCTGAGAACCAGTTCTGGGGGAGGCTTTGTCTCTGCGTCTGCCGGTTCTGGGCGTTTCTCTGGGGCTTGTGTGCAAAGGACTCTAACTGCTCCTGCTTCTTCCCTCTGCTCGTGTTTCTCTCCTGGCATCTTCTCCACACCTTTCTATCTATTTTTATTGTGATTTGAGGGAAAGTTTACAGAGCATACTGTTTTGTCAATCACTCTGGCATTTTTTGTTCCACGATGTTAATTATAATACCCCCAGCGTCTGGTTGTCCATTTGTTTCCTATTGCTGGTGTTCATCCACCTTGTTGTTGTTGTTGTTGTTGTGGGCCTTCAAGTGAGAATGGACTCATAACTGACCCTCCAATGGGCTTTCAGGGGCTATGAATTTATGGAAGGAGACAGCCTCTCTTTGTGGTAAGGAACAGCTGGTGGGTTCAAATCATGTGCTTTGGGGCTCACAGCGTTACCCTTTAACACCCCAGAGCTCCTTCACCCAGATTGCTGCTGTTAAGTGCCATTGAGTCTAATATGGCTTTTAATTGACCCTATTATCCGGCCCCGTCCTTAACATCCTCAAAACATTCAAGTCCATGGCTGTAGCCACTGTGTCAATTCTTCACGTTCAGGGTCGTCTTCTCCTTCCCTGACCCTCCACCTTTCCACGCATGATGTCCCTTTCCAAGGAAGAGCATCTCCTCACAACGTGTCCAAAACACCTGAGACGAAGCTTCACCGTCTTTGCCTCCAGTGACCACTCCAGCTGCAATTCCTCCAAGTCATCTCTTTGTTCTCTTGGCCGTCCATGGGATGTTCAGTGCTCTTCCCCAACACACAGCTCAAAGGCATCGTTCCCCTCCTGTCATCTGTATCCATTACCCAATCAGATGCATAGCAGGCGATTTCAGAGACTGTGGCTTGAATCAGGTGAACTTGCAAAATGACATCATCACACATCAGACTTTGGAGAGGCCCCTGACAGCAGACTTTCCCGGTGCTATGTTGTGGTGGTGGTAGGGGTTGTTGTTAGGCGCCATTGAGTATGAGCCACAGCGACCCTATGAGCAACAGGTCTGAACCCTGTCCTATCCTGCGCCGTTCTCACCCTTCCTGACGTATTAAAGCCCATTGTGGCCATCACTGGGTCAATCCACCTGGCTGAGGGGCTTCCTCTCCTTCACCTTTCTGAGCATCATGTCCTTCTCCAAGGACTAACCCCTCCTAGAAACATGCCCCAAGTACGTGAGACTCCTTGCCTCCAAAGAGTACTCTGGCTGCACCCTCTCCAAGACATATTTGTTTGTTCTTCTGGCTGTCCATGGAATGTCCAGTGCTCTTCTCCAACATCACAGCTCAAAGATGTCAGTCCTTCTGTCATCCTTATTAACTGTCCAGCTCTTAGATGCATAGCAAGTGATCAGTAAAGCCATGGCCTGAATCAGACACACTTTAGTCTTCAAGCTGACATCATGACTCCTCAATAATTTGGAAAGGTCCCTAACTGCAGACTTCCCCAGTGCAGTAAGTCTCCTGATTTCCTGACGGCTGACATCCAAGGATGTTAATTTTGGGTCTTGTTGACAGGGTCAATCTTTTCTCCATCCATCATGATGTTGACTATCAGTCCAGTGGTAACAATCTTTGTTTTATTGACGTTGAGATGCAATCCATGTTGAAGGCTGTATTCTTTGATCTTCTGCAATGAGCGCTTCAAGTCCTCCTCAATTTCAGCAAGCAAAGTTGTGTCATCTGCATAATGCAGATTATTGATGAGTCTCCCTCCAGTCCTGATGCCGTATTCCTCTTTAAAGTGTTCAGATTCTCAAATAATTTGCTCAGCATACAGACTGAAAAGATATGGAGAGAATACAACCCTGATGTACTCCCTAATTTTAAAACATGCAGTGCTCCCTTGCTGTAGTCAAACAGCAGCCTCCTGATCTAGGTATAAGTTTTGCACGAGCATGATTAAGTGCTCTGGGATCTCCATTCATCTCAATGTCAGTCATAGTTTGTTATGATCCACGCAGTCACATACCTTTGTATAGTCTATAGAACACAAACAGACATTCTCTGGTATTCTCTGCTTTCAGCCAAGACCTGTCTGACATTAGCAATGATATCTCTGGTGCCATGGTCTCATCTAAAGCCTGTCTGAAATTCTGGCAGCTTTCTATCAACATACACTCTAACCGTTTTTTCTTTCTTTTTATTTTATTATTTTGTGTGTGTACTGTCAAATCGGATCTGACTGGTACAGGAGGAGATTGCTCCTCCTTCTCCAGCAGAGCATCTGGTGGATTTGAACCATGTACCTCTGGGATTGCAGTGCAGCTTCTTGCCACTAGGCCACAAGAGCTCCCTACTCTGTTTTTAGATGATCTTCAAAACTATTTTGCTTGAATGTTATGTTAATGATATTGTGGTTGTTGTTATGTACCGTCGAGTTGTTTGTGACTCATAGCGACTCATAACAGCCCTAAACTCTGCTCTGTCCTGTGCCAATCACACTGCCTCTGACACTCCCATCCCGGTTACCCCAGTCATTGAATCAATCCACCTCATAGAGGGCCTTCCCCTCCCGCGCTGTCCCTTCACCCTCCCAAGCATGATGTCCTTCTCCAAGGACCGGTCTCTCCTCACTACATGTCCAAAGCATGTTAGACGGAGCCTCAGAATCCTTGCCTCCAAGGAGCCACCTGGTTTAACCCTTTCCTGGATGAATCTGTTTGTTTTCCTAGCAGTCCATGGTACTCTCAATACTCCTCCAGCACCACAGCTCAAAGGCATCAATTCTCCTTCTATCCTCCTTGGTCATTGTCCAACTCTCTTAAGCATAACAAGTGATTGCAAAGAACATGGTCTGTATCAGATGCACCTTAGTCTCCAGAGAGACACCATTGCTCTTCAGTACTTATGGTCATGATACTGTTCTATAATTTCCACATTCTGTTGTATCCCCTTTCACGGGAATAGGAACAAATATGGATCTCTTCCAGTCAGTTGACCAGATAGCTGTCTTCCAAATTTCCTAGCACAGACTGGTATGCACATCCAGGGATGCATCTTTTATTTGGAATGTGTCAAATGGTATCCCATCTACACCTGGGGACTTATTTTTTTTTTCCAATGGCTTCGTTGAAGCTTAAACTTCTTCCTTCACCACCATTGGCTCTTGTTCATATGCTACTTCTTGAAATATTTCCATGTTGGCCGCCTCTTTTTTATACAGCCACTCCATATATTGCCTCCACCATCTTTTGATGCTTTCTGGATCACGCAAGATTTTTCCCATAGCGTCTTTCAGTATTGCAACTCGAGGTTTGAATTTGTTTTTCAGCTTTTTCAGTTTGAGAAATATGTGTCTTCTTTTATTCTCTAACTCTAGCTCTTTGCACAGTTACTTCTAATACTTTGCTTCGTCCTCTCCAGCTGCCTTTTGAAATCTCCTGCTCATCCCTTACTTCTGCCTGTTCTCCCTTTGCTTTGGCTCCTGATGCCTGAGGCCAATTTTCAGAGTCTCTTCTGACATCCACTTCGGTCTTCTCTTTCCTCTCTGTCTTCGTAATGATCTCTTCATCAATGGTATCTTTAATTTCATCTCACAGTTTATCTGATCTTTAGTCCCAAACCTGTTCTTAAGATGATTTTAAAATTCGGGTGGGATAGACTCAAGGCCATATTTTGACTCTAGTGGGCTTATTTACCCACATTAATAATAAGTCTCCATTATCTATTAATTCATTTCAACCCATCTCCCTTTTCTCTCCCTGGTTGCCAGAAGCCTTCTACTTTTTATAACGCTGCTCTTGTACAATACTTGTCCTTCTGTGACTGACTTACTTCACTAGGCATAATGTCCTCCAGGCTCAGCCACGCTGTGCAATGCTTCACGAATTCTTCACTGTTTTAGGTCTTGCACGGTTCTCCATGGTGTCAATGCACCGCGGATGTTAGATGGTGTTAGAGGCCTCTTCGCAGGAAAGCTCCCTCACAGCTGCCATGGTTCAGGGGTGTTGCATGCCACCCTGAGTCCTCTCCTATCGCGAGGCCAAACAGCTGCCACGATCCCTCAATAGTGTGTATATGTGAGGACATCCAATTCAGTCCACGACTGCAGCTCAGGCCCTGCTGAGCAAAGGCCTGGCAATCTGTTTACACTGGCTGAGGTTTTGGAAAAGCGCGTGCATGCATTGGTCTGTCCGCAGTCCATCTGTCCTTCCAGTCTTTCTTGAACTCCCTTCTGTGTGGAGTTACTAATGCACAAGGAGGTTGATTGCCCGGGACTCCCCACATGGGTGAGATTAGAAAAGAAAGTGCTAAATCCAGAGGAGGGGCACGCCAGGCCAGGAGGTGTGCAGAAGCCCCTCCATGCCTGGGCACTGCTGCAGCCGAGAAGGGAGGGGGATTCCACAGACCTGAGATCCTGGGGCTTTCCTGGATGCCTCTGAAGGGGGCTTTGAGGAGGTCCGCCCTCTCCTGAAGGCCTTGCAAGGGAGACACAAGCTGAGATGTGCAAAGGGCCAAGGATCTGCTGTGTGGGAAAGGAGCAGGGTGCGGAAACCTGGTCAAGAGCGTGCAGCCTGGCCTCCCCCACCTCCTGAGGGCTCAGCTGCTGAGGCTCTGAGAGCCGGGATCTGGATGGTTCGTGGATTTGGGCAGCTGACCGAGAAATGTCTCTGAGCTGGGTGTCGCCTGGGCCACCAGCTCACAGCTACTACCTCGCACCTGTCTGTCACCTCCAGCCATGAGCTGATTCTAGAACTCTCTCTCACCAGAGACTGTCCACCATATTGGGGGAAGCTGGGACTCGGAGCCTCTTCCCGGAGCTGGGGTGACAACACAGCCCTCCGACCCCTGTAGGTGACAACGCTGTGGTCATCTCCAACCCTGGCTCCAGGTCCTTCCCATCCCACGTGCTCCCCATCCTTCAGCGGGGACAAGGTCCCTGTGTGCTCAGGGATGCGCCCAACTCCTGGGTCACCTTGCCCGGGATCCCAAGGTCTGCTTCCTGGGGTCATTCTCATAAAGACAGCCCATCATGATGTTTCTGTCTTTGTTTTGTTATTGTTGTTGTGTTGTGTAGCACTGAGTCCAATTCCAACTCAGAGACCTGTAGGGCAGAGCAGACCCCCCTCCCCAGAGGGTCTCCAAGGTTCTGACCTTCACAGAAACCAAGTCCCACATCTTTCTCTGTTAGTGATCCACCTCAGGTAGTGCGTAACCTCAAGCCACCAGGGTTCCTGTCATTCACTTTAAAAGCCAGCAAAGATTCTGGGGGTGGGTCCTCAGACAAAAGCTGGCACTCGAGGGGAATTTCGCCTGAAAGCCCGCACTTGCATTTGGGTAAAGCAAGGTTGGAGTTCCTGTGCCTCACTCCTTCCTCCCACTGCGGACCTCAGTTTGGGATACATGGCAGTGCCAGTGCCCCCTTCTCACCCTGTCCCACTTTCTCCACTCTGCCGATCAATGCTTGCTCCTTAAACATTCCTGATAGTTCCCATGCACTGTGGCTCAATTCTGGGCCTCTGGGAGCAGACAGGGCTGTGAATCTCTTCTTCTTCCTCTCGAAAGTATGCTAGCTTTCCCTGAGAGCCGGGGGTCTGCTGGCCCTTCAGGGGACATGAAGCTGCCATATGACTGATGCTCTGGCAAAAGTGGCACTTCCACTGCTAGAAACCAAACCTTTGTGTGAAATCTTGAATTTATGGGGAGGGAGGGTAGGAAAGTGTTTATTCTTTCCCTGATCCCTTCACCTCACTCCTGAACTGCAGGAGGCTTGAGCCCCACTGGGCTTTGATGGCCCCCATCACTGGGTGATTTGTTTGATGGTTGATTTTGTTGTATTGGGTACTTCCTTTTCCTGCTATCTTTGTAGAACACATGCTGATCCTTTTGCCTTCCCTTCTCTTTTTTCCCTGGGAAAATAACAATGAGTAAATAAAAACGTATTCATTTAAAAAAAAAAGCCGGCAAACAAGAACAACAAACTCCCATGGATTCTGCCAGTTTAAAAGGGCTCTAGGGGGCCACGCTTGCTCGGGAGCGCCCTCTGGTGGTGCCGCTGAGCCGCGCAGCGTGTCTGTGAGTCTTGGGGCTCCGCAGGGTTTTCAAGGCTGAGCTCTTTCACAGTGTATTACTTTCCAATGGCCCCTAGGTGCATTTGAACTGTCAACCTTTCAGCTAAGTAGCCCAGCACCAGACACTCCCAGTGGTTTCCTCAAAATTTTCCATCTCGAGGCTCCTTTAGACTCTTAAAAAAGTATTGCTTGCCTGAAATAGCAATTGTTTATGCAGATTATATGTGAGTTTTTCTATTTACCGGAGTAGTAAATGAAGAACAATTTTAAACAGTTACTTTTTAAAATAGCAACAATGTGAATCAGAACAAATTGTGAGAAGAATGAGAACCTCAGAACACTTCATTGTGCTCACTGAAACCTCTACATTGACCAAGAAGCTGTTGTCTGAACAGAACAAGGGAACACTGCATGGTTTAACATCAGAAAAGGCGGGCGTCAGAGGTATATCCTCTCTCCAAACCTATTCCATTGAATGCTGAGCAAATCATTCTAGAAGCTGGACTCTATGAAGACGTGTGTGGCGTCAGGATTCGAAGAAGACTCATCCACAGCCTGTGTGTTTGCGCAGATGACACAACCTTGCTTGCTGAAAGTGAGGAGGATTTTAAACTCTTGCTGCAAAAAGATCAAAGACTACTCTTAGTATGGATTACACCTCAGCACCAGAAAACAAACGTCCTCACCACTGGACCAACAGGCAACTGAACGATAGATGAAAAAAAGACTGGAGTGGTCAACTGGTTCATTTTACCTGGATTCACAAACAGCACCATGAGATCAGTAGTCAAGAAATCAAAAGACATGGTGCATCGGGAAAACTTCAACCAGGGACCTCTCCAAGGCAGTGAAGAGCAATGACAGTGTGAGGTGCATCTGATCCAAGCCATGGGGTTTGTTGTTTGGTGTTTGGTTTTTTGTTGGGGTTTTTTTCCCCCTTTTCATTTACTTTCTCTGCCTCTGAAAGTTGAACAATGAATAAAGACGGCAGAAGAAAAATCAATGGCTCTAAGTTGAGATGTTGGAGAAGAGCACTGAATAGCCCATGGACTGCCAAAAAAAAACACAAACCAATATATCCTGGAGAAAGCGCAACCAGAGTGTTCCTTAAAGGTAGGAATGCTGAAGCTTCATCTCACATACTTTGGATATGTTATTAGGAGGGGCTAGTCTCTGGGAATGGACATTATGCTGGGAAAGGTGGGGGGGTCAGAGGAAACCCCTCAACAAAAGAGACTGTACAGTGATTGCAACAATGGGCTCGAAGCTATCAGAAGAGGTGAGGACAGTACAGGAAGGGCAAGGTTCAGATCTGCTGCTCAGAGGGTCACTGAGTTCCAGTGGACTTGATTTCACGTACCATTAACAAGACGAGAGGTTTTTAAAAATCTTTAACATAGTAGAAAATGGCAAATAGTTTGACATAACTATTTGTTTAAAATAATTTAACAAATAATGTATTATTTGTTTAAAATAACAATAGTAATGAATTTTAACACAAATAACGTGAAAGTTGATCGTGCTGTTAGGTACCTTGGACTCCCCTCCCAATCATGGTGTTCCCACGCACCACAGACCAGAACCCTGCCTGGTCCTATACCATCGTCATAATATCAGGTCTACTTAAGCCCACGGTTATAGTCACTATGTCACTCCATGTCACCGAGGGTCTTCCTCTCCTTCACTGACCCTCTTCTTTTCCGAGCATGAAGTCCTTCTCCAGGGACTGGGCCCTCCTGACAATGTGTCCGAAACATGTGGCACAAAGTCTTAGCCTCTTTGCCTGTACAGAGACGCTGGCTGCACGTTTCTTTTGGCAAGCCCACGGGATATTCTTTATTCTTCTCTAGCACCAAAATGCCAAGGCATCAATTCTTCTTTGAGCTTCCTTATTCATCTTCCAACTTTAAATAATACTTACAAAAAATAATTCTATGTTCCAGATCTAGAAGTTGTCCCCCAAATCTTAGATCTAGTAACTTTCCTCCTTTGAAAGGGGAAGAGGGTGAGGTTCTGGGGAGACTGGGTAGAGGAGATGGGAGTATTTCGACTTAGTGTTGATGGAGGGCTGTCTCCTCCCCTCACATCCACTCCTGCATCAAGTTCATTCTGGTGCCTTGGGACACCAGGTCTCATTGTGTACTGTGAGCGTGGAGACAAATCAAGTCTGAGTGTTAATATGAAAAGATGTTTGCCTTTGGCCTCTATGAGTGTGGACGACCCCATGCAGATGTGACCATGGCCACACATCTTCTCAAGGAGAGGCTATGGTCCAGAAGCAATCGCTCCTGGTCCTAGGAAGGAACCAGCCTGTTCCTCATGCCTGGGGCTCCAAAGGAGGCCACCAACGTGGTAGATAGAGGTGTCTCTGTAGGAGGGACCGTGCTTGAATCGAAATCTGCTTGTCCACCACCCCATCTGAAGGCCCCTGTCAGAGCCAATAATTCTCTCCATGTTTTAAAGGAAGAGAATGAGGTTCAGAGGGGAACCCTGACTTACCAGAGATTTTGGGGGGTAAAATCTGTGGTAGAATCCAGACTTGTATCCTGTGAACAGTGGGGAGCCATTGGAGGTTCTGTTTTAGACTTTGTGATCCGGCTGAAAGTTTACAGAGTGAATTAGTTTGCCGTTCAACCCCATTGTGTCTTGTGTCACTGCTTGCTGTCTCCACAATGTGACAACACTCTTCCCACTTCCTCTCTGTGTTCCCCATTTCCATTCGTCCTGTCCAATCCCTTCCTGCCATCTGAGTTCTGCCCCTGAGAAAGCACTGCCCTTTCGATTTGTATGGCTGACTGTGCGACGTTGAAGGCACGGACATAACCAGGGCGTTTCCTAGAAACGTGACTCTAGGAGCAGGTGACCCTCATGCAATAAACTATGTTGTCTTAGACTACAGAGTTGGGGTGCAAGCCCCTCCCTTTAGGCCCACTCCGTCCTGGCCTGGGCTATGGTGCACGTGGCCCTGAGTCCACCTCTGGTCGCCCCCAGGCTGTGTGGTCTGCGCACCCTGCAGCCTTACGCCGAGAGGATCCCCGTGGTCACCACTGCCGGCATCACCATCAACTTCACGTCCCAGACCTCCCTCACCGGGCCCGGCGTGCAGGTGCACTATGGCTTGTACAACCAGTCGGATCGTGAGTACAGGCAGCGGGGGGACCCAGGGGACCCCAGCCCTCTCCCCACCTTGTCACCACCCACACAACCACGATCCTATGATCAGGCTGTGGGCTGTATGAACAAAAGATCCTCTGTGTGTGTGTGTGTGTGTGTGTGTCCACAAGAACACACGTATTCATGCAGCTCTGTGCGTGCACATGTGTGTACAGGCGGCCTTGTGTGTTCAGCTGCTACACACGCCCATTTCCACACTTGTGCACGTTGTGTGCGCACCTTGACCTTGCACTCGTGCCCACAGCGGGTGCCTGGGGTTCATGTGTGTGCGAGCACACGGGTGTTCTCCTGATCACACGTGCCTTCCTGCACCCCTCTGTCCCCTGGTCTCCCCGCGGCCCCCAGCCTGCCCCGGAGAGTTCTTGTGCTCTGTCAACGGACTCTGTGTCCCCGCCTGTGACGGGATCAAGGACTGCCCCAACGGCCTGGACGAGAGAAACTGCGGTGAGCAGTCTCCCCACACTCACACCAGCCCCCCGCATGCCTTCTTGCCCCGAACGGAGCCTACTGAGGGTGGCCCCACCCTGATGAGTAGAGGCCCCCACCCAGTTCCTGTTATGAGCACCCAGGCAGGGGTGGGTGTCCTCACGTGTTGCAGGGATGGAAGCAGAGGGGACAGTGTCCCTCCCTGGGCCATCTCACCCGGCAGTGGTGGGACAGGCTGGGCCCAGCCTCCGGGCTCCTCTCTCTCCATCCAGGGCCTCCCAGGGTGAATCCCTTCTCTTCATCCCCTGGGGCCCCTCAGGCTCCACCCAGGGGTGCAGAGTGGAGCTGCCAGTCCCTTCCTGGAGCTGTGCTTACCACTGCCCAGGCAGGGACAAGGCTCTGACCTGAGTTAGGACGGTCATGAGCAACGTCTCTGGAGTCCTGGCTTCTGGCCTTGGAGTCACCCTGCGGGCTTCCCATTCTTCATCTTCCCGGGCCTCCCTGGCAGAGTCTAAAATATGAGGGGAAAGCATCCGAGGGGTGGCTGTGTCCAACGCTCTGGGATGATCCTGTCTGGGAAAGTTCTAGAACAACCAGCTTCAAGTCCCGGCTCAGACAAGCAACCTTAGACAAGCCCCTTGCACAGGCAGCGAGAAGTCCCAGGTTGGGTGGTGGTGAGGGGAGCTCCAGTCACTGACCCCCCTCCCCACTCCCGGGTCCCCACAGTCTGCAGAGCCACATTCCAGTGCCAAGAGGACAGCACGTGCGTCTCGCTGTCCAGGGTCTGTGACCGGCAGCCGGACTGTCTCAACGGGAGTGAGGAGGAGCACTGCCAGGAAGGTAGGGGGCACAGGACCCCGTATCCAGGGGGAAGCCAAAGGATTCAGCTCAGCCAGACAGCCCGCCCACCCCTCCCCAGGCTGTGCGACAAAATTTGTGCTGCCTTCAAAGTGCCCACCAACCCAACTATGTGTGCGCCTCTGTGACAGTCCATCTGTCTGTCTGTCTGTCCATCCATTATCTGATCTCATCAGTCACCTTATCTGATCATTGACTCATCCATACATCCACTTTTATTATTAATTTTAATGAAAATTTACAGTGATTTTGGATTTCCATTCATTCGTTGTTGCACTTTTCTCCCTGCCCATCCCACCCCTCTAGTTTGCTCTTTGAAAACAGTAAAAGAAAAATTCTTTCATTGTTTTACAATGCCTCCCCCCAGGTCCACTCCACTATTCAGGCTTCATTCTAGACTCCTGTCATGACAATAATACCTAATCACATATCCCTTTTAAACAGTTCTCTACCTCATCTGTTTCAATGCAGCATACATTATTGAACCCATCTTTCACAGTCTCCCCCAACCCCGATGTCAGTCCTGTTTTACAACAGTGGCACCATGCAGTATTTGTCCTTTAGTGACTGAGATACTTCACTCAGCATAATGTCCTCCAGGGTCACCCATTTTGAATAATATTGCTTGAGTTCCTTGTTTTTCAATGCAGCATAGTGTTCCATTGTGTTAATATACCACAGCTTCTCTATCCATTCATTTGTTGATGGGCACTTAGGTTGTTTCCAACTCTTTGCTATTGCAAACAAAGCCATGATAAACATGGGTGTGCGTATATCTGCTGGGGTGTCAGTTCTGGTTTCTTTAGGGTAAATTCCCAGTAGTGGAATTGCTGGGCCAAACGGTATTCCTATTTGCAACTTTTTGAGAAAGTGCCATACCGCCTTCAATAGTAGTTGCACCATTTTACACTCCCACCAACAGTGAATAAGGGTTCCAGTTTCTCCATAACCTCGCCAGCATTTGTTGTTTGCTGTTGTGTTGAATTTTGCTATTCTGACTGGGGTGAGAGGATATCTCAAGAGTTGTTTTGGACTGGGTCTTAAGAGGTAAAGTATACATAGGTTTAGAAGAAAGGCAACCAGGCAAAGATTGGGTGGTAGAGCAGAAAGCTTCTGGGAGTGGCTAGAAACAGGCAGGGGCTGGCAGAGCCAGGGCATAGGCACTGCTGGGTCCTGGACCTCGAGGGCACAGAACTGCCTTCCTTAGGCCACCTGAGGGCAGGTAGGGCCCTCAGTCAGCAGCCCCGCTCAAGGGGCAGACGTGGCCACCTTTTGGAATATTTAGAGACCCCTCCCCCAGCTGCGTCCTGGCCTCCTTGGAACACCATCCCAGGCACGAAGACTCTCTCTGGGCTCAGGACCTGCTCCTATGTTCTTTGCCCCAGGGGTGCCTTGTGGGACATTCACCTTCCAGTGTGCTGACCGGAGCTGTGTAAAGAAACCCAACCCCCAGTGTGACGGGCAGCTGGACTGTAGGGATGGCTCGGATGAGCAGAGCTGCGGTAAGCCTGCCACCTGCTCCTGCACCCGGCCTGAGGGCCCTCCACCCGGTCCAGATGCCCCCCAACCCTGCCCAAAGACCCTCCACCTGGCTCAGCTGCACCCCTGCCTTGTCTGAGGGCCCTTCACCTGACCCAGCTGCCCCTCAACCAGCAACTCAGCCAGGCACCCAACCCAAGGACCCGACACTGCCCTTCCTCCTATCCCCAGCTCCTCAGTAGCTCTTGGTACCCTAAGGTGGGGAAGGGGGAGGGGATTCCCTTCTATCTGTGGGGAGAGGAGATTCCCTCACTAGGAAACTAGAGGAACTCTAACCATTTATCCATCTGTCTAACCCCCGCCCTCCTTATTCCCTCCATCTCTCCTTGGTCTCCCCCCTCCTTGTTCTCCCCCTTC
>NW_006399836.1:9894770-9902742 GCF_000299155.1 Elephantulus edwardii
CCCTCTCCTTGTTCTCCCCCCTCCCTCTTTGTTCTCTGTCTCCCTCTCTTCGTGGTTCCCTCTCCCTGTCCCTCTCCCTCTCCCATCTTTCTCTCTCTCTGCCACTCACTGACCTTGCACTCTTCATCCCTCCTCTGTCCCTCTCTGCCCACCCATCAGACTGTGGACTCCAGGGTCCCTCCAGCCGCATTGTTGGGGGTGCTGTGTCCTCAGAGGGCGAGTGGCCGTGGCAGGCCAGCCTCCAGGTTCGGGGCCGACACATCTGTGGGGGGGCCCTCATCGCTGACCGCTGGGTGATCACTGCTGCACACTGCTTTCAGGAGGACAGGTGAGGGCAAGGTGTGCCTGGAGGTGGGCCCCAGAGGCCAGAGTGGGGTGTCTGGCGTTTCCAGTGTCAGAGCTCAGAGTAGACAGAGAATGGTGTACATGACCTGGGTGACTCTGTGCCACCTGGGATCTGGTCCTGGCTCTCCTGAGAGCCCCCTCTGGGCCTCTGGCCAGGATGCTCGTCTTCACATTCTCTGGGTGGCTCTTTCTTAAGGCTGTCTCTCATTCATTCATTCATCCATTCATTCATTCTCTCATCAGTAGCTGTTTTGCTTCACTGTGCACCACGGTCATCACTGAACACTGGGGGGCAGCAGAGAGCAAAACAGACAGAAGCCCCCACCAGCCCCCCTGAAGTAAGACTGGGGCTGTGCAGGGTGGTGGGCAGGGCCAAAGGCCTTGAAAAACAGCTTTTGCCCTACCTCTGGACATCCTCATCTATGGGTGGGCTCACATCAACCTCTCACCATGGTGGATCTCTGGGGCCCCAGGTCCCTCGCTCAGCCCTGGCGCTTCCTCCCCCATCTTACACTCTCTCCTGGATCCTGGCTGGGGATTCACAGGGCGCTCTCTCTTCTCTCCTCACACCCTGTTGGGCAGCACATCCTCTTCATGAAAACGGTCACTCATTACTGTTCTGTTGGAACTGACTCATAGCTGACCCTCCATCACCCTTCTGAGGCTGTAAATCAAGTCGGATCAACTAGTGGATGCAAACTTCCGGGAGGGGCTGCATCTCCCTGCAGGCTCCCCACCAGAGCCCCCTTCCTTTCCATCAGCCCCAGATAATCCGGGGTTGCTGCTCAAAGCCCTGGGCACAGCGGTTTGACTGATAGGCTATCAACCCCACCAGCCGCTTCCACAAAGAGGCGCAGAGTGGAAACACTCAGGGCAGTTGCACTCAAAGGGCATGAGTTGGAATTGACCAGAGAGAGGGGGCTCTGTTTGGTTTGGAGCCAGGCTGCCATCACCCACATCGCTCTGACAGCCCGGGGCCCATTCCTGTTACATCGTTTGCCCGGATGCCATCCACCATGCCTCCATCCTTGGCTCCCTCTAGGGAAGGAAAGCCCCGAATGCCCAGCCCAGCCTCGCTCTGCGCATTCCCCTTCCTCCCCGCAGCTCCACCCCTCCCTGTGGGGACTGACAGGTTGAACAGGTTGTGCCTGCAGAGTGCTGGGGAGTGCAGAGATGAGGGCGGGGAGGGCGGGCCCTGTGCTAGCTCTCCACATGCTCCTGCTTTCTGATGGCTTCACTCGATTCCAGCTCGTAGTTCCATATCACAAAGTAGAACTGCCTCACAGGCCAAAGCAAAGCCCCTCCAGGCGGTTCAAATCCACCAGCAGCTCAGAGAGAACAGTGGGCAGTCTTATTCCTTGGAATGTGCAGCCTAGAAACCCACTGGGGAGGTGGGGTGGTTGTGAGCCAGGAGTCTGTTCTGATTGGGCTGCAGTGAGTCTCAGGGTTTAACCTCTACAGAAGCAGAGCGCCATGTTTTTCTTCCCAGGCGTAACTGGCCAGTTTGAATGTCTGGTCTTTCCGTTCCCAGGCGAGCAGTTACCCACTGTGCCACTAACGCCCTTCAGCCTTTGCGTGCATGTTGGTGTTTGTTGTCGAGTATCATCGAGTCAGAATCCACTCATAGCTTATGCTCCAGCGGGTTTTCAGAGGCCGTTAATCATATGGGAGGAAACAGACCATCCTTTTGAGGAGCAACTGGTGGATTCAAACCAGGGGCCTTTGGAATTGCAGTGCAGTTTCTTACCACTAGGTTTCTTACTCCCTGGTGTGTGTGATCTGACTGAATTCTTCCCAAAACATAGGAGTTGAAACCGCTAGTTCTCTGTCACAGGGCGGAAGACTCAGTTAGAGAGAGGCATACGTGTCTCTACTGAAGAATGAAGCTGAGGTTGGACCCAAAGGAGGCAGATGGTGGGGGTACTCTAATGACAGGCTGGGTGTGGTGGAGGGGAGGTGACATGGCAGGGGCCCTGCCGGAAGGTGGCTACCACAAAGGTCCCCGCAGCTGGAGAAGCGGCGCTGACCAGGCCCCTCCTGCGCCCCACCCCCCAGCATGGCCTCCCCGACACTGTGGACCGTGTACCTGGGCAAGGTGTGGCAGAACTCGCGCTGGCCGGGGGAGGTGTCCTTCAAGGTGAAGCGCATCCTCCTGCACCCGTACCACGAGGAGGACAGTCATGACTACGACGTGGCGCTGCTGCAGCTCGACCACCCGGTGGTGCGTTCGGCCGCGGTGCGCCCCGTCTGCCTGCCCGCGCGCTCCCACTTCTTCGAGCCTGGCCTGCACTGCTGGATCACGGGCTGGGGCGCCCTGCGCGAGGGTGGTGAGTAGAGCTGAGGCACAGAGGGTAGGCTGGCTGGGGAGTGGAATGCCCCACACAACATACAGGGCTGTAGGAGGCGGGGCTCGGACCCAGAGCTCCACCCCCAAAAGGCCCCTGGTAAGGTGATTAAATTGGGTTGCGTTTTGGAGAAGAAACTCCTTTTACATTTCACTTCTGGGCTCCTATTTTCCTGGCTTCTCTTTTCTTGTGGAAGGGCATTTAGGGAGAACCACAGTCCGCTGCCATGGTCCTCTCCAAAATATGAGAGAGCAGTGATGTCAGTTTGAAGACCACGGTGTGCCTGATTCAGGTCATGGTCTTTTCAATCACTAGCTATGTATCTGAGATCTGGACAATGAAGGATGACAGAAGAATTGATGCCTCGGAGTATTGGTGTTGCAGAAGAGCTCAGAATATCCCATGGGTTTTGGGGTTGCCAAAAAACCCAACACACAATGAAAGTCATAACAGCTAGGTCTTGCAAAAAGTGCAGCCAGAGTGTTCCTTGAAGGCAAGGGTGGCAAAGCTTCATCTTGCACACCTTGGGCATGTTGTTAGGGCAGGCTGTTCCTTGGAGAATCATGCTTGAAAAGATGGAAGGATGGTGAAAGAGAGGAAGAGTGAAGACCCTCAATCAGGTGGACTGACACAGTGACTCCAGCCATGGGCTCCAGGGTGTCAGAGATTGTGAGGATGGCACAGGACAGGACAGGGTTCAGATCTATTATTCATAGGGTTGCTATGAGTCATATTCTACTCCACAGCACCTAACAACAACAAAAACAACAAAGCCAATGGAATAAATGAGAAGGTAAAAGAGCTGAACAGAAGATTTCATAGAGAAAGACAAAGTTTATAATGAGATGCTAGAAAACCAAGAGAGGAAAACACACTTGAATGATTTAACGGGCAAAGTGCTGAATTACACAGGAAGCCTTAGTGGACAGAAGGAATTCACAAAATAACAAAGATCTGAATGACATTCAGCCGTTTCGGGAGGCTGCGGTTGTTATGCACTGTCGGGTCAGAAACGACCCATAGCTGACTCTCATCAGGGTTTCAGAGGCAGTAAACGGCATGGGAGGAGACTGCCCATCTCTCTCTTGTGAAATAAGTGGCGGATTCGAACCTTGTTCCTTTGAGTGACTGGCACAACTGCTTACCACTTAACCAGCAGAGCTCCCTTTTCAGGAGGCAGCATCTGATAAAGGACTGAAAACATTGAAGTACTGGAGGAATCCAGGTGACAATAAAAGCGTTGGTGAGAAACTGGGCTTCGGGGATTAAGAATACTAATAGAGATGTTTCGGCAGGCAGATGTGATGATGCTGGAAATGCGATCTATTCCAAAGAATTTTGAAGACAACTATCTGATTGAAAGAGATTCTTCTCTGTGTTCATTCCAAAGAAAGGTGATGCAACAGAATACAGAAAGTATCAAGCAATAGGGGGAAAAAATGGCTGCAGCAGTGCATTGACAGGGAACTGTCAGAATTTCAAGTTATATTCAGAAGAGGACATGGAATGAGAGATATCACTGCTGATGTCAGATGGATCTTGGCTGGAAGCAGGCAGTACCAGAAAGATATTTACCTGTGTTTTATTTCCTATGCAAAGGTATCAGCTATGTAGATCATAACAAATTATGGGTAACATTTCAAAGACTGGGAATTCCAGAACACTTAATTCTTCTAATGAAGAATCAATACATAGACCAAGAGCCAGACATTCAGACAGGATAAGGGGTTTAGACTCTTGTTTAGACGTGCATGAGAGCTGAATTATTTCATGACACTTCTTCAGTCTGTACGCTGAGCAAATACTCTAAGAAAGTGGGTAGTACAAAGAAGAATATGGTATCAGGATTGCAGAAAGGCTCACTGACAACCTTAGATATGCAGGGGACACAAACAACCTTGCTTGCTGAAAGTGAACAGGACTTGAAGATAAAGATGATCGCTTTCAGATAGATTACACATCAGCAGAAGGAAAAAAAAAAATCCTCACAACAGGGCCAATAAGTAACATCGTGATAAAAAAAAAACAAACACAAAACTGAATTTACAAGAATCTCACTTAAATCCACAATCGCCCACAGAAGCTGTAATTGTTGTTGGTAGGTGTCCTTGAGTCCAGTATGACCCAAATGAACAACACACCTACCCCCTTTCCTATCGTGTGCCACCCTCACCATCTCCGACATACATGAACGCAGCAGTCAAGAAACCAACAGACGTACTGCACTGGGCAATCTACTGCAGAAAACTTATTTAAAGCATTATAAAGCAAAGATGTTTCTTCAAGGACTAAGTGCATCCAACTCATTATTGAAATGGTATTTTCAATCACTTCTTATATATATATATACACATTCAAAAGTTCCACACTCCCCCCCCCTTTCTCTCCTCCTCTTTGCTATCAAGTTAAGTCTGACTCATAGCTGACCTTCCATGAGTTTGTGGCGTGGCTAGTGGGTTTGAACCTCCGGAAAATTGCAACTTTTGGGTTAACAGCCTATTTATCTATGGACTGTGCACCAAATTAGACAATAAATGAGGAAGATGGAAAAGTTGATATATTTTAATTATTGGAGAGACCACTCCAAAGTAATGAAGAGTAATGATGCCACTCTGGAGACTAAGGTGCACCTGATATAGGTCATGATATTTGCAATTACTTGCTATGTGTCAGAGAGCTGGACAATGACTAGAGATGATAGAAGGAGAGTTGATGCCTTTGAGGTGTGGTGTTGGAAAAGAGTGTTGAATATACCATGGACTGCTAAGAAAATGAACAGGTTCATTCTGGAGAGTGTTAAACCAGGCTGCTCATTGGAGGCAAGGATTCTGAAGTTTCGTCTGACATACTTTGGACATGTTGCAAGGAGGAACCAGTCCTTAGAGAGGGACATCATGCTTTGGAAGGTGGAGGGACAGTGCAGGAGAGGAAGACGCTCTATGAGGTGGATTGATTCAGTGACTGGGGTAATCGGGATGGGTGTGTCGGGGAGAGTGAGATTGGCACAGGATAGAGCTGGGTTTAGGGCTGTTGTACATAAGGTTGCTACAAGTTGCAGGTAACGCGACATCACATAACAATAACAGCAACAATTGTAGAGAAATAACTGACTATACCGTAGACTGCCAGAAGAAAGAACACATCTCTCTTAGAAGTACAATGGACTATTCCTCAAAAGTGGATGGATCGACCCCCCCTCCCGTGTATTTTGGACATGGCATAACTCATTTTACTTAACAACTATAATCCAGGCCCTGAGTTAGGCAGAAGAGATACAAAGACGAAACTCAGTGGCTCTTGGGGGCAACAGATAATGACCAAAGCTGAGCTGGATGGGAACTACAGGGAATAACTCAAAGAAAGATGCCACCTAGCTATCAAGGAGTGCTTCCTGGAGGAGGTGTGTGTAAACTGAGGCTTGATAAGTCAGTATTGACCAAGCAAAAGAGAAAGGCATTCCTTATAAAGTCATAGATGCCAAGGCAAGGAGCACCGAGCACCACTGGAGAGTGCAGGAGGCAAGGCAGATGCATCTGGGGAGGGAAAGGTGCAGAAGAGGGGGCAGAGGTCGCAGCTCTCTGTAAGCACGTTGGGCCAGGGCTCCCCTCCCTGCACTTGAGAAGTATTGAGGAGCTTGGTGAACACACTGAAGCCAGGGCCCCACCCAAGACAGGTGAGAGCAGATCTCTGGTCCTACATAGACTTGCTGGGCTGAGGACAGGCACACGCTGCAGGGGAGGCTGGAGGGTGAGATGTATGTGTGGAAGCCCCCAACCTCCCATTGGCTGAAACAGAGCAGGAAGGGGCTGGTAGGAACCCAGATGCACTTGAAGAGGAGGAAGGGGAGGAGAACACAGAGGAAGAGGCTGGTCCCGTTGGTTTGGGGGTTTGTCAACCTTAACTGTGCAGAGGCCAAGCTGGAGACCAGCAGGGCAGAGCGGCAGCAGGTGGGCAGAGCAGGAGAGGTAGACAGGGCTTAGGAAATGCAAGACTAGAGCAAGAGTGGAAGGGGCACCAGGACACCTTGCCTCACCTCTGACATCTTCCCTCTGACCTTGCCCCCAGGTCCCACCAGCAATGCTTTGCAGAAGGTGGACGTGCAGCTGATCCCGCAGGACCTGTGCAACGAGGCCTACCGCTACCAGGTGACCCCGCGCATGCTCTGTGCTGGCTACCGCAGAGGCAGGAAAGATGCCTGTCAGGTGAGTCCTGGGGTGGGTGAGAGGGCCTGTTGGGGTAAAGAGGGGTGATACATACATTACCCAGGGTGTGGCCCTTTGCTCCCACCATCCCCTGACACCTCCTAGCCTCCCTGGAAAGTGAGGGTGGCTGTGCCCATTTTAAAGACAAGGAAACTGAAGCTCAGGCTGATTGAGGGTCTTGCCCAAGGTTGGTGAACTACCGGGTCAGGAGGGAGTCTGTGGCGGGCAGGGCTTGGGCTCAGACTTGCCTTTCTACCTGGCTCACCTTGAGGTATATTAAACTCACCACCACAGACTAGCACGGGAGGTATGCGGGTCCCAAGAGAGTTCCTAACAGGCCAGGACTTAGCAGGGATAGGGTCTCAGGGTCCTCCATAGAAACCACCTCGATAGAAAGTGTATCTCAAGTTCAAACTCATTGCTGTCCCGTCAGAACTGATTCACAGCTGACCCTCCCCGGCAGGTTTTCCCAGGCTGTAAATCACACAGCAGGAGATTACCTGTCTTTCTCCCCCAGCCCTGTAGAGCCACTGGTGGTTTCAAACTGTCAGAGGCACAGCCTTTGAATACGTAGTGCAATTCCCTAAAGACTAGAGTCCCTGAGGACTAGCATATAATACGTTGTTGTGTGCCATCAAGTACTAACCCATAACGAGCCCTCCTGCAGCTTTTCAGGGGCAGTTAATCGCATGGGAAGAGATTGTCCATCCTTCTCCAACGGAGCAGCTGGCAAATTCCAGCCACGTGCATTCAGAATTGCAGTACAGCTTCTTTTTTTAAATTTTTTTTTATTTTAACAATTTTAATGAACATTCACAGAGATTTTGGATTTCCATTCATTCATTGCTGCACTTCTCTCCCCGCCCAGCCTTCTCCCCGCACCCCAGTTCCCTCCTGTCTTTGAAAGTAAAAGAAAAACTCAAAGCTCCCTAGCAAATAATACAGAGATTTTAAATACTGAAATAGAATCAATATATTCAGGTCTGGTTGTTGTTAGGTGCTGTCAAGTCCAAGTCAGTGACCCTTCAGAGGACAGAAGCCCTGTGCTCACGCCCCCACCCCACGGCCAGCCCCATGCTC
>NW_006399836.1:9902964-9924410 GCF_000299155.1 Elephantulus edwardii
CAAGAGCCCCTTGCCACAGCTACTGCAGCAGCCCATTTTGCTGAATGGCTTCCTCGTTTCTGTTGACCCTCTACCTTCCCAAGCATGAGATAGATAATAGGATTCCAGAAGAATTGATACCTGTGAGCTATGGTGTTGGAGAAGAGCACCGCCACAAAGAACAAAACAGGTCTTGGGAAAAGTGCTTGGCCAGAGTGCTTCTTGGAGGCAGAGACGGAGAAGCTTCATCACACATACTTTGGGCATATTGCTAGGAGAGGCTATTCCTTGGAGAGGGACATCTTGTTTGGAAAAGTGCAAGACGAAGATCCTCGATGAGATGGACTGACACAGCGACTGCAGCAATGGGCTTAAGTGTGTCAGAGATTGTGAGGACGGCACAGGACAGGCCAGGGTTCAGGTCTGTGTTCAGAGGGTTGCCGTGTGTCACACTTGACTTGGTGGCACCTAACAACATGTACATAGTTGAGAGCTCTTGTGGCCTGATAGTTAAGAAGCTGCACTGTAATCCCAAAAACGCACGGTTCAAATCCACCAGCTGCTCAGCCACAGGAAGGCTGGGCAATCTCCTGTGTGATTAACTGCCTCTGCGAACCCACTGGAGGGTCAGCTATGGGCTAGCTCTGACTCAAAGGCACACAACAACAACAACATACGGGCAAGCAGAGGGAATATTTTTAAGGAACTGGCTCATGTGACTGCAAGGGGCTGGCAAGCCAGATTCTGTAGGGCAGGTGGCAGGCACGGTGCTGTCCTGAGGCAGAAACCTTTTTTCAGAAAACCCTGGGTTTTGCTCTTGAGGCCTTCAGCTGGATGAGGACCACCCACATCACTGAGGGTCACCTTCTTTCTGTAAACGTCAGCTACTGCTGAGTGTTGTTATATCTACACAGTGCCTTCAGAGCTGCGTCTAGACTGGGGTTGGACCGGACAGCTGTGCAGTGTAGTCCAGCCAAGATGGCAGGAGAAATTAACGATGCCACATGGTCTAGGCTTTTCAAAGGGCCATGCGGGGTCAGGATTGAGCCCTGGTGACCGACCTGCATGGTGGAGACTCTGACATGGCTGTCCCTTCTCTCTCTTCAGGGTGACTCTGGTGGGCCCCTGGTATGTAAGGAGCCCAGTGGCCGCTGGTTTCTGGCGGGGCTGGTCAGCTGGGGCTTGGGCTGTGGCCGGCCCAACTACTTCGGTGTCTACACTCGCATCACGGGCGTGATTGGCTGGATCCAGCAGGTGCTGACCTGAGCAGCTGTCATGTGACATAGCTGAGACCCAGGCCCTGGACTCGGAGTCCAGGACACCCAGCAGGTGTGGGAACAAGTATTCTGGGGGAGGTGAGAGGCCCTATCCACTCCCCCCTGTCTGCTCCAAGAGGACACAGGCTCAGTGCTATCCACTAATAGTCAGGAATCTCCCAGGAGGCCATGGAGGACACCAGGCCTGGCTGGGGTCACATCCAGCCCTCCAGCAGCCCCCCACCACACCACACCACATCACACCCCATGCCTTCTCAGTCTCTTCCTCCTCCGTCCACCACGGTCCTGGAGGGAAGCAATTCAGCAGAATGTACTGCTTGTGGTACCAGCCAGGAAGTCCCTCCGTGCCACCATGCGAAGCTGGGGTGGAAGGGGTGTCCAGAGGGGCACCTCAAAGCCCTCAGGACAGCCAAGTGGGCCAGCTGCCACCAAAGCCAAAGGTGGGGACCCTGAGCTGAGGGTCCTCGCCCACCTCTACCTGCCAGCTGAGCCTCTGTTGCCCAGACTCTCACCTGGAGGCGAGCTTGGCCACCTTGGGGAATAAAGCCACCTGCCCCAAAGTCTTGCTGTGGTTTTCAATGGGGCTCCTGCCAGCTTCTTGCCCTCGATAGCACCAGACTGGTTTCCAGCTCAGCCTGGTCCTCAGCAATCCAGCAGGCTTGCTGAGGGGGCATGGGGCAGCTGCTGAGAGCTGGGCCTTGGGAGTCTGCTGGGGGTCGCAGAGGGGGAAACTCCAAGAGGCAGTGAGCTGGTGACCCTCAGGACAGAGTGAGGGGTGGGGCAAGGGATGGTCATCCTTTGGACCCACCCCACCCCACCCCCAGGCAACTGATGCCCAGAGACGCCTCCAGATGAAATTGGGGCCAGGACAGAGGCATTTGGTGGGGGGGCCTTTCTCCAGGGTCCCTGTCCACGGACTCTCCACACTACACTCATTCGCTGAGCCTTTTATACAACAGCAGGGCGCACGGGGGTGGGGAGTGGGCGGTGGTCATGAATAGTTGAAAAGGCCAGTGATTCACTGGGTGGGGGCAGGGAGAGGATGAGCCATCCAGATGTCCAGCGGGCGCGACGGCCGAAGGCGGAACTGCTGCCCGGCCTGGGAGCTCCAGGGAGGGTGTCACGAGCTGAGAGGGAGATGTTCAGAAGGTGGGTCGCTCCAGAGAAGTCAGGTGACAGGGCCCTGGGAGCAGGACAGGCTGGAGGCGTGGCCAGAGGGGCGTGGCCTCAGTGGCCGAGGCGGGGGTTGGGCCAGGAGACCTGGAGGGTGTGTGGCCACGGCAACAGAGGGCACAGACTGGAGTTCAAGGGTAAAACTCATTCTTGAAGCTCCCACCCCCACTTCCACCCCAGCCCTCCGCACAGTGGGAAGACAGACTTCAAGGGATTCCCGCTAGGTGGTTTTTTTCAGATCTGGAGCTGGCGGAGGGGAAGCTGCAGTTAAAGGGGGCGTCCAGCCCCGGGGAGAGGCGCTGTCCCAGCAGGCAGGGCAGTGAGGTGGTCCCTGTGCATGGAAGAACCTGAGAGCGAGGGTGGTCCACACATTGTCACCTGGGGTACTTGGCTAAAACGCAAACCTGGTAGATGAGGTTCGCTGTTGGAAGCCACCGGCTGCTCTGCGGGAGGCCGGCAAGCTGCATCCATGTGTGTGGCCTTGGCCACCCTCGGGGGCAGCACCACCCTGGGCTAGTCACAATGGGTCACAGATAAAGCTGACAGTAGTGGACCGAGTTTTCAGAAGGAGGAGTGAGGTGGGGTGGTAAGATGGGGGGGGGTGGTAAGCTACAACCTGTACCTCCCACAGCCCCCCAAAAAACTTTATAGTAGCAAAAAGTGAGGCCAGCTTCCCTGAAGGCAGGTGAAGAGGGAGACCACCCAGACCACTGACCTGACCCCATGAAAGTCACAGCAAGGCATCACTGCTTTGCTTTGGGGACATAGGGAAGCTAAGAGCTAGGCTGGAGGGCCTGGGCCCAGGCGGGCAGAAGAGCAGAGCCCTGAGGGCCCAGTGACAGGGCTGGGAGTGGGGGAGAAGGCTTGCCTGTCCCCAGTCCTGGGACCTAGGACTTGGGGCCTGACAGGACATGGGTGGCAGGAGCAGGGAGGGCCAGGGGCAGCCAAGGAGTCTTGGGGCTCCCTGGGGAGGCTTCAGCCACAGTGGAGGCTGTTTTAGGGTGCTCAGAGTGAGTAGAGGGGCAAACGGGGGGTCCACAGGATGGGCAAAAGCTGGCCAAGATCAGGCCTCCTAATTCATCGAGGGTCTGGGTTCCCAGCCACCAGCATCTCTATACTGGTGGGGCTGCCAAGAGACTACAGAGTGTTGGGCCTTGCTTGGTTTAAGCCTTCTTTTTAAAGATAAGGACACAGGCCCAGAGAGTGGCAGGTGCTTGACAGAAGTCCATCAGGGCTGAATGCTCAGGACCTAGCCCCTGGCTTTGATACTGTCATACCAGCTGCCCAACATGTCTGCCGCCGGGTAGAGGACACACTTGAGTGGCAGGAGGATAAGGTCTCTGGACTTTAGGGAAAAGCTCTGGGACCTTGAGCTATTCTGTCCCACCTCAAGGTTAGCCCCCTATCCCCAGAAGGGACTCAAGAAAAAGGGAAGCGGGAAGGACTGTTTCTTCTGGTTTTATTACATGGTGAGGTCTGACACAGCTGAGAAGCAAGTCCCCATCCCAGGAAGTCACCACCGGAGGGTCTTCTCGGCCCCCAGACTCTCTCCTTGCCCGCAAAGTTCCTGAGTCACTCACTGGCTCTGCTGACCCACTTCTGCCCTGCTCTCGGCCAGGGCTCTCTGCCAGCAGTGAAGATGGCAGCAGGGGTGGGGAGGCGGGAAACAGCCAACGTGAAGGCCCAGTCACCCATTCCCTCTCCAGATGGTGCCAGAGCCCCACAGCCTTCACCCCATCACCACTTGAATCTCCGCTTGCACAGTGTCCTGCTGGGGGCTGGGCAGGTCCTCTGGCCCCGGGGCAGGTGACGAGTTGCCCTGCCCCTTCCTGTCTGTACCCCCATGGCTTTCCCAAGCCTGCTCCTCTGGCACCCTCACAACAACCCTGTGAGGTAGGTGGGTGGGAGGTCCTACCCACTGAGGTTGACAGATGAGGAAACTAAGGCTCAAGGAGGGGATGTGACTGGGCCAGGAGGGTGAGCATCCACCATGCAGGACAGGGCCCTAGGGGAGGGGACAAAGGAGCCGGGGGAACACAGCTGGGCAGTGCCACACTTGGGCCACGGGCAGGCAGCTCGGCCCAGGGGTGCCAGGCCCCAGCTCAGGGCTCGAGCGGGCCCAGTGGACCCACACAAGCGCGGACAGAAGTGGTAGCGGGGAGTGCGCTTCCTCCACCTTGGGTTGGGGGCCCACCCCGTGGTACAAAAATAAAGGATTTCAGATTGGAACCCCAAGTCCCTGGAGGTGATCTGAGGCCTCACATCCGGGTACCTCTGGCTTGTAACAGCTAGAAAATAAAGAGGGGGAAGGGGGCAAGGGGCAGGGATGGGTGATAAGAAAATCAGGGAGGGGAATGAGGGGGCAGGCCAGTGGGGGGGTGGTGCAGGGGCCAGGAGAACAGACAGGAGATTGAAATGGAAGGAGGGAGGGGAAGAGAGGGAGAGAGAAAGAGCAGGTGAGTCACAGGCCCCTTCTGAAGGAGGGCATGGGGCTGAGGCCCAGAGAGGGAGTCAGAGTCAAAGAGATGGGCAGGAAGGGGACCCCAGTGGGGCGGGTGTAGTGGCCTGGCCCCCCATGACAAATCACGGAGTTGAGGTTCTCTGAGACTCTGGCCGGAAGGCTCAGGGCCAGGAGAGGCAAGATCACTGCAGTCCCAGGCAAAAAGGGTCACAGAGAGCAGCTGTCCCCTCCCCAGTTTAGAGGCAACCATGGCCCAGAAAGAGAGTAACTTGCCCAAGGTCACCCAGCAGACAGGCAGCTAAGACTGAATGGGGGCTCTGGGCACGTGGGCACACCCTGATCAACAGCCTGCTCTGGCTGGATCCAACCAGCCTGTCCTCCCAGCCCAGGGAGTGGAGCAGTGCTGACAGGCAGTGACGCACAGCCCTGGCCGTGCAGGGACGAGGGTCCCGGCTGCAGTGCCCTCCCCTCCGCCCCGGCCTGGCTCTGCTGTGTACCAGAAGGTGGGAACTCCACCTTCACTCTCCTCCTCTCATGGCCTCACACCCAAGGCTGAGACAGGCACTTGGGTGGGGGAGGAGGGCGCCGAAAGCTGAGCCCCGGTCCAAGGAGCCAGAGGCGAGCCCCCTCCTTGCTTCTGCCCTCCCTCCAGCTCCGCCGGGCTACAAACCAGGGACGGCGGCTCTGGGGGTGGGCGAGGGGCCGAGAAGCCCTCACTGCAGGCTCAGCCTCAGGTCTGAGAGGGTGCGGACGGGAACCTGCAAGGAGCAAACGTGAGGAGGCGCAGGGGCGAGGAGCAGCCAGGCCCGGGCAGGCTGTGGCCCAGCCTCAAGGGTGCCCCACGGGGTGGGCAGGCCCTGAGCAGGTACAGGCGGAGGAGGCACAGCTGCGCCTCTCCTCCCCGGGCTGGGAGGCGGCAGGTGCCAGTGGGAGCGCAGGAGGCGGCAGGCAGCACGCTCTGGGGTGGGGGGCCGGGGGGCCTGCGTGGAGCGTGCGGGAGGCTGGGGCCAGGGCAGCCCGGGGATGGAGGTGTGAGCAGGCAGAGAGGAAACCCGGACAGGAGCAGAGAGGGAAGAGGCAGGGTGCAGATGAGATCCAGGAGGAAGAAGAGGTGGATGAAGATGAGGCTGGGCCTCCGGCGGGAAGCGGAGGAGGAGGTGGTGGGAGGGAGAAAAGGTTAGCGGGATCCTGAGATGACTGGGCTGCAAAAAGAAAGTGAGAGAAGGGATGGTTATGCGGCTGAGGCGGCGGCAGGGGCGCTGAGCTAACCCTGGTGGCCCGCCCCCCAGTCCCGGGCCCAGATCGGTGGCTGCTCCAGCGGGGAGCGGGGCTGGAGGCTCCGGCTTTATTAGCAATCACTCTCCTCCTCGGGGGTTGGCTGCACCTTTCTCCCGCGTATCTGCCTCCACCTGCACCTGTTCCACCTCCACCTCCTCCACCTCCTCCTCCTGCTGCTGGTCGTCCTCCAGCGGCTCCTCCGCGCTCTGTGAACCAGCGGACCCAGGGAAGAAAGAGCGGAGATGCTAACACAGGCGCCAGGGCCTGGGGACCCCCCCATCTGGGGGCGGGAGGGGGACAGACAAGGTAAAGGGGGACCTCCAGGAGTGGGGTGCTAACAGTCCAAGAAGCTGGGGCATCTTCCCCCAGTTTCCTGGGGGGCTTGGAGAAGGCTAGCAAACAGTGGGTCCCCAAGGAGGATGCTCGTGGATCAGCCTGACTACTGCTCCAAGGAGCAAGGCTAGGACACAGGGACAAAGGGAACGAGGGGGGCGTGTGGCTGCGGTGCTCTGGCAGGGGACCTGGGGAGGTCTCATCTCATAAAGAGTGACTGAGAATAGAAGTGAAGCCCGGGAAACTGAGTGCATGACACTTAGATCTGGACACCAGCAGGTCCCTGACTCTCTGCCCAGTGGACATTCCAAGAGGCAGAGCAGTGGCCCACTGTGCTGGGCACTACCTGTCCCCATTCCACTGATCCCACCAGGGGCCCCAGGCAGCAGGACCTCTGCTCAGGCCCTCCTCACAGTGTCTGGGGCTCCTGGGGTGTTGCTGGGAGGGCAATGCCCCCCTACAGAGCACCAGAGGGGCAGGCCAGTGCCCGGACAGGGTTCCCAGAGGCAGCCCCGCCATCCTGTCCCAGGCGTCCTAACACACACACACACACACACACACACACACACACAGAGACACACACACACACACACACGCTTGGAGGAATACACTCAGAGGTTCCAAGCTTGCAGTCCATCCCCTTACTTCACAGTGAACAAGTACTGAGAGGGGCCAGGAGTTACCTGAGGTCACACACAGAGCAAGCAGCACACCATACTCTCAGCCCCTAGTTCAGGGCACTGAGCCTGTGGTCATCGAGTCCACACTGGACTGTCCCTAAGCCTGGGCCCTTGGAACCAGCATGAGCAGACAGGGGCCCAGACGGCATGAAATGGGATGATGGCGCTGTGAACATGGACGGTTATGTGGGTGTGGCAGGAGGAGAAAGAAGAGGTCAAGGACAGCAAAGTGGGGGCAGGGCGGGGCAGGAGCGAAAGGGGCTCCTTCTGGTCGGCACTGTGTGGCCAGGCTGGTCGGGCTCACCTTGGCTTTCCGGCTGGACTCGGAGCTCAGCCCATGGGGGGAGCTATAGAGCTCTTTGGACACCACGCACAGGAACTCGGCTTGGTCTTCGTTGCCGTAATTGTAGGAGGAGCCGATGGTCACCAGCTGAGAGCAGGGGCAGAAAGAACCGTGACAGGTTGGGCTGGGGGACACTCAGGAGGGTCAGCTTAAGTCCTGACCTTGCTGTCCTGCTCGGGTCCAGCTTGGGGGTCTCCAGAAGACAGTCCCTCCCTCCGCCTCCCACTTCTATGTATGAATCTGTTCGGCAAAGTCCATTCTCCCCACCTGGCTTGACTGAGCCTGAGTCCTAGATGAGGGTGGCCGCACCATCACCCTAAAAACCCCGCCGTCACTCCCACCTGGCCTCAGAAGGCCACTTTCTACAAGCAGGTGGATGCCGGTAAGAGGCAGGATGTGGCCCTCTGGCCCCGATGTGGCGAGCATCTCAGGGTCAGTTCTGCATGTGTTGAATTTCCTTTGCACGAAACCCCTCTTCGCTCTTGGAAGCAGAGACAGATCAGTTTACAAATCTGTGGTCTGACGGATGGCTTTTATATGACCCTTTGGCCATGGTCTCGTAACTTCCACTGAGTGATTGGATTTTGTGTTGTTGTGTACCACTGAGTCAGAAATGATCCACAGCTGACCCACCTGTGGGTTTTCTGAGGCAGTAAGTCATATGGGAGGAGACGGCTCTCTCTGTCCTGCAGAGCAGCTGGTGGATTAGAACTGTGAGCCTTTGAGTTGGCAGCATACTCGTTACCATGGGACTGTGCAAAGAAGGTGCTTGTGGTTTACCAAAAGGATTGGGCAGTTTGCTAACAACAATAATAAGGTCCACAGTGCCCTTTAGGGCTTGGGACCAGGTAATTAAGGTCCACTGGACCTTCCCAAGAGTACTGGTCAGTTTTGCCATCTCAGTAGGCTCATGAGGAGCCATTCGAGCAGAGAAGAGGGTGATCCTCTTTACCACCAAGAAGAAATGGGAGCAGTCTGTCCTTTGGACCTGGGGCCCTATGCTGAGAAGCTCCTAGACCCAGGAGACGGGGATCTATCATAATGGAGATAGCACAAGACTGCAAGAAGTGGCGGCAGGGAAATGGAAGCAGCAGTGGAGCCAGGAGGCTGGTGTGCCTGGTGCGAGCTGGCAAAGCATGCTTCCAGGCCCAGGGAGGAATGTACTTACAGTGGGCATATCAGCCCACAGAGAGCGAGCTGAGTAGCTTCGGGCAGGAGGCTTGCTGGTGGAGTGGAGTGCTTGCTCGAAAAAGCTAGGCTTGCTGGCCCACAGATTAAGAGGTCTGAGAATCATTATGCAGAGGCACTTACTGACAGAGCTAAGAAGCCTTGTGATACTCACCTGAACAGGGCAGAGGCCAGCAAATGGGCCAAGAGCCAGTGGGCACGGCTGAGACAGAGCTGTCCTGATAAGAGGACTATATCCTGAGTCATTCCTGATCCTGAATTGTAACCTATTACTTCACTAGTAGACCTCATAACTTCAACTTTGATCTGACTTCCAAGTGGTCACTGCAACCAAATTACCACGTCTAACAGACAAGTAGATGGTGCCACGGGAGAGATGTCTGATGTCAGAACTGGTAAAGACATCAGTGGATGGTGGTACGCGTGCCTTCTACATCACAGCAATCAGCTCTGGGCGGTTGGTGCTGCTTCTCCTCTCCCCTTGGGAGGTCAGACAATGGGGTAAGACTCAGACTACACTGCCGCCATGCCATTTCCACACCTTCCTTAAAGCCAGGGACCAATGACCAGTGGCCACTGGCTCACTCAGATTCCTGAAAGGGGCTGCCTTTGCTCTGAGTCCCTAGAGTAACTACACACCCTTGAGGTCCTTTCCAGCTGATGTTAATCACGCCAAATCTCATTCCACCCTCCTATAGCTGTGAGGTTGTCAGAGAGACAGGTATCAGGCCCTTGGCAGGCAAGGTCTGAAGGTGAAGGAAGAAGTAGAACCTGGGATCCTGAGTGCCTTAACTACTTCTAATAAGCTGTAAAACACTAACAAAGGAGATACTATTGGCCCACATCGGAGATTAGGAAACTGAGGTCCAGAGAGAAGCGTGACCACTGCCTGTCAGCAGTGAGGTCTAGATGTGAAGCCAGACCTCTGACTCCTGGCTAAGCTCATCGGGACACACTACTTGGCCTTCTCCCTTTTCTAATCTCCACGTGCAAGGGAGAGGTGTGGGTGGGATCAAGGGCTAGCAAGAATCTCTCCTTCTCCAAGGGCAAATCTGACCTCATGTTCACTTCCTGGCTCTGCTCTCCTGGAAATCTGATAAAGGTGGACACGTCAGTTCTATCACTAGGTAACACTGATGGGGATTTAAAAAAAAACAACAATCCTGACTGGCAGACGGCTCCCTCAGTTCCTGAGGAGGGATTCTATGTCGCTTGACTTCCTCGACCAGGGTGACTTGGACCTGTGCGTGTCCCTGGCTGACACCCTGTAACTGATTTCTGTGGAACCATTACAGGAAGCATGGGCTCTGGGGGACGAAGGGGTTCTCAAGGTGAAATCCATTCGCCTATGTGGATCTCATTTCCTTGCATCTGAGCTGTAAGTGGGGGTCAGAGAAGGACCTCAGACTGGGGTGCTAATTACTACCGTTGCAGTGTGCAGTGGGCACCTCATCACAGGGACCCTGAGCTGCTCTGTGGCTGGTGGGTTCCCTCTTCTGAGCAGATCTGCTGCCAGGTATGGCCTTTGGTCACCCTGTTTAGTAAGTCCTAAGAAGACCCCCGGGCGGAGGAAGCAGGGAGTAGGGGGCCTGTTTGGTTGGAGAGTGGGGAGGTCCTACGGTCCCCAGTGCCCACATGCACGCAGCCCACCTGCTCAAAGCGCCAGCCGTCGGACATGGTGGAGACCATCTGCGTGAGCTCCTCCTCCTGGCACTGCAGCACGCGGTACACGTGCTTGGGTGGCACCTGCAGAGAGGAGGGACGTGTGGAGGGACCGTGGGAGAGGCAGGAACCCCACAAGGGGACATGTGGAGGGACCGTGGGAGAGGCAGGCACCCCAGCAAGGGGACACACCTGGCCCTCAAGTCCTTTACTCCTCCCCGCCAAACACTCATATATTCCAGAAGGGAAAATGGAAGAAGAGGAGGAGGCCGAGAGGAGGAAGCAGCCTGTCCTGAGCACCTATGTGCCAGGCACTGGAGAAGCTCGCTCACTCAATCTTGCCAAGAACCCTGTACGTAAAGGGCTCAGAGGGGAGAGGCGCGTTGTTTGTCCAAGATCACCCAGCTAGAGATGGAAGGGCCACAGGTGGGAGTCAGTGACAGAGGAGGGGTCGAGGGGGCCATTCCGGGTCAGGCCTTCCAGAAGACACGTGTCACCGCCCATGCCTGACGAATGACCGCCCACCTTCTGCATCTTCGCGGGGGAGGGGGCGCAGAGAATCTCAAATCTCCCCAGCTCCTCCTGCAGCGTGCTCACTGAGCAGGGGACCTTCTGACGCCACACCATGGATAACTTACTTACTCACACTGCCCTGCAGGACACCCCCCTCCACAAGGGCATTTTTGTGTATATCAGAGAGGAATGGATTCCCCCAAGGGGAAACTAAGGTCCAGAGAGGGACAGCACAGCACATGGTGCCAATGCAGGGACAGAACCCACACTTCAGTTTCCCAATCTGAAGCCCACTAGGCACCCCACCAAAAGGCTAGCGGGGTCCAGCCCCGATTCTGCGGCCTTTCTCCAGCTTCCTCTCCCTCTCCAGCCACCGTGTCCCCTCCACCCTCAGTCCTGGCCCCGACCTGAGTGACGGTGTAGTCCTTCTCCTCCATGCGGTCCTTGATGATGCGGATCAGGGGGCCAATGTTGTAGAACTCGGCTTCCTCCAGGACCCCTGGCAGACAGAGTAGTCCCCAGATCACTCCAAGGTTCTTCCCTGCCTGATTCTCTCCTCCCCTCATCCCTCCACCTGGACCTGCCTCCTGCTCTAATATCTCTCTCTCTCTCTCTCTCTCACACACACACACACACACACACAGTAGCCCCCAGGTCACTCCAAGGTGCTTCCCTGCCCGATTCTCTCCTTCCCTCATCCCTCCACCTGGACCTGCCTCCTACTCTAATTCATATTCTCTCTCTCTCTCTCCTCCACCCAAGTAGGTGAGCTGAACACTGTGAGTCCAGTCAAACAAAGGGGAACGTTTCTTTGATGGGATCCAATACTCTGCCCAGAAGGGGCCAAGATGCACTACTCAGCCTGACAGCTCCTTGACTGTGCTGACCAAGGGGGCCCAGGACGCTGGCCTGTCCACCAAACAAGGGACAAGTGGGCCTGAGTTCTGGGACACTGCAGTCAGATGACCCTTCACTGGGAGCTCGCTAGTCAAGATCCTTTATCAGCCACATACTAAGTACAGGGTCACTGAGTTGGAACTGACAAGGTGACAGTGATTTAAGTCCCACCTGAAGAATGGGTGTGCACCTGACCCAAGCCATAGCATTTTCAGTAGCCTCCTATGTACATGAACGCTGGCCAATATAAGGGAGACCAAAGAGGAACTGATGCTTTCGAGGTCTGGAACTGGCAAAACATATAGACAACCAAGAGAATAAAAAAAAAAAATCTGTCTACAAAGCTTCTTAAAAGGAAAGACAGCAGGACTTTCTCATTTAACTCTGGCCGTGTTAGGAGGAGGCACCAGTACCAGCAGAAGGACACCATGGCTGGTCCAGGGTCCCAGAAAAAGAAGACGCCCCTCCAGGAGATGAACTGACAGAGTCCGCAACAGGAAGCCCCGTGCAGCAGCAATGATGAGGATTACACAAAACCAGGTAGCGTGCCACTCTGTTGTCCACAGGGTCACTAAGGGTCACGGTTACCTTGATGGCAGCCAACAACAAGTACCAGAGAGAGTCCCTGAGCCGAGCTAAGAGTTGGCACACTCAGCGGCTAGCCACCCAGAGGCACCTGGCCGTCTCCGGAAGAGTGAGCCACTGGAAACCGAGGCACACGTGTGGTCGACTTGAATCAGAAATAACTCAATGGAAACTGAGTCTGCACCCAGCACTGACAGGTGCATCTGTCCTGGAGCGCATTTAAACCTCGGCCCTGGGAAGACGCGTCTCTCATCCTCCTCACTGAACAAAAGGCGAGAGTCAGGCTCAGAAAGGGACGTGGCTTGTCCAGGTCAGAGGCTTGGGATTCAGATTCAAGCTCGTCGGGCTTCATAGCCTGTGTCCCACTGTAAACGCCCCGTCTTTGTGCCCCCTCAGCTCCCTGACCACAGCACCCTACAGTTTATGGAGTTCTTTCACATCGATTGTCTCACTTGCTCCTTACAAACCCCCCAGGGACGTGGGGGTGCAGCATTACTGTCCCATTTTACAGAAAGGGGAGTTGGAGGTCCAGGAGATTAAGCAAGTCACCCAGCTGGTGAGGGGGAAGGAACTTGAGGCCTTGCACTCTCCTCAGCTCCTCCGAGCTGGGGGCCTTTCCGGTCCCAGCACCTGCGCAGGACCTAACCCAAAGCATGGGGTGTTAGGATGTGACCGCCTGAGTGATGTCCTGTGTGGAGCTCTGCAGATGACAACCAAAGATGGACCACGTGTCCCGGGGCTGAACGCCATGCCAAGTGCTTGAGCGGGTCCTTCAGCTCCGGGAGGTAGGTGCCACTCTTATGCCCGTTTCACAGAAGGGAGGCACAGAGAGCTTAAGTAACCTGTGTGGCATCACACTGCAGAAGGTTCCTCCCAAATCCCCAAGGGGCCGCAGCTTGTCTGAAGGAGCTGGGGCAGCGAGGCTTAGAGAAACCCAGATCAGGTAAACAGGTGGTGGTGGTGACGCACTTGGCGTGTTTACATCCACTCCCTGTGGGACCCGCTCCGGGGCCCGGCCACGCCCACAGGATCCACGCTGCCCTGGGCTGTGGGAATGCTGTGGGCTCTGCCCTGAATCCTGACCGCTGGGAAGGGGCTCAACGTCGCATCTGTATCTTCTACCCCGTGGGGGATGGAAGCGTAGACCCTGGACGAGGCTGGAAGGGATGGGCTATGCTAGATGTTTGGGGGGGGGGGAGAAGTGCTGGAGGACCTCACAATATCTGAAAACCCAGCACTTGCTCTTGATCATCACCCTCATTTGAAATACAGTAGGTGCGGAGACAGAGAGAAGGGACAGTCCGAGTTGGCCCAGCAGCACCAACTGACCCAGAGCCACACCCTAGGCCCCAAGAAAGAGTTGGCTGGGCACCAGGATGCCTGTGCCTGGCTGGGGCTCTGCCCAGAGGTCATTTCCTTCATCCCGGCTCCAAGGATGCTGAGCCCAGGGTGGGCATCCAGAGGACCTCCTGCTGCAGAACACCCCCTCACACTTCCGCCCACACCAGAACTGTGCTGCAGAGCCTGCCAGATTTGGGGAAGAGTCACCCGATCCGCCCACCGCTGACAGCCAGACCTCACCAGGCAGCTGAGAGACTGGAGCCTCCAGAGGTGGAGCACGCCCCCTCTCCCCCCACTTGCTCCCTTCACCCCAGCCTCAGGTGTGACCATCCACACCTGGGTTCCCAGAGGCCCCGGAAGAACGGCTGTGCCTGGCCTGGACCTCGCCGGTTGCCTCCATCACCTCCCCGGCAGCACCGGTGACAGCTCGGTGGGGGCCTGCCAGCTCAGAAGAGCCTCGAGGCTCAGCCGAGGCAGAGGCCTGTGGGACTCGGCACTGTCAGGGACGCACAGAGGCAGGAGATGGGCAAGGAAACAGATGTTCTCCCAGCTGTGAGAAATGGCTTCAGGATTCCGGGGACAACCCGGGGAAGGCTGCAGAGGGCAGAGCTGGGAGATGAGCCCAGGGCAGCCCCCTGAACAGACTCACCCTCCTCGGCCATGTCCTTGTCCAGCACCAGCTTGCCATGTCTCAGGAAGTTGAGGATGGGCCCGAAGTAGGTGGGGTCACGGTCAATGAGGTAGGCCCCAGTTTCATCCTACAGAGGGGAGGGGTGCAGACGATGAGAGAGGAGTGAGACACCTCCCAGGTAGTGAATCACACATGCACCCCCTCCCTGGCTTCAGTCCCCAAAAAGCACTAGAGGAGGGGGAACAGGAACAGCACAATTGGGGTCAGACAGGTCTAAGGTCAAATTCTGCATCTGCCTTTGCCTGGCTGTGTGACCTTGGGCCTATGATGTCCCTCTGAGCCCCAGTCGCTTGACCTGTAACCCAGTTTCACTGAGAACACTCAGGGGATGAGGCCTAGGTGGTTCCTGGCCCAGGTTAGGGCTCAGGACGGTCCAGTTAGCAAGTGTCCCCTGGACCCAGCCCTCTTCTTATCCACAGATCCCCAGTCAGCCAGGGCGTGTTGTTTAAGTTTCCAAAAGCGGCACCATCCCATTGGACACTGGAAGCCTGCAGGGAGGCAGGGCGGGCTTCCTGCATCAACTCTACAGAGGGAATACTCAGCTCTCAAGGGGTCTGGGGGCTTCTCCAAGGTCACAGCGCTGGAAGGTCCAGGAAAGGACGGGATGAGATCAGCTCCTGAGCAGCCCCCCAATCCCACCCACCCTCCGGGATGACAGCCCGGGCGGCTGTGCCCGGGATGGGGAGGACCCACCCAAGGTCACACAGGCAGTTTGCAGCAGAGCCGGGATGGAAGCCGGTGCGGATGGAAGCCCAGAATCGGTGCGGCGAGGCCAGCGCGCCTCCCGGGCAGAATCCAACTAAGAGGACGCGGGGGACTCCCCCAGCCTGCTCACCGCACCCCCAAAGGCGGGAGAGAAGTGCTTTCACCAACTCCTGCCCCAGAGCGAGAGTCCATCGGCCCCAAAGCCAGCAAGCAAGGCAAGAGTGCAGGACTCCCCACCATCCAGCCCCCCCAGGGTGGGCGCGCCGGGCCAGCCCCGAGGGCTCCAAAGGGCGCCCGCCTCGCGTCCCGTTGCCACGGCGATGGGCACATCCCTCTCCCTCCGGTCCACCTCCTCCCCCCCTTCCCCCGCCTTCCAGGTCTTCCCGCCTCCAGCCCTTTCGAAAGCAAGCCAGCGGCGTCCCCAGCCGGGGCGAGCGAGCCGGCCGGCCTGCGCGATGCCCGGGAGCCGGGGACCCCTCTGGGCGCCCCCCGCCTGCGGCCTCACCCTGTCGGACTGCAGCTCCTCGCCCTGGCACAGGCGGCTGAGGAAGGACTTCTGCTCTCGGCACAGCGTCTGGCGCGTGGTCAGGAACACCGTGCCCCCCACGTTCAGCCGCACCCACTTGCCCCAGCCGCCCGCCGCGCGCCCGCCCGCCCCCGCCGGCGGCGCTGCCTCCCCGGCCTCCATCCTCATTGCCCGCCGCCGCGTCTGCAGCTCCAGCACCCAGCGGCAAGCGGCGGCCGGGGCCGTGCGGGGCGTGTCGGGAGTTGTAGTCCGTTCCGCCCCCGCCGGCGGCACCGCCTCCCCGGCCTCCATCCTCATCGCCCACTAGGACGCGGCCAGGACCGCGCGGGGCGTGCCGGGAGTTGTAGTCCGTCCCGCCCCCGCCAGCGGCGCCGCCTCCCCGGTCTACATCCTCATCGCCCACTAGGAGGCGGCCAGGACCGCGCGGGGCCTGTCGGGAGTTGTAGTCCGAACCAGCGCCTTGTGTTCCCAGGCTATCACCCGCTTCGCGGGAGCCTGGGTCTCCAAAGGGAAATCTCGACCCCGGAGGGACAGTGATACCCCAGTGTCCTCCTAATTGGTGATGTTATTGTCGGGGTTATCACAATAGCTTGGGTGGGATGGAATTACCCTTTTGAAAGTCCTGTTTTCGGATCCAGGAAAATCTTTGTTTATCAACAGATCCCATCCCTAAATGCATCTTTAAACCAAGTTTGTAGGTATCATTGTGTACCGTCGAGTCAGAACTGAGCCACAGTTGATCTTCCAGCGGGTTTTCAAAGGGAGTAAATAGCAAAAGAAAAGCCTGCCCATCCTGGTCTATTTGTACTGCGTGCCTTTGGGTTGGCAGCGAAGCTCCTCACCTCTAGGCTACCAAAGGGTACGATTAGGTACTTTTCGTATTAAACATCAATTCTCCAATTGCTTATTTTAATACATACTAAGTGTATAAATACATGCACAGACAGATGATGTACACATCACTCACTTATTGCCGGTGTCCAAACTGACTCAGTTGACACTCCCGTGAGTTTTTTGGAGGCTTTAAAGTTGCAAGGGAGGAGATTGCTCATCTTTCTGCAAAGAACTACAAGCTGGAGAGGACTGTCTGTGGGTTAGCACCACAACTCCCTGCAGACCCCACCACCAATTGTTATTGTTGATGTTTTTGTTGTTAGACGCAGTCTAGTCATCCACGACTCACAGCGACCCCAGGAACAACAGATCTGGACTTTGCCCTGTCCTGTATCTTCCTCACCGTCTCTGCTATACTCAAGCCCACTGTTGCAGCCACTGTGTCAATCCACTTAGCTGAGGGTCTTCCCCTCCTGCTGGTCCTCTTTCCCAGCATGATGGGTTTTTCCAAGGACTGGCCCTTCCTGACAACATCTCCGTGGTATGTGAGATGATGTTTCACCAACCTTGCCTTGAAGGCAAGGCAAATACAAGACAGATCTGTTTGTTCTTTTGGCAGCCTCCATGCTGTATGCAATCTTCCCTGCCAGCACTACAATTCAAAGTCAACAATTCTTCCTACGTATTACTCACACGCTCTCGGCAGCCCTGTGAGATTCATCTTGCTGGACTCACTTTCCAGATGAGGATGTAGGCAGTAGATAAGAGGCAGGCCTCCCCAACCAGGGGAGTCTGACTGCAGAGGATGGCATGTCCACCACCGGAGACCTCCTTCAGGTTCCTCCCACTACGGGTTGTCAGCATCCCTGTGCAAAATATCCAGAGAGGAAGAATGGAAAGCTTGCTGAATTGGAATGAGGATAGTTGGCTTGTCATTCTGGCTTTTGCAGGATGAGGTCTTGGAAAAAGCTTCCCTATCAGTAAACTGGGAAGGAAGGGATGAGATGAGCCATATGGCTTAGAGGCAAAGCTGACAGTATGGGTATTGAGAAACTGGGGAGGAGGGGAGCAGAGGCAACTAATCCTGAGGCCGGACACCAAGGAGGGACAAAACTAAAGAGATAGCTGTCTTTAACTTTCTCCATTTCTTGTTGTTTCAGCTATAGGCCTGTGTTAAGGAGGCAAGACCTTACACTGAACTGTTCGATTAGACCAGTAGCTCCTCTCTGCCAGGCTGGGGCAGCCTGGCCAAGCTGGGAAAGCTTCCCAGGCCTTGCTCAAGGCCCCACTTTCTCTAAAAAAATATCCTATCCCCTTGCCAGGGAGTGAGTCACTGACCTTGCAAGGATCCTGCTCCTGAGATTTCACCAGCTCCGGGACTTTGAGCAATTTCCTTTCTCAACCTCAGTTTTCTCTTTTGCAAAATGGGAGTTGCAAGAGTTGTGACCCCAGAGCATGGTGGTATTGGTGAAGAGCTTTGACTATTCCATGGATAACGACAAGAACAAACAAGTCTGTCTTGGAGGAAGTGCCGTCAGGGTCGTGCCTCAGAGGCAATGATGGGGAAACTTCATCTGTCATACTCTGGGCATGTTGTCATGAGGGGTCAGTCCTTGGGAAAAGATAGTACGCTGGGAAAGGGAGAGGGCCAAAGAAAGAGAGGAAGGGCCTCAACAAGAAGGATTGACACAGTAACAGTGACAATGAACTTGAACATGGAGGAGATAGTTAAGATGGTGCAGGAGAGGGCAGGGTTCCAGGTTCCAATCTGTCATACATGGGGTGGAGAGAGGGGGCTATCAGTCATGGTTCTCAACGGCACCAGGCAGCAACACCACAGAGCATTATGTAGTTGTTTTTAGGTGCAATCAAGTCGTAGATGACTCATAGCGACCCTATGAACGAAAGGCCTGAGCACTGTTCATAGAGTTTCCAGAGGCAAGCCATTTCAGAAGTGGATGCCATCCAAGCTTGTTTTAATCGGGAAGCTCCACCAAACACTGTCCACCATGGGTAACCATTATCACATTTGACACATCAGTGTCAAAATGTTCAGCATCACAGCAACCACAAGTTACCTCTGTACAGCAATGCACAGACAAGTGCTATACCACCTAGAAGAATGTTTGCCAGAAAAACAATTTGAACCAGGCCTGAGCATTTTAGTGGAGGTTAAATTGTTTTTCTAAAACCTCTAGCACCATCCCTGACATTCAGTGTACTGAACGAATGAAAGAGATGGGCTATGAACCAGCTGAAAATACAAGCACCAGTCATGGTAGTTGGTGAGCCCTCACAGTAACTATACTTTCTGCTCATGTTGTCACCTGCTGTGCCCATCTGGGAAGAACAGCCTTTTTATTTTTTTAAATATAAAAAAGAGTTTTTTTCCCATTGTTGCACATTTTCTTCCCCCTTTTCCTGCCCCCTCCTCCACCAGTCTCCCAACAACGCATCTCTTCTTGTTCCAGATTCTTGTCATATGTATGATGCCTAATCATATATTCCTTCCAGATATTTCTTCCCCTCCTCTATTCTAATGAACTGCTCATTATCTGTCCACTCATTTCCCATTCTCTCCCCAACTCCCCTATGTCTGTCCTATTTTATGTCAGTAGTGTTATGCAGTGTTTTTCCTTTTGTGACTGAGCTATTTCACTCAGCATAACGTCCTCCAGGCTCCCTCATGTTGTGTAATGTTTTATGAGTTCGTTGTTTTTCAGTGCTGCATACTATTCTCCCTTGTATGACTATACTATAGCCTTTTATCCATTCATTTATTGTTGGGCACTTAGGTTGTTTCCATCTATTTGCTATTGTGAATAATGCAACAATAACCATGGTGCATACATCTGTTTGACTTTGTTTCTTTAGGGTGTATTCCCAGTAGTGAAAATGCTGGGCCAAATGGTATTTCTAGTTCCAATTTTTTGAGAAAGCACCAGACTGCCTTGCCTAGTGACTGTACCATTTTACATTCCCACCAGCAGTGAATAATAAGAGTTCCACTTTCACCACAACCTCACCAGCATTTGTTGTTTGATGCCCTATTGAATGTTTTTATTGTTGCTGGAGTGGGATGATATCTTATCATTGTTTTAATATGGTTCTCCAAGTGGTTAAGCATTATATTACCAAACATTGGTAGGCACCTCAGAAGAAAGGCCTGGCAATCTGCTTCTAAAATGTCCCAGCCTTAAAAACCCTGTGGAGCATGCACCACCCTCTTCTGCACATAAGGAGTTACTATAGGTTGGAATCCACTTCATGTGAGCTGACAACAGTCTGCAAAGAAATGAGACAAGACAGAGGTGGTTAAGAGGTACATATTCCCAGGCAAGGATGAATTTACTCTGAGGTGTGTGTGTGTGTGTGTGTGTGTGTGTGTGTGTGTGTGTGTGTGTTGAGGTTGTTGGGGTTGTTGTTGTTGTTACTTTTTTTTTAAATTGTTGTATATTGTCGAATAAGATCTGACTGGTACAGGAGGAGACTGCCCTTCCTTCTCCAGCAGAGCATCTGTTGGATTTGAACCTTGTGCCTTTGGGATTGCAGCGCAGCTTCTTGCCACTAGGCCACCAGAGCTCCCTGAATTTACTGTTTCGTAGCTTGGCAAAGTTTCAGCTTCTCTAAACTTCAGTTTCCCCTTCTTTAAACTGGACACAGTAAATACTTCTGCCTACTTCCTGTGGCAGTTGTCAGGATTTGGGGTGTTAACTAGAGAGGTGCACTCAACCTTGTTTCAGCAAAGATTCAATGATTATTGGTTCTCAGGACACCAGCCCTGCTACCTCACTTGTTATTATTTAGACCTGAGACCAGTGATTCCTCTTCAAGTTTCCCTGCCCATCAGCTAGGATAAACCAGCCCAGTAGTCTTCTCCCTGCTGGGACTGGACAGAAGAGCAGAAGGAAGTGTCACTACAAATGCTCCAGGCTTCAAAGCAGAGCAGCTGCCCTTTGCTCTTGTAAACTCCCATGACCTGGAGTGACCCAGGCTCCTCTGGGCTCCCAGCTGGAGCGGGAGGAGCACAGCTTACAGCCAGGAGTTCTCACCTGAGCACAGCATCCTGTCCTGCTTTGAACCTTCTTGTCTTCTCAGCCGAGCACACAGCTGAGCAGTGTATGTCACAGCCCCTGTCAGCTCCCTGACTAGGATGCCACTCATCCCAGCTGGGGTTTCTGGATTCAGTCCGCCTCCCCTCCAAGTTCAGAATGTCAGAACATTCTGATTAGGCTCAACTGCTTGTTTTGTTCTTTATGGCAAATCCAATCTTAGCTCTCCCTGGGTGCCAGGCTTGCAGCAAACCTGGGGAGTCGGGGTGGGTGGGGAGCGGGTTCTGAATCTTCACTCTTCAGGCCACCTGAGGTGAGAAACTTTCCATGTCAGGACCTTCTGACGGGCCTGGCCCGGAAACACCTGGGCTCTGGGGTCCAGGCTTGGAATCTTTTCTCCATCAATCTCCTGGCACCTGGTTAATCACTTAACTCTTCAAACCTCACTTTACTGCACTGTTTGCAGCATCCTAATGGACGGTGAAGAGATTGAGATTGTTCTCAGCTTCAGTTTCCTTGGCTCCACAGTCAAAACTCTTGGCACCAGCAGCCAGGAAATAAAAAAACGTATTGCGATGGGAAAGTCTGCTGTTAGGGACCTCTTCAAAGTACTGAAGAGCAATGGTGCCACTCTGGAGATTAAGGTACGTCTCATACAGGCCATGGACTTTGCAATCACTTGCTATGCATCAGAGAGTCGGATAATGACTAGGGAGGACAGAAGGTGAATTGATGCCTTTGAGCTGTGGTGCTGGAGAAGAGTATTGAATGTGCCATGGACTGCCAGGAAAACAAACAGAATCATCCTGGAAAGGGTTAAACCAGGCTGCTCTTTGGAGGCAAGGATTCTGAGGCTTCGTCTGACATACTTTGGACATGTTGTAAGGAGGGACAGGTCCTTGGAGAGGGACATCATGCTTGGTAGGGT
>NW_006399836.1:9924510-9952967 GCF_000299155.1 Elephantulus edwardii
GAGGCAAGGATTCTGAGGCTTCGTCTGACATACTTTGGACATGTTGTAAGGAGGGACAGGTCCTTGGAGAGGGACATCATGCTTGGGAGGGTGGAAGGACAGCGCAGAAGGGGAAGGCCCTCCATGAGGTGGATTGATTCAGTGACTGGGGTGATCGGGATGGGTGTGTCAGAGACAGTGAGATTGACACAGGACAGAGCAGGGTTTAGGGCTGTTGTACATAGGGTCACTATGAGTCGTAAGTGGCTCAACGGCACATAACAACAATAACAACAACATTTGCCGCATATTCTCAAGTCCCATCCAGTCGATTCTAAGTTTCTGTGAGTTTGTGACCAACAGATCAGGCCCTTGTCCTGCCCTGTGCCATCCTCAAACTCTCAGGCGTGCTCAAACCCATTGCTGTACACTGTATCAGTCCACACTGCAGTGTTAGTAATCCTTCAGGCGGTGTGTACAGTCAGAGCTCCGGCGGCCACAGTCCATCAGGAGGTGCGCTGCTGACCCAAAGGCAGGGCCTCTTTGGTGGCTGGAATCCACAAGTGACTCTTCAGGAAAAAGATGAGCAATTTCTTTCTGTGTGATTTACAGCTTCAGACACGCTGACGCACTAGCAGTGAGTCAGTTCTGACTCAAGGACAGAGTGTTGTTGAGTGATGAGTATTTATAGGAGTTTCTGGATAGTATAAGCTGTTAATGTCCTCTGGGGCTAACCAAAAGATAGGTGGTTCAAGCCCACCAACGGTTGCCTGAGATAAAAAGCCTGCAACTTCCTTCTGGAAAAGCAATCATTGGAAGATTTTTGGTGCACATCTCTGCTCCAACACCCAGGGGTCACCTGCGTGGCAACCAGGTTATTTCTTAGTATTATTACGTGTAGAAGAATGTTAGCAATTAACACTGAGCAGGCAAGAAATCAGGAGATGCATTGCACTGGGAAAATCTGAAGTTAGGAACCTCTCCAAATTATTGAGGAGTAATGATGTCAGTTTGAGGACTAAGGTGCAACTGATTCAGGCCATGGTTTGTCTGATCACTTGCCATGCATCTGAGAGCTGGACAATGAATAAGGCTGACAGAAAAAGAATTGACCCCTTTGAGCTGTGGTGTTGGAGAAGAGCACTGAACATTCCAAGGATGGCCAAAGAGAACAGATAGGTCTTGGAGATGGTGTAGCTGGGGTGCTCTTTGGAGGCAAGAATGATGAGGCTAGGAGGTTCTATTTCTTGGAGAAGGACATGATGCTGGGAAGGGTGGAGGGTTGGCGAAGGAGAGGAAGACCCTCAACTAGGTGGATTGACACAGTATTTCAGGAAGTGTGAGAATGGCACAGGACAGGATTCAGATCTTTTGTTCATAGGGTCGTTAGAAGTCATACTTGAAAGCACCTGACAACAACAACACTGCGCACCTACTGTGTGCCATGTCCTGGGCTATACACCTGCCAGTTGTCATAGAGTCAATTCCAATTTATGGCGACCTCAAGTGTGTCTAAGTAGGACGAGGCTCCCAAGTGTTCAATGGCTGATATTTCTGCAGCAAATCACCAACCTTTCTACTAAAGCATTTTTGATGGATTTAAAACTTCACCTTTCAGCTAACAGTTGAGCACATTAACCTCTTGCATCTCCCAGGGACTCCAGATTAGCCCAAGGAGGGAGGTGTCATTCCCAGCTCACAGGTGGGGCTCAGAGTCCATAGGCTTGAATATTCATAAGTCTTGAATATTTATAAGCTAACAATTCTGTTATGCTGTCACCTGGAATTTCTGTTATCTGTCATCAAACCAGGCCCAATTGCTGACCTTGTTGTTGTTGTTGTTAGGTGCTCGTTGGTTGAATATGACCCACAGTGACCGTAGGAACGACAGCCTCGAACCCTGTCCTGTCCTGCACCGTCCTCACAATCACCGACACTCTCGAGCCCACGGCTGCAGTCACGAGGCGATCCACCTGGTTGAAGGTCTTCCTCTCTTTGGCCGACCCTTCACCTTGCTGACGTTAGTTGGCCAGAAACGAGATCCAGGCTTTTCCTGTGAAGAGCACACTCCCTCTCCCATGGAATAGATTCTGACTCGTGGAAACCCTCCACTGGGTTTCAAGCCTGTAAATTTTAATGTGAGGACACGAGCATGTTCCTCCCACGCGGCAACTGATAGATTAGAACTGCAGACCTTTCAGTTAGCAGCGGAGCCCCAAATGCACTGCGCCACCTTGGAAGGGCCGACTCATTCAACACTCGCTGTCATGCAGTGGGTTTCCTGCTCGTGATCGGTTCCCGAGGCTCTAAAGGACAGCGGGAGGAAAATGCCCCTCTAGCTCTATGGAAACTCTATGAACAGTACTTGGGCCTCTCGTTCATAGGGTCGCTATGAGTCGTCTACGACTCGACGGCACCTAACAACAACAACGACAACATAGAGTTACATTGGTCCAGTGGACAGAAAGTGATGCTACCAAGCCCAAGGTGGTTGATTTTAATCAGTGGTCCTCAGGCCTGGTTCAAATTGTTTTTCTGTCAAACAGTCTTCTAGGTATTACAGCACTGGTCTGTCCATTTGCTGTACAGAGATAACTCGTGGTTGCTGTGATGCTAAACACTGTGACACTGATGTGCCAAATGTGATAATGGTTACCCATGGTGGACAGTGTTTGGTGGAGCTCCCCAATTAAAACAAGCCTGGAAGCAGGAGTGGCATCCACTTCCAAAATGGCTTGCCTCCAGAAACTCTACGAACAGTGCTCAGGCCTTTCGTTCATAGGGTCACTATGAGTCATCTACAACTCCACGGCACCTAACAACAACAACAACAACAACTCTGGCGGAACTGCTTGTGGATTCAAACTGCCCGAGACGTGCATGTAACCATACGCTGCTCCTCACAAGTGCAGAACAGAAGGTGCCATCCTCACTGAGAAGGACAGCGAAGGTTCTAGAGGAGGTGTCACCCTTAAATTAGCAGAGATGCAGTTGGACCATCAGAGATGCCATCTTACTGGGGTTCTAGCCAGACCACCTCTGGCTGTGGGTGCACCCGAGCTTCAACCAGAGAGGAGGGGCCGTAGGTCACTGGACCAGCTGGTCTTGACCACTTAGGAGTCAGCGATTCAGCCTGACCAGCAGAGGGTGCCCCAATCTGCCCCGGTTTGGAGCAGCCTTATCAAGAGGGGACTCCCCAATCTGCCTAGGGCTTGGGTTTTCTCACCAGTAGGAGCACCTCAATGGGCCCAGGTTTGGGGCAGCCTCACCAGTAGAGGTGCCCCTATGTGCCAGGTTTGGGGTAGCCTCACCAAAAGGGGGCTCCCAAATCCGCCTAGAGCTTGAGTTGTCTCACCAGCAGGGGCACCCCAACCTGCTGAGGTTTGAGATAGCCTCACCAGCAGGGGCACTCCTATGTGCCAGGTTTGGGGCAGCCTCACCAGTAGCAACCAGGCCCCCTGCTCTGACCCCTGTCATCTTGTCAGCTCCATTGCCTGGTTCTCTCCAAATGGCTCAGCTCTTGGCCACTGAGGCCATGACTGGGACTTTCTCACAGCGAGTTCCTCCCCCTCCGCCTGTTGGTCTCTCTGAATCTAATTCCACAGAAACTGATCACTCAGAACCAGAACACGTCTCTGTGCCAGGCACCGCGCCAAAGCACTTTCATTAATTACCTCTTTTAATTCTCATGCAACAGGGAGATCGATGCGATTGTGATCTGCGTTCTGCGGAGGAGGAAGCCGCGGGCAGGGGCGCTTCTGTACTTTTTCTGAGCTCCAGGCGTCTTACTGCTGCCTATTTCAGTTGCATCGCCCCCCCAAACCCTCTAACCAGGTATGGGGGTGCGAGGAGGGGAGGAAAAGGAGGAAGGCAGGGGAGTTTTTTCATGCTAAGCGCCTTTGCTCAGCTGAAGCAGATGACTCCAGCCAGCTCTTTTTCTTGCAGCTTGGTTTGGGGCCTTTTTGGAGCCCCCATTGTTAACGAATGCTGCAGTACCCTCTTGGACCGTGTTTCCACCAGGTGGCTGTTTGAGACACCACCTGAGTTCCCTGTCCACCCCAATAGTCCCCCAAATCCTCAGGAATGCCACTATACACTCCCCAGTTTACCCTAGAGTGGAGGGCGGTTAGTGTTTTACCCGGGGCGTTTCCTGACTGAGGTCTGACCTCCAAGCTTTCCAGAATTAAGGAGAAAGTCAGGCTCTTTTGCTGGCCTCTGAGAAACACCTTTCAGCCACTCAGTGATGAAGGCGCCTCCCCTACTGCCAGGGCAGGACAAGTGATGTGCACTCAGCACCCCAATTCCTGCCTCCAGGTGACCCCTCCCTCATTCAGCCTTCATCTCCTTCCATTTACGCCTCTCCAAGCTCTGCTATGGTTGGCTTTCTAGCACTGACCCAAAACTTGTTCTTAATTTTCTTGTAGAATTTGCTTTAGATGGTGCTAAGGATTGAAATGGGGGTCCCCTCCCCGACAAATATGTCAGTGTGGTTGTACCAGGATTCCCACTTTAGGCTATTATCCTGCATTTGAGAATCTGAAATGTTGTAAATCCTCACCTCTGTGGTGTTATTGAAGCAGGATTAGAGGTAGTTATGTTAATCAGGAGAATGCGATTTGCAGGATTAGCTTGTATTTTAAGGCAATCTCTTTTGAGATAGAAAAGAGATGAAACAAGCAGCCAGAGATCAGAAAGACCCCAGTACCATCAAGAAAGAAGAGCCAGGAGCTGAATGTGTCCTTTAGATGAAGGGTCCCTGTGCTGTGAACCTCCTAGACTCATGGGAAGATTGATACCAAAACACATGGAGTTCAAGACACACTAAATTTAGCACAGATGTTGGAGAGATCAAGATCTCCCTCCAGAGCCAACATAGAGAGAAAATCTTTTCGCTCCAGAAGTCTAACTTCATATTTGTAGCTTCTGATGACTTAGTGTCAACTCAAAGGCATGCATTCAAATTCACCAGCTGCCCTACACGAGGAAAAATGAGCAATCTACTTCCATGTGATTTACTGCCTCTGAAAACCCACTTGGAGGGTCAGCTATGAATCTAACTGAAGAGTAGGGAACAACAACAACAGCCTCCTGCACTGCGAGAGGCTCATTTTTGTTTGTGAAAGGCATTCATTTGAGGAATATCTGGTGGAGCAGCATTAGACAACAAAGACAGATGGTCTAGCACCTTGTTACACAATGTGAGTGCAGTTAACAAAGCTGCCTCAGATGGATTCATAGAAATCTGCATTTCAGAAGATATTTTATTTTTAGTTTATTTCTGACTTATAAAAAACGGTGGCAAAATAGTAAAAACAATTCACAGACAGCATTTACCCAGATTTCTCAAATGTTAACGTTTTACTGCTTGGTTTTCCATTTCTCTCCTTTCTGTTTTCAAAAATAGAAAATAAATATACATAAGCATCGAAGGCACAAGATATAAAATTATACACGTATACCTGTCATTATTTTTTCTCCGGGTTGGATAGTAAGTTTCAGAGTAATTGACCTTCCATTTCTCAGTGTTTTGGTCTTTTATATAGCCTTGTTGTTGTTGTTATGTGCTGCCGAGCTGTGTGCGACTCATAGTAACCCTATGTACAGCAGATATAAAGCCTCCCCTATCCTCAGCCAGTCTAACTGACACACCTACCCCCACTGCCCCAGTTACCATATCAATCCATCTCATCCAGGGTCTTCTTCTCCTGCACTGTTCCTCTATCCTTTTGAGCATGATGTCCTCCTCTAAGGACCAGTCCCTCCTGGCCACATGACCAAAGTGTGTGAGATGGAGCTTCAAAATTCTAGCCTCCAAGGAGAAACATGGTTCACTCTTTCCAAGACAGACCTATTTGTTTTCTTGGCAGATGATGATATGTGTAAGACTCTTAGCTAGCACCACAACTTGAAGGTATTGATTCTTCTTTTGTTATCTTTAGTCATTGCCTACCTCTCCCATGCATACCAAGTATATAACCTTAGTAAAATTATCAAAGTCAGGGAATAAGCACTATTACATTGTTGTTATATATGTGCTGTCGAGTCGCCTGCGACTCATAGCGACCCTATGTATATCAGCCCTAAATCCTGCTCTATCCCTTGCCAATCTTATTGTCTCCAACACACCTATCCCCATTACCCCAGTGACTGAATCAATCCATCTCATTGAGGGTTCTTCTCTCCTGTGCTGTCCCTCTACCCTCTCAAGCATGACAGCCCTCTCCAAGGACTGATCTCGCCTTGCAACATGTCCAAAGTATGTCAGATGGAGCTTCAGAATCCTTGCCTCCAAGGAGCAGCCTGACTTCACCCTCTCCAGGATGAACTTGTTTGTTCTCCTAGCAGTCCATGGTATATGCAATACTATTCTCCAGCACCACAGCTCAAAGGCATCAACTCTCCTTCTATCATAGCTAATCATTGTCCAGCTCTCTGATGCAGAGCAAGCAATTGCAAAGACTGGCTTGTATCAGGCACACCTTAGTCTCCAGACTGGCATCGTTGCTCTTCAGTAGTTTGGAGAGGTCTCTGACAGCAGAGTAATTAAGTCATCTTTTAATGTCCTGGCTGCTGGTACCAAAAGTGTTGATAGTAGAGTCAAGCAAACTGAAGCTGTCAACAATCTCAGTCTCTTCACCATCCATAGTGATGCTGCCAATTGGCCCAGTGGTGAGAATCTTTGTTTTCTTGATGTTGAACTTCAGTCCATATTGAAGGCTGCAGTCCTTGACCTTCTGCAGCAAGTGCTTCAGGTCCTCTTCAATTTCAACAAGCAGGGTTGTGTCATCTGTATAACACTGATTGTTGATGAGTCTTCCTCCAGTCCTGATGCCACACTTCTCCTCCTAGAGCCCAGCCTCCCAGATAATCTCTTCTGCATAGAGATTGAAAATATATGGAGATAGGACACATCTTTGCTGCATACCCTTCTCAATTTTGAACCATGTTTCCTTGCTTTGTTCTGACGACTGCCTCTTGGTCCAAGTATAAGTTTCATATAAGCACAACCAAGTATTCTGGGATTCCCATTCTTCTCAGAGTCAGTCACAGTTTATTGTGATCCACACACTCAAAGGCCTTCGCATAGTCAATGAAACACAGATAGATACTCCTCTGTTACTCTCTGCTTTCTGCCAAGACCCATCTGACATTAGCTATAATATCTCTAGTACCATGGACTCTTCTAAATCCAGCCTGCACTTCAGGCAGTTCTCTGTTAATGTGCTGTTCCAGTCATTTTTAGATAATCTTCAGCAGAATCTTGCTTGCATGTGATATGAATGATACTGTTCAATAATTTCTACACTCTGTCGGATCACCTATCTTTGGAATGGGAACAAATATAGATCTCTTCCAGTCTGTTGTCCAGGTAGTTGTCCTCCTGATTTCTTGACACAACTTGGTGTGCAAATCCAGGGCAGCGTCTGTTTGTTGAAACATATCAATCGGTATGCCATCAGCTCCTGGGGCCTTGTTTTTTTTGCCAATTCTTTCAGAGCAGCTTAAACTTCTTCCTTCATCACCACAGGTTCTTTTGTGTTGACCAATTCCTTTTGGTACAATGACTCTGTATACTCTTTCCATCTTCTTTTAATGCTTCCTGGATCATTTCATTTTCTGCCCAAAGCATCCTTAAATATTGCAACTTGAGGTTTGAATTTGTTCTTCAGTTCCTTCAGCTTCTGAAATGCTGAGCGAGTTCGGCCCTTTTGATTTTATAACTCCAGCTCCTTGCGCATTTCATTGTACTTTGTCTTCCCTGTCTTTTGAAATCATCTGTTAATCTCCTTAATATCTGTTTCTTCCCTTTGCTTTGGCTTCTCAGCATTCCAGCACACTATTTGGAGTTTCTTCTGACATCCATATTGGTCTTTTCTTTCTCCTCTGTCTTTGTAATGACCATTTGTGTTCTTTCTGGATGATATTCTTTTTTTTATTATTCATTACAAATACCTTTTTTTTAATTGGGAAAAACATATTGGGGGTACAAGGAGGTGAGGGTTGGGGGCAGAAGGGTGAGGATGGGCCAGGATGCAGATGCAGAACTGCACAGTTTCGTTGGTGGGGGGAGCAGGTGAAGGAAATGATGAGGGTCCAGTGGGGACCAGATGCTACAGAGGAATGACAAGCATTTTCCAATAGTAATTAAACCAACTGTCTTATTGATTTGGGAATTGGATGCCGACTCTCTGGCTTCTTCATGCTGAACAGGGGCGTACATGTAAAGGGGGGAAGGGAGGATGCTTTATCACCTTACTGGTGGTCTTGGGTTAAAGCTGCTTGCCTTCTTGCTCTGTTAGAAGATATTTTCTTGTCATTTGCTCCCCTCTGGACTGCAAAGTGTTTTCCCAGGTGGGTCCAGTGGGGATGGCTGGTTGAACCCAGAGGCTCCATCCTCCTTTGCTTCCTTAGCTGTCAGCTGTATTTCCTTTTTGTCACTGGCACTGGGTTCAGGGTCAATTCTGGAGTAAAACTCAGAGTTAAGGTTACCTATAGGAAAGGGAGCAAACCTAGAGAGAACAAACTTGTGAGTTACAAATCTTGATATCTTCCCACAGCTCATCCAGCCTTCACTCATTAACGTCCAAAGCTTCAAACCTGCTCCTGAGATGGTTTTGAAATTCAGGTTGGATAGACTCAAGGTCAAATTTTGGTTACCGTGAACTTCATTTCATTTTCCTCAGCTTCAGCTTGAACTTGCATATGAGTAGTTGGTGGTCTATTCTACAATCAGCACCTGGCCTGTTTTTCACAGCTGATATTGGGCTTCTCCAGTTATTCCTTCCACAGATGTAATTTATCTAATTCTTATGCATGCCATCAGGTGAAATACATGTGTATAGCCTGTGTTTATGTTTCTTATAAAATGTATTTGCAATGAATAAGTCGTGGATTGTGCAAAATCCTATCATTCTATCTCTGGTTCAGCTCTGTCACCAAGTCTGTGTTTTCCAACTGCTGATCCTTCTTCTCTATTCCTAACTTTTGCATTCCAGTCACCCATTATTATTAATGCATCTTGATTGCATGTTCGATGGATCTTTGACTGCAAAAGTTGGTAGAAATCTATTTCCTCCTCTTCGGCTCTAGTTATTGGTGCATATATTTGAATGATAGTGGTGTTCACTGGACTTCCTTGTGTGCGTATGGATATTATCCTGTCACAATACTGCGGCTGAGCCCTCAAGTATGGAAACACATAGGAGGAGAAACAGCTGTAAGCAGACACTAGTGATTGGAACATGGAATGTAATAACCATGCATGTAGGAAAACTGGATATTGTTAAAAAGGAAATTGAACATATAAATATTGGTATTGGCAAAGTGAGATGGACTGGCACGGGACATTTTGAGTCAGAGGATCATATGATCTACTATGCTGGAGATGAAAAGAGGAAAAGTGGGGTTGCTTTCATAGTTAAAGACATCATTTCTCCATCCCTCTTGAAATACAATGTGAGTGACAGGATAATATCCATATCCATACTATTATATTACAATTATGATATTACAGTATAATAGCCTTATCTTCTTCAGAACTGTCACACATTTCCATTGATCTCACGAATATCATTTACCAACCCTTTTAACTTATAGCATCAAGTTGGAACCAGTGCATAGCCGACCCTCCGTTGGGTTTCCAAAGCTGCAAATCACACAGAAAGAGATTGCTCATCTTTCTCCCTTGGAGACACTGCTGCTAGAATCTGCTAAAATTTTGGATCAGCAGCACAACTTTCTATAAACTATGACCCCAGAGCTCTCCGTCTTGTTCTTTATAGTGAGGCTAAAACATGAATGGACCCTGGGCTGCATTGCTCTTAGTATCATATCTCTTTAAGCAGTTGCTTTTGAGTTGACTCTGATTTGGAACATGTGGAGCCTTGACTACACCAGTTAAGCTTTCTGTAGAGATCCATATTTTTCTGTCTTACTATTTCAGAACTCTTAATTTTACCATGATGCCTTCAATTCCAATACAACACCATCATTTCCCCCCCTCTCTTCAACAGGGAAAAAGGTTGTTCCAGTGTCCTCAATTTATTTGCTCTGCCCTAGTTCTATAACTTTCAGCAAGCAAGGTTTGTGGCACCTGCATCATGAGGGCTATTAATGAATCATCCTCCAATCCTGATGCCACACTCCTCTTCATATAGTCAAGCTTCTCCAATATTTGGTTCAGCACACAAATTGAATCAGTATGGAGAAAGGACACAACTCCTTTAACCATTTAACCACGCAGTGTTCCTATGCTCTTTGACAACTGCTTCCTCGTCTAGGTTTTTCATGACTACACACACTTAATTGTAAGGGAGCTCAGGTGACCTAGTGGTGAGAAACTGCACTGCAAGCCTGAAGACACGCTGTTCGAATCCACCAACTGCTCCGTGGGAGAAGGATTGGCAATCTCCTCTGGTGTGATTAAACTGCCTCTGAAAACCCAGTGGAAGGTCAGCTATTGGTCCGTTCCGACTCGATGGTACACAACAACAACAACAAACACTTGAGTGTTCTGGGATTTCCATTCTGCTCAAAGTTTCTTCTGTACAACATAGGTTACGTCATCTGTGTTATGCAAAACTTGTTTTCAGAAAAGTGAAGACGACTTGAAGTATTTAAGCGGCAGGAGATCACACTGCAGCTTTCAATACAGGTTACATCTCAACATCAAGAAAGCACATATCCTCACCACTGACAACAGGCAACATCACGGTGAATGGAGGGAAGATTGAATTTGTCAATGATTTCATTTTACTTGAGCCCATAATCAATATCCCTGGTAGCAGCAACCAAGAAATCAAAAGACAGAATTGCCTTGGGGAAATCTGATGTCAAGGGCCACTCTGAAGTGGTAAAGACCAGGGATATTAGAGTGAAAGTGAAGGTGCTCCTGACGAAAGCGTTGGCGTTTTCAAGTGCTTCCTATGCATCTGAAAGCTGTACAATAAACAAGTTCTTTTTCTTGTGGTATTGGTGAAGAGTACTGACTATACCGTCGACTGCCAAAAGAACAATCAAGTCTGTCTTGAAGGGCAGTCCGAGTGCTCCTTACAGGCAAGGATGGTGCAACTTCCTCTCACTTACTCTGGGCACATTTTCAGGAGGAACCAGCCCTTGGAGAGAGGCTTCCTGCTGTGAAGAGTAAAGGGTCAGGAAGCCCCTCAGGGACACAGTGACTGTAACACCGAATATAGCAAAGACAGTGAGGCTAATACAGGACCGGGCACAGCCAGGGTGACTGCGTGCATTCGACCCTCCAGCCCTTTTACGTCAGCAGCTGAGCATTTAACTTTTTAAAAAATTAATTTTAATGAAAGTTTACAGAGGCTTAGGGATTCCAGTCATTCAGTGTTGCACTTTTCTCCCTGTTCACCCCCTCTCCCCCAATTCACTCTTCTTCTTGAAAAGTAAAACTCTTTCATTGTTATGCAATCCCTGCCCCCAGGTCCACTCCACTGTGCAGCCTTCATTCTTTACTCCTGTCATGACAATAATACCTAATCATATATCCCTTTTAAGCAGTTCTCTCTCTCTCTCATCTGTTTTAATGTAGTATACATTATTTATCCCCTCTTTCTCAGTCTCCCCTCAACCCGATGTCAGTCCCGTTTTACAACAGTGGCACTATGCAATACTTTTCCTTTTGTGACTGAGATATTTCACTCAGCATAATGTCCTCCAGGGTCACCCATTTTGTAAAATATGTCATGAGTTCCTTGTTTTTCAATGCAGCATAGTATTCCATTGTGTGAATATACCACAGATTCTCTATCCACTCATTTGTGGATGGGTATTTGGATTGTTTCCAGCTTTTTGCTTTTGTGAACAAAGCCGCAATAAACATGGGTGTGCATAGCACTTAACTTTTGTGCCATCAGGACTGCTTAGGTATCACCAAGTTCATTTTCAAAAGGATTGAATGAATGTTCTTTTCTATAAACAATGGATGGAAATCCTACTTTCTCAGGGTATCATGTCCTTTGAGTTCTTGGCTGCTGCTTCTAGGAGCATAGATTATGGATCCAAGTCAGAGGAAAGCATGGACAAAATCAGTGTTGTCCTTGTTTATGTGATGCTGTTTATATGTTCAATTGTAAAGATTTTTGTTTTCATTAGGTTAAGGCGTAGTCCATGCGGAAGGCTAATCTTTCATCTTCATTAATAAGTGCTTAAAGTCCTCTTGGCTTTCAACAAGCAGGATTATCTTATGTCGTCTGTTATGCATCACAGGTTATTATCACAGGGTATTAATGAATATAAATGGAATGATATTGTTGTTGTTGATTGCCTTCAAGTAAAGTACGACTCACAGCAACCCTATAAACAAAAGGCCTGAAGACCCTTTACAACTATTGACATTTATCAGATAACATTCCTCTGGACATTGAATGATAGTGGTCAAATTTATGCACCAACAACCAGAGCCAAAGTGGCAGAAATGGATGACTTCTACCAATTGTTGCAATCAGAAAGGAGAGTTGATGCTTTGAGCTTTGGTGCTGGAGAAGAGTATTGAATATTCCATAGACTGCTAGGAGAACAAACAAGTTCATCCTGGAGAGGGTGAAGCAAGGCTGCTCCTTGGAGGCAAGGATTCCGAAGCTCTGTCAGACATACTTTGGACATGTTGCAAGGCGGGATCAGTCCTTAGAGAAGGACATCATGCTTGGGAGGGAGGAGGGACAGTGCAGAAGAGGACGACCCTTGAGGAGATGGATTGATTCAGTCACTGGGGTATTGGGGATGAGTGTGTCGGAGACAATAAGATTGGCAAGGGATAGAGCAGGATTTAGGGTTGTTGTACATAGGGTCACTATGAGTCGCAGGTGACTCGATGGCACATAACAAAACTACAACAATCAAGATACACTAGTAATAATGGGTGACTGGAATGCAAAAGTTAGGAAGAAGGATTGGTAGTCAGGAAACACAGATGTGGTGAGTGTAACGATAGAATGATAGAATTCTTTACAATCAATAATTTATTAATTGCAAATACCTTTTGTAAGAAACACAAATGGCAACAATACACATGGACCCTACCTGATGGCCTACACAGGAATCAGATTGATATTATATTGGTAGGAAAAATTGTTGGAGAAGATTGATATTAGCTGTAAAAACTAGACCTGATACTGAGAGTGGATCAAATAATCAACTACTCGTATGCAAGTTCAAACCAAAGCTAAATAAAATAAAATAAAATCCAAAGAACCAAAGTTTGACCTTGAGTCTATCCCTCTTGAATTTAAAGACCACCTCAGGAACAGGTTTGAGGCCTTGAATACCAATGAGTGAAGACCAGATGAGTTGTGGGAGGATATCAAGAACTCATTCATAAAGAATGCAAAAGGTCATTACAAAGATGGAGGAAGACGACCTAAGTGGACTTAGAGAGACACCTGATATTGCACTAGAGCACTGAGAAACCAAAGCAAAGGGAAGCAATCAAGATGTTACGGACCTGAACAGAAGATTTCAAAGGGCACCACAGGAAGACAAAGTAAAGTATTATCATGAAATGTGCAAAGAGCTGGAGTTTGGAAAATCAAAAGGGATGAACTTGTTCAGTATTTCTTAGACTGAAGGAACTGAAGAACAAGTTTAAGCCTCGAGTTGCACTACTTAAGGATGCAGTGGGAAGAATGTTGAATGACCTGGGAAGCATCAAAAGAAGATGGAAGGAGTACACAGAGTCACTACACCAAAAAGAATTGGCTGACACAGAAGAATTTCATGAAACAACGTATGATCAAGAGCCTCTTCTAAGACAGACTTGCTTGTTCTCTTGGCAGTTCGTGAGATTGGTATTCAGCCCTCTTCTCCAACACCACACTTCAGAGGCATCAATTCTTCTTCTTTCATCCTTCGTCATGGTCCAACTTCGAGAGGCTGCTAACTAGGATGGGAGGAGATTACCGATCTTTCTCTTGAAGAGCAGCTGGTAGATTCGAACCACCTACCATCCAGGGCCCTCCTCTTTTTTTGTTTTACCATCTTCTTTTGATGCTTCCCAGGTCATTCAACATTCTTCCCACTGCATCCTTAAGTATTGGAACTCGAGGTTTAAACTTGTTTTACCCAGCACGATGGCCTTCCCCAAGGACTGGCCCTTCTTAAGGACAGCTGAAGTATTTGGGAAAATGATTTACAACAGTGAGTTGTAACTTCGTTTGGTTGCCAAATCTATTATTTTTATTATTATTATTATTTTTGTGTGAGTGTACCGTCAAATCAGATCTGACTGGTACAGGAGGAGATTGACCCTCCTTCCCCGGCAGAGCATCTGGTGGATTTGAACCTTGCACCTCTGCAATTGTAGTTGCAGCTCCTTACCACTAGGCCACCAGAGCTCCCCTCAAATCTAATATTTTATTTTGCAATTTTTAACAGATCTTTCCTGTGGTCAGTTTAGGGGGGGAAAAAAAGGTGGTGCAGTGGGCTGGCGCGAGGATTGGTGGGTGTGACGATCTCATGGAGCTCAGTTCATGGAAATGCTGTTTTGAGTCGGCTGATGACGCTGTCTCTATCGCAATCTGTAGGTCCAAGTCTGAACCTGCCAGCCAGCCGGACACACCTCCATCCAATGTACCCAATGGCCAGGCCCGGCAGTGAGGCCTCCTGGGCCTCTCCCCTTGGCTTTCTCATGCCTGGTCCCACCTCCCTCCCCACACCAGTGCCCAGTGGCCCCTCCTCCTTCCTGCTTCTGCCCTCTGGTCCTGCACTCTCAGGATTTCAGCTCAACACCCTATTTTCTGTGCAAACTCACTTCAAGTTGGCACTCTACTTCCCAGCCCTGGAAGCTAGCTTCCCGCTGACCACAGGCCCAGCATTCCTTCTGCTTCCCTGAGGGATCTTGGGCGTCCTCCCTGCCAAGCCTCATATCATTACCCATTCATACCCACAGCCCTTCTCTCACTGCCCGCTGCTGGCTGGCTGCTCTTGGCATGGTCTACGGTCTATGCTGTGAGGAGGAGGAAGCGGAGTCCCTCTGGGAGTCTGAGGGAACCTCTGGGGTCACTAGAGAGCTGGTGTGGTCAGAGCAGATACCCCAGCAGGTCATGCCAAGGGCCACTGAGTCAAGATGGCAGAGATTGGACTCAAGGACAGGGTTCATGAGGGGAATTCTGACTGCTAGGACCCTCAGAGTTGGGGACATGAGGGGTCTGTGGGTATCAGGAGGATGGGCAGGTGGCATGAAGGAGTATCCATACCACCCCTCACTGGCATTGATCTCAGAAGTGCCCACACTGAAGGACTAAAGGACTACCTGAACCCCAACCTTTCCACCCCGAGACCAGAAAAACTGGATGGTGCTGGCTGCTCTGAAAGGGATCATGGTGGGAGGTCCCAAACACAGTGGGAGAAAGAAAAAGGCAGCAGAAAAAATTCTCTAAAGCAAGAAAAAGGCCAAGCCTATTGGTCTGACAAAGACTGTTAGAACCCCCTTAGGGAACCAGCCACATAAGATCAAAAGGGCAGCCTCTGCTCAGGGACAAAGCTCAGGAGGTGAGACGCTCCAGGCAAGAAGGATGAATGGGATTGGCAAACAGAAGGAGGAAGTGGGGAGAGTGCGAGGACTGCCAGGAAACAAAATGTAGATGAGGCACAAACGTGTATCAATTTGTACACCTCCTCCCAGATGGCAATAAAAAGTTAAAAGAAGGAGGAGAAGGACATTACAAGAGACGCGCCAGGAGTTGCAGCTCTGGCTGCCCTGAAGCCCGGCAGGCCCGCAGGGCTCGTGTCTCTTGTCTCCTGGCCCGGCCTGTGTGTCCCTGCTCTTGGAAGGACTTTCAGCTCTTTCTTTCCTCATCAGGTGGTGGCACCTGTCAAAAGAATAAGCAGGGGTCTTGCGCACTCCACAGGTGGGCTTGGCCATCTAACACCGCCCCCCCCCCAGTTAATTGCAGGGGAAGAGGAATGCTCATCCTTCTCCCATAGAGCCCTTAGTGGATTTGAACCGTGTGCTTTTGGGACTATAGTGCAACTTCTTAGCACCAGGCCACCAGAGCTCCCACAGTTGGGCTTGGCCACCTAACACCCTATCCCACACTCCATTTCCAGGGAAGGGAGGGAACAGTTCTCCCAATGAAGTGATGGGGTAGAGTTCCTTTGATGTCCCTCTAGGAAGCTCAGACCCCAGGGAAAGAACCCACTGAGAACAGGGTCCACACCCTCACGCTTTCTTGCCCCAGCAACCAGACAGCATTACAAATGCACCATCCTCCCAACAGCCAGACGCTCTGACAAACCAACCTTCCTGGGTAAGGACGGGGCCTGTGCTGGCTCACTCGGGGGGGTTCCGGCAGTGAGGAAGCTTACACACCTGACAGGCGCCCCAGGGCCTGTGGTCAAAGACCTCTGGTCTAATGACAGGCCTGTCGCTAGTTTCCCAGCTGGTTTTGAGCTCTGAGGTGGGAAATGCTTTGAGTGGAAAACTGGCAGCAAATGAGTGGAGTTCCGGAAGCACAGAGCAGGAGGATTTACAGCTTTGGAAACCTGACCCAGTGGTTCCTGTAGGTCCCCGTGAACTGGCATCAACGTGCTAAAAGTGAGTATACTTCTGATTTTAGTAGAGGAGGAAGCCTGAAAAGAAACAGTGGGCACCAACCGGGGCAGTCAGTAATCACCCGCCCTGGTGACACCACTTCCATGCAGCCTCCCTGATAACCCCTACCTGGGAACCCCTGGGGGGTCCCATCCAAACGCTGGCCTGTTAGTTTCTTTGCCAGGCTTCAAAACAAAACAAAACCTCAACCAACCACAAAAACACTGTTGTCCAATTGATCACTATTAATAGCGACCACCTATCAGGTCTCTGAGGCCGTATGTCTCTACAAGAGGCAACTGCCCATCTTTCTCCTTGTGAATTCAAAGTGCTAATTTTGGGCTAGTCCAGCATAACTATTATGTGTCTTGCTTGGTTGCTATGGGCCTTGGAGTTGGAATGGACTTATAGCTGACCCCTCCATCAGGTTTTCATGCCATTGAACTTGTGACTTTGAAGAGTACTGAATGTCCCACAGATCACCAGAACAAATAGCTATGTCTTGGAGAAGGTGCAGCCAGTGTGCTTGTTGGAGGCCAAGATGATAAAGCTTTGTCTCACATACTTCGGGCACATTGTTAGACGAGATTATTCATTGGAGAAAGATACCATGCTTGGAAAGGTGGAGGGGAGGTGGACGGTGAAGGAGAGAAAGACTCTCAACCTGGTGGATTTATACAGTGACTGCAGCAATGGGCTTGAGTAAGTCAGAGATTTTGAGGATGGCACAGGATAGGACAGAGTTCATAGGTCACTATGGACTGTACTTGACTGGTCCAGGCCATGTACTTGCAATACATCAGAGAACTGAACAATGACTAAGGATGACAGCAGAGGAAGCAATGCCTTTAAGTTGCGGCGCTTGAGAAGAGTATTGAACATGATATGGACCTCCGAGAGAACAAACAGGTCTGCCCTGGAGAGGGTGAAACCATGTGGCTCCTTGGAGCGAAAGGATTTTGAAACTCTGTGTCACATACTTTGGGCATGCTTCCAGGAGGGACCAGACCTTAGAGAAGGCCATCGTCCTTGGAAGGGTGGAGGGACAGTGCAGGAGAGGAAGAACCTGGATGAGATGGACTGACACAGGGCAACTGATGAAATGGGAGCAAGTGTGTTGGAGACTGTAAGATTGGCTCAAGATAGAGCAAGGTTTGGAGCGATTGTTCACAGGGTTGCTATGAGTCCTAGTCACTTCAAGGGCACATAACACCAACAACAATAGCTGGTAACAGAAGTTAGTGGTTCACACACACCCAGAGCACTACAGAAGAAAGGGCCTGATGTTCTGCTTCTCGAAAGGAAATCCAGGAAAACACTATGGAATAGCTCTACTGTCACCCACGGGGCCACCACCGTGTGCTGTAATCAATTGGAGGGCACCAGACAGGCCAACAAAAGGCAAACATATTAGAAGTTTGCAGGCTTAAATGACAGGACTTCAAATCTTTGCAAATTTCAGCTTTGAATGACTCATTCTTCCTGAGCTGAGGAACCTTCAATGAGCTTATATTGTTCTTGTTGTTAGGTGCCTGTGGGGTCCAGTAGGACTCACCACGACACTATGATCAACATTGTGTCCTATCCTGTGCCGTCCTCATCATCTCTGACCCACTCGAGCCCATTGCTGCAGTCTCCTTCAGGGTTTTCCTTTCTTTCTCTGTGTGTTTATGTAACTGGAATTCTTCCTGGAGGAGTGACACTTTGATCTTTGAGAGTAACTTTATTTGGCATCACCTCTGCCCAATGTGGGGCAGGCTGGAGTCTGCCACCATTTTTCAGATGCGAAGACTGAGGGCCCTAGAGGGTCTGGAAGGCAGTTTCTACGGTTGGTTCTGTAGGATCCGTGAGGCCTTTGTGTGGATGGTGGCTTGGGACCCTCTGGGAGTCCTTTGTATGGGTGGTGGTTTGGGCCCCCCTGGGAGTCCTGTCCTGGGAGCAGAAGCGTTCCTGCACTGCTGGTGTGGCATGTTGAGAAACACACTTCCAACTGTCCCCGCCACAGGGGAGGTGTTCAGCAAATATTTGCTAAGAGGACCAGAAATGTACTCATCCCAACTTCGTAGTGTTGCAAGCTCCTGGAATACGCAGATGGGTGAGGTGTGGGCTGTTAGTTAACAAGGACCCTGACGGATGGTGGTTAATTATTCAGGGAGTTCAGGAAGCCCTGGGAACCGCCCACTTGGCAAGCTTCTGAGTTCAGCTGCAGCCCTGCATGCGAATCCTGGAAACACTGCGCTAAACCTTTCTCCTTCCTCCACACAGCCCTCCCTGGACTGTCCTGACCCAACCAGTCGGCAAACTCAGAAGGAACAAGCCCCAGTTTGGTGTCATTTGGTGCTGCAGTCAATGGACTCAGCTTTTGATTTTAAAGGTTAGAGGCTCACCTCCACCCAGAAGCACTGCAGAGAAAAGGCCAGGTGATCTTCATTTGAAAAAGCAAACACTGAACACATGATGTCTCACAGCTCAAATCTGACACATCAGGTCACCAGGGGTCTGAATTGACTCTCTGGCAACAGTTCCATTGCTGGGGGTTGGGAGGAGTCTAACCCCAACCCAGAGAGCTGCTTATATCCCATCACGGAGATCAGTGGGGAGGGGTTCCCCACTAACAAGCTGTGTGTCCTCAGGCAAGTCACAGAACCTCTCTGAATCTGCTCACAGCACGGTACAATGAGTCTGTTGTGTGAGGAAGCCTTTCTCAGGACTCTTCTTCCTGGAAATACAAGATGAAGAGTCAGCTTCCTCTCCCTCACTGGAAATCTCTGTAAGAGTAAGAACTTAAATAAAACCAACCCTGCAGCAAAGCCTTTGCCAGGGAGTAGGGTTTGACTCAGCTCAACTCCAAGCGTTACTAGAGAGAACAGTGCCTGAGGGCTTTCTTAGTGGTAATCTTTTGGAAGAAGAGAGCCAGGCCTTTCTTCCACAGTACCTGCTGGGTGAGTTTGAAGAGACAACCTTTAGGTTAATTAGGTACGCGCAGTGTGGTTCTTTATTCCTTGCTCTTTCCCCCAGTGCCTGAAGCTTGGGAGGAATTTAACATCCTGGATCTGTAAAATTCCTTAAGAATGAACAGAGACACCTGATGTGTCTGAGCACAAAAAAAAAAACCAAACAAAAACCAAAAACCCTCTTGCGATTGGCACCGAGCTAAAAAGCTTACATGGCTTCATCTCAATCCTTATGGCTATCAGGAAAGGGGCTATTGCCATTTTTTTTAAAAAATTTTATTATTTTTGTGTGAGTGTACCGTCAAATCAGATCTGACTGGTACAGGAGATTGTCCCTCCTTCCCCGGCAGAGCATCTGGTGGATTCAAACCATGCACCTCTGGGATTGTAGTTGCAGCTCCTTGCCATTAGGCCACCAGAGCTCCCCTATATTGCACCCATTTTAAAGATGAAGAAACTGAGGTTTGACAGATCTCAGGCAGCCTTGGACAGAAGTCTACAATAGTTTGCTGTAGACAAACTGCTGTCCTCTTCCCCCAAGAGGTAGAAATATTCTAGGGAAGAAAACCGGTTGGCTGAGGCCAGCAAGAAAGAACCGGTGCTCTTAAACTGCTAAACGCAGCTCAAGGGAAGGGGCTTCTGATGCGGGAATACAGGGATCCTCCCATGTTGGAATGTCCCCTTTCCACTGTTCCTGATGTCTTGTAGTCTCCTGCATGTTGTTGTTGTATACCTTTGAGTCGGAATGGACTCACAGCTGACTCTCCAGTGGGTTTTGAGAGGCAGTTTTAATCATTTAAAGGAGATTGTTTATCCTCCCGCACAGCAGTGGGTATATTTGAACTGCATATCTTCGGGACTGCAGCACAGCTTCTTGCCACTAGGCCACCAGAGCTCCCTATTACAACTCCCTATTATATTACAACAGCATGTCATATGCTAGTATCTCAAGTGGACGTGACTCCACTCTTACCCTCCAGGGGACCCTGGCAATGTTGAGATTTTTTTAAACTTTATTTTTATTATTTGTGTGTGTGTGTGTGTGTGTGTGTGTGTGTGTGTGTGTACCATCAAATTGTATCTGACTAGGACAGGAGGAGATTGTTCTTCATTCTCCAGCAGAGCATCTGGTGGATTTGAACTGCTCACCTCTGGGATTGCAGTGCAGCTTCTTGCCACCAGGCTACCAGAGCTTGCCCAACGTTGAGATTTTTAAAGTCCCATATGGGGTCACTATGTATCAGAATCTACTCAGTGGCAGTGGGTTTGGGGGTATGGGAGTGGCACAAAAGATCTGCTAATATAAAGGCTGGCAGTTCGAATCCACCTAGCTGCAGCATTAAAAAGAAAGAAACAAACCACAACCCAGTGATCCGTCTCTGTAAGGGTGGTTGCTGTTTACAAAGTGCCTGTATAAAACATGATGTATAGATTCTCACCACTGGACCAACTGGCAGCATCAGAATGGATGGTGAAGTGATTGAGATTGTACACAGCTTTAGTCTGCTTGGCTCCACAATCAACACCCTTGGCAACAGCAGCCAAGAAATGTAAAAGACATATTGCGATGGGAAAGTCTGCTGTTAGGGACCTCTCTAAAGTACTCAAGAGCAACGGTATGTCTCTGGAGACTAAGGTGCGTCTGGTACAGTCCATGGTCTTGCAATCGCTTGTTATGCCTCAGAAAGTTGGACAATGACTAGGGAGGATAGAAGGAAAATTGATGCCTTTGAGCTGTGGTGCTGGAGAAGAGTATTGAGTGTATCATGGACTGCCAAGAAAACGCACAGGTTCATCCTGAAGAGGGTTCAACCAGGCTGCTCCTTGGAGGCAAGGATTCTGAGGCTTCTTTTGACATACTTTGGTCATGTTGTAAGGAGGGACCTGTCCTTAGAGAAGGACATCATGCTTGGGAGGGTGGAGGGACGGCGCAGGAGGGGAAGACTCTCTATGAGGTGGATTGATTCAGTGACTGGGGTAATCGGGATGGGTGTGTTGGAGACAGTGAGATTGGCGCAGGATAGAGCAGGGTTTAGGGCTGTTGTACATTGGGTTGCTATGAGTCGTAAGTGACTCGACGGCACATAACAACAACATAGGAATGATTATATGCAAACCAAGAAAAAATTTTAAAAAGATTATGATGTGCTGTCGGGTCAGAACCAATGTACAGCTGACCCTCTCGTAGGGTTTCAGAGGCTGTAAATCTTACAGCAGGAGGATGCCCCTCTTTTTCCCCACAGAGCAGCTGGTGGATTTGAACCGTCAAACCTTTGAGTTGGCAGTGCAACTCCTTACCAACCAGGCACTGGGGCTCCTGTAAAGATTACAGCCATGAAAGCAGATAGAGTTTGGTGGCTCTGATACGTGGGGTCGTCAGGTGTTGGAACGAACTAGTTTTTTCTCGTCTGGACATCTTTTAGGTTTTTACAACCAGAGCGTGGTACTGGAATCCAAGGGTGGAGGCCAGAGACGTTGCTGAGCATCCCACAGTGCACAAGGTGGCACTTCTCCCCCTAAAAAATTGACTTGTTTAGTCTCAGGTATCCCCAGCGCCAAGGTTGAGAAACCCCGGGCTGGAGAAATGGGATTTTGCAATAGGCTCTGGACTAGGTCCTTGTGTGAAACTCTGCTCTGAAGCATATATTCTGCCCATTTCCCAGGTGAGGAAGTGAGGCCCAGAGAAGTTGGGACTTACTCCATGAGGGACAAGATTCTATGCTTTTGTTGTCTCCTTATGGTCTTGGAAGGTGACTCCTCTGCAGCTGGAGAGGCAGCAGAGGCGGCGTGTAACTTCAGTGACAAGAAACAAGGCTGGTCCTGGGTCTGAGCACCTGTGGGCTCGTCACTATCCCACTCTGGCTTTGTTTCCGACATGGTAACATCTTCAGGTCTCCCCCTGCCATGAGCACTAACTGACACTGCCCCTTTCCTAGAGAGGTGGTAGAAAGGTGGGGAGGGTGACCAGTTCCAGCAGGGGACACTAGGGTCTTCTCAGACACTGCATCCACCTCTGAGGAATAAAACACAGGATGAGGGGTCCAGAGACCCCCTTCTTGGTTAGAATTGAGGTGCAAGTCACCTTTGAGCAGGAAGGACCAATTCTCTGGGCTTGCCCTGCCCTTTGCCAGTCTGGAGTCCAGCCTCTAAGCTTGAGCTGGGGGAGTTTAGACTTCAATTGTCCTCTAATTTGGCTAAACTTAGCCCTTCTCCAGAACATTCTGGAGAGCCAGGGACGGGCTGGAGAGCTCCAGAACATTCCGGAGAGCCAGGGACAGGCTGGAGAGCTCCAGAAAATTCTGGAGAGCATGGTACAAACTCTTAGTAAGCTAGTAATTTACCCTCCTTTGAAACGTGGATGTACTGTTCAATTACGGGCTGGTGGTGGTTGCGGTCCCAAGCATGTCACAAGATGATTCACCCTCCAGCCCAGAATCCAGAAGGGAGGGTCCCCAACAAGAGGGGTGGAAGACAGTTTGCTGGGGGGGTGTGAGGTAATCCTTCAGAGGAAGGAAAAGGCTGAGGCCCCAGGCTGCTCAGAAGCCCCTCGGCCTGTGCAGAGCTCCCCTCACCAGGCACCCTGGAGGCTGACTCTTGAAACAGCACACGGCAGCCCATAGCTACATGGATTTAGCACTTGGTGGTTTTATTTCCTCGACAGTAAAACAGAAGGGGGGCCAGGGCCCCAGCTCAGCACCAGGACAGGCAGCAGGGGCCTTCCGGGCTCCCACCTCGGTGCCTGCCTCCACCTCCTCTCCTGCTTCCACTGGGCATTCAGGTGTTAACGGAACTCCTGACCTCAGAGGCACTGCCCCTTGTGCCGCCTGAGCTGGATGAAGAAATACTCTCGTGGTCACCGCACAGTCCAAGCGGCAGGGCTGGTGGGCATGGCTGGTGGCCGGGTGTTGCCTGGGCTCGCCCTGCCCCGGCTCAGCCTCAGAGGGTCTTCCCTCGGCCCTCGGAGATGACCTCCTCAGGCGGGGCACGCATGTACCACTCCACCCAGGAGCCGTCGTAGATGGCCACGTCAGGCTTGCCACACAGGTAGGCCCCCAACGCCACGTGGCAGGCTGTGACACCAGAGCCACATGTGGCCACGAGTGGCCGGGTCAGGTCCACCTTCTTCTCCTGGAACAGGTGGTGGATCTCTTCAGGGCTCTTCTCCAGGCCCTCCTGCGTCAGGAAGTCTGTGAAGGGGATGTTCACAGTGCCGGGGATGTGGCCAGGTTCGATGCCTGGGGCGGGAGAGAAGGAGAAGAGAGAGGGAGGTGTGAATGGCACTCTCTCAGTTAACACCCTCAGGGCCCCTGCAGGCTGGCATTCCCAGGTCCAGACGGGGATGGATGCTGAGGTCACGCTCTGAGTTAAGTACCAGCAGAGGTTTGAACCAACGACTTAAGATTTGATCAAAGTCACACTGTGTCCTGGGATTCCCAGCCACCTCCTGTGGACCCAGAGGCCTGACCAGGCCATTCATACAGGCCTCCTGTGGAGGGCCCGCAGCATGTACAGGCCAGGAGCTTGGACCTAGCAGGGCGGACAGGCAATGACTAGGCAGCTGCAGGGACAGAAAACTCTGTCACTGTCAAATCGGTTCTGAGTCACTGAGGCAGCATGGGCTACAGAGAAGAACGGCAGCCTTGGTGGGTGCAGGATTGCCAGGCCTTTCTTCTGCAGGAATTGCCACCCTCTACGTTAAAGTCAGCACAGACTGTACTGTACTGTACCATCCCAACCTCCAGGAAGGCTGCGAGTATAGTTATACCCATTGCTTTAGAATAAAATCCGACACATGGTGATGTGATAGGGCAGAGCCGACTTGAAACTGCCTCACAGTGTTCTCAAGGCTGTAATCATCTTAAAAACAAGCTGCTAACACTGATCTTTCAGTTAGCAGCCGAGCTCTTTAACCACAGCACCACCAGGGATCCTCCTTACAGGAAAGGCAGATACTACCAACAGTCCTCAGTGAATGCCTTGGGGGTATCACAAAAAGCAACCCGGGCTCCCTCAGACAATGGTCCTTAGTCACTCTGTAAGCCTGGAACAAAACTTACCCTCAGGGCTCAACTTTTGGCCAAAGAACAGACAGGCCTGTAAGGTGAACAATGAAGACCAGCACAACCAAACTTCTAAGAGCAAAAGGGCAGCAACTGCCCAGGATGAAGCTTGGAACGGCAGGATGGGATAGGCTAGAAGGATGAATGGAGATGAGAATTACAGGGAAGGAGCAGGAAGAGTGCGGTTATGGTAATTGATGCCATAAAACAAAGGGTGTGTGAATGTTTGACAGGAAAATCAGTTTGCACTTTCACTCACATTACAATAAAAGACAAATGGGGGTATACTTCATTTTATTGTGGTTTGCTTTACTGCCAGATAGCATGTTTTTTTGTTGTTTTTTTCCCCCCCCCAGACTGAAGGTGTGTGACAGCCTTGGACCAAGAAGTCCTTTGAAGCCACTTCTCCCACCACATGTGTTCACTTCTTGTCTCTGTGTCATGCTTAGGTAATTCTTGCAATATTTAAGACATTTTCATAAGGCTATTTCAAGTTTCATAACTGTAGCATAGGGTTGCTGTTGTTAGGAGCTGTTGGGTACAGCATGACTCATAGCAGCCCTATGAACAAAAGATCTGAACCCTGTTCTACCCTGCGCCATCCTCACACTCCCTGACACACAAGGGCCCATTGCAGCAGTCACCGTGTAAATCTACCTGGTTAAGGGTCTTCCTCTCCTTCACCGACCCTCCACCCTTCCCAACATCATGTCCCTCTCCAAAGAATAGCCCCTCCTAGCAAAATGCCCAAAGTACGTGAAGTGAAGCCTCATCATGCCTCCAAAGATCACTCCGGCTGCACCCTCTCCAAGACCTATCTATTCGTTCTCTTGGCCGTCCATGGGATGTTCAGTGCTCTTCTCCAACACCACAGCTCAAAGGCATCAATTCTTTTTCTGTCATTTTTATTCATGGTCTCAGATGCATAACTAGTAACTGGAAAGACCAAGGCCTGAATCAGATGCACCTTAGTCCTCAAACTGACATCACTACTCTTCAATAATTTGGAAAGGTCCCTAACTGCAGACTGTACACTTGGGAAACCAACCAATTGGCATGACTGGCTTTATGGCACCACTTGCTTTATTGCAATGGTCGGAGTTGAACCTGTAGTATCTTGGAGGCCTTCCTGGGCGGGTAATAACTAACAACAGTGGCCACTGTCATGTGCTTGCTTCAAGAGGGGTACTATTCCCTCAGCACAGTCCTTCCTTGGACTTGTCTAGAAAGACACTATCCTCTTTAATCCTCCTTTTTGTATCGATGAGGAGATAGAAGACACAGAATAACTTGTCCAATCTGGTAAGGGTCTACCAGGACTCAAATCCAGGCCATCCAGACTCTGCTACACATAGGTGCATGGCCGGAGGTAGAGTGTGCGTGTGTGTCAGGAAAATTTCTCTGAGGAGATCCTGAAGGGGAAGGATTTATCCAGGCAAGTGGTTCAGGGTGGCGAGGACTAACAAGAAAGATGAGGCAGGGAAAGGGGCAGGGGGACATCCAGAGAGCTAGACGGCAACGGTCCAAGAGACAGCTGAGTGGGGAGGTGCCTTGGAAGGCCTGGATGAAGACTCCTGGGCAATGGGAAATACAGCTTCTATTTTTAAAGGCTGTCTGGTCGTAACACGAAGGGCAGGGCCAAGGGACTTTTCACCTGGAGACTCACTCTTAACCTGCAAACCAGCCTAGGATTCCAGCACCCATTCTTGTCATTCTAGTAATGTGCACTCGCCAGGTACTCTCAGCTCACTACTGTCAAGTCAGAACTGACTCCTGGCTGACTTACAATATGTGACTCACCACACGTACTTCTGGGGGACATGATTCAATGCAGAAGACCACTCGGCGGGGTGACGCCTCTCCAGGGAGCTGCTGACCCACATTGGAAGATACTCTGAGGGTTTACACGAAGACAGCACTTGGGTGTCTGGAAGGAGCCCTGGCCATATAGTGCACTAACCCCTCCAGCGGGTTTCCAGAGGCTGTCAATTCTGAGCAGATTACCCATCTTTCTCCCACAGACTTGCTGGTGGATTTGAACCCTCAGAGAGGTACCACCTGTGGGCTAGCACCAAAACTCCTTACAAACTAGGCCACCAGAACTCCTAGGCAGATATTACCATTTCCATTTTCACACAGAGACTTGAGACTAATCACAGAACACATTGTGGTTGTTGTTATGTGCCATCGAGTTGCCTGTGACTCACAGCTATCCTACATAAAACCACCCTAAACCCTGCTCTATCCTGTGCCAATCTTGCAGTCTCCTACACACCTATCCCCATTACCCCAGTCATTGAATCAATGCATCTCATAGAGGGTCTTCCTCTCTTGTGCTGTCACTCCACTCTTCCAAGCATGACGTCCCTCTCCAAGGACTGATCCCACTTTGCAACATGTCCAAAGTACATCAGACAAAGCTTCAGAATCCTTGCCTGCAAGGAGCAGCCTGACTTCACCCTCTCCAGGGCATGTTTGTTTTCTTAGCAGTCCATGGTATAGTCAATACTCTTCTCCAACACCACAGCTCAAAGGCGTCAATTCTTCTTCTATCATCCCTAGTCATTGTCCAGCTCTCTGATGCATAGCAAGTGATTGCAAAGACCATGGCCTGTACCAGATGCACCTTAGTCTCCAGACTGACATCGTTGCTCTTCAGTATTTTGGAGAGGTCCCTAACAGCAGACTTTCTTAATGCAATACGTCCTTTAATGTCCTGGCTGCGGGGCTGGTTCAAATGTGGGCCATTCTGACTGAAGGTCCTTTCTGCCCTGGTCTCTCTCTTTGTCTTACTCATCCAGTGCAGCTGTAACAGCAGTGTCACAAGTGGCTGGCTGCATTAAACAGAAGTTTGCCCTCTCACAGTTTAGGGGGGGTCACTCATCATTGTCAAATTGCGACTGACTCAAAACGAACTCTATGGAGGTTTTTCAGAGGCTGTAAACTGCACTGGAAGAGACTGCCCATCTTTCTCCCTTGGAGTCACTGGTGGATCCGAACTGCCAGAGGCATTTCTTCTGGGTTAGTAGAGCCACCTCCCTACGGACTAGGCCATCAGAGCTCCTCAGGAGGTCAGAGCTCTGGATTCAGGGTGCTGGTTCTAGGGGACTAGGGGGCAGGTTTTCTCTCCATGTCAGCTGTGGGGACTGGCCTTTTTAGCTTCTGCTTTCTCAAGAAAGCTCCACAGTTTTTCTAAAATTTTTATTCAGTCATTGTACATTTTTCCTTTCTACCTCCCACAGTCGACTTTGTGATGCACCTCTTGTTGCAGATTGTTGTCATACATGTAATGACTAATCATATATTTCTTTCAGATAGTTCTTTCTTTCATCTATTCTAACACAGTGTTCATAATCTATCCACTCTTTTCCTGTTCCACTCCCAACCCCTCATGTCAGCCCTCTTTACAACAGGGGTGTTATGCAATATTTGTCCTTTTGTAACTGATATATTTCATTCTGCATGATGTATCCAGGCTCACTCATAGTATGTAATGTTTAATGAGTTAATTGTTTCTCAATGCTGTGTAATATCTAATAGTATGAATGTACCATAGCCAGTCTATTTCTTTTTTAAAATTTATTAATTTCAATGAAAATTTAAAGAGACTTTGGGTTTCCAGTCATTCATTGTTGCACTTTTCGGCCCTTCCAACCCTTCCCTCTAGTACACTACCCTCTTGGAAAAGTAAAAGAAAAATTCTTTCATTGTTTTACAATCCCTCCCCTAAGGTCCACTCCACTATGCAGCCTTCGCTCTGGATTCCTGTCATGACAAAAATACCTAATCACATATCCCTTTTAAATAGTTTTCTCCATCATCTGTTTCAATGCAGTATACATTATTGAACCCATCTTTCTCAGTCTCCCCCCAACCCCGATGTCAGTCCTGTTTTACAACAATGGCACCATG